>NC_065581.1:114038454-114346095 GCF_024542745.1 Macaca thibetana thibetana | reverse complement strand
GGACTAGAGAGAAAGAAATAAAACTGTTTCTCTTTTCGGATGACATCAATGACTGTGTACGTAGTAAAGCTTTGTCTGCTAGATCCAACATCTGGATTAGTTCAGAGTTTGTTTTTATTGACTGCTTTTTTCCTTGAGTAACATTTTCCTGCTACTTTGCAGGTTGCACTGATCATTTTTGCTTTGTAAAACAAAACAAAACAACTACCCCAAAGCTTAATGGTTTAAAACAACAACCGTTTTGTGGGTTCTCATGGATTCTGTGGGTCAGGAAATTTGGAGAGGGCACAATAAGTATTGTTTGTCTCTGTTCCGTGGCTGGAAAGACCAGAAAGTGGTGACTCGATTCTTGGTGGAATTACATGGACATTCCTTTACTAGCATGTCTGATGCCGGGGTTAGGATGATTTGATATCTAGGCCCACTGGCTTTACTACCAACATGTGGCTTGGCTTTCTCACACCATTGGCCTGAGTGGTCTGACTAAACATCTCCCAAAATGCCTCACATCCCAACACTGTTGCACTGGGGATTAAGTTTCTGACATGTGAATTTTGGGGGACACATCCAGACTATAGCATCCACCGAGAATCAAGGGGAAAAGACAGAGACTCTGCCTCTTGATGGGAAGTGTGTCAAAGAATTGGCAACCATTTCTCAAAACCGCCATACTGTCCAGAGATTTTTCATTATTATATCTTGGCTATCACTGATGACACATTGTAGAAACTCTGGATTCTGTTATCTTCCTCCGAACTGTGTTGATTTTTGTTCCAGTAGGCAATTCAATGACCTGTTAACCATCTTGAACTTTAGAAGGCTTGGTTTTATGCTCTATTAGGTAAATCTGTGGATAGATCAGTTCCTGTGACTTTCTAAATGCAGCCTCAAAACTCTGTCTCCTCTGCTCATCTTGATAGGGATTGATTTTATGCTTTATTGGGTAGATCTCACTCTGGGACATGACCCTTATTTCTAAGCAATGGCCTTAGGATGTTCATGGTGTTAATAAAATACTAACAACATCTGTCCTCTCTCCTCCCCCAGTGTCCTGCAACACTGCTTTGCCTCTACTGTCTCTGTTTCAACCTCATAGCAGTGGTTCTCTGGCAGGCTTTAGGAAGTCTCACTCTGAGCATGCACCACTTGGCCAAAGACTCCCACACAGACTTCTGCCCCTCCTCTCCACTTACCAATTCCCTCTTCGGTGACCTGTCCTGCAAGTTCCAGCCACTTCAGCTGCCCCAAGCTCTGATCTCTCCCTTCTATGCTTAGCGAGACCCCTGTGCTCTGCTTGGACTTCAGGTCATTGCACCATGGGAAACTGTCCCCAGGCAGACAGTTGTAGAACTCACCATGGGAATTTCCCCTCTCTCAAGGATAGCAGTCTTGCACTGTCTGTTGTCCACTGCCTGACAATAGCTGCATATTTTCTTTATTCCTGGGATGCAAGGTGGTTTAACATACGCATAGTAATAAATATGATTCACCACATAAGCAGAATTAAAAGCAAAAACCATATGATCATCTCAATCGATGCAGAAAAAGCTTTCAATAAAATCCAACATACATTCATGGCAAAAACTCTCAACAAACTAGTCATTGAAGGAACGTACCTCAAAACAATAAGAGCCGTCTATGACAAACCCACAGCCAGCATCATACTGAATGGGCAAAAGCTGGAAACATTCCCCTTAAGAACAGGAACAAGACAAGGATGCTCACTCTCACCACTTCTATTCAATATAGCACCAGCAGTCATAGCCAGAGCAATCAGGCAACAGAAACAAAGAAAAGACATCCAAATAGGAAAAAAAATCAAGCTCTCTATCTTTACTGTTCATATGATAATAACTAGAAAACCTTAAAGAGTCTGCCAAAAGACTCCTAGAATTGATAAATGATTTCAGTAAAGTTTCAGGATACAAAATCAATGTACAAAAATTAGTTATTCTATACACCAATAACGTTCAAGCTGAGAGCCAAATCAAGAATGCAATCCCATTTACAACATACACACACCCCTAGGAATACATCTAACCAAGGAGATGAAAGATCTCTACAGGGATAACCACAAAATCCTGCTGAAAGAAATCATAGATGACACAAGCAAATGGAAGAACATTCCATGCTCATAGGTTGAAAGAATCAGTACCATTAAAGGTGGCCATGCTGCCCGAAGCAATCTAAAGATTGAATGCTATTCCTATCAAACTTCCAATGTTGTTTTTCACACAATTAGAAGGAAACTATTCTAAAATTCATATGCAACTCAGAAACAGCCCCATTAGCCAAAGCAATCCTAAGAAAAAAAAAAAAAAAAAAAAAGCAGAGGCATCACATCCCCTGACTTCAAGCTATCCTGTAAGACTATAGTAACCAAAACAGCACAGTACTGGTACATAGTGAGAACATGCAGTATTTGGTTTTCGGTTGTTGCATTAATTCACTTAGGATAATGGCTGGAACAGAATAGAGAATCCAGAAATAAAGCTGCACATCTGCAGCCATCTGATCTTTGACAAAGTTGACACAAACAAGCAATGGGAAAATGTACTCCCTATTCAATAAATGGTGCTGGGATAGTTGGCTATTTATATGCAGAAAAATTTTTTAATTTTATTTGAGGAATCTTGCTTTTGTCACCCAGGCTACAATGCAGTGGCATGATCTCAGCTCACTGCAACTTCCGCCTCCTGGGTTCAAGCAATTCTCCTGCCTCAGCCTCTTGAGTAGCTGGGATTACAGGTGCCTGCCACTATGCTGAGCTAAATTTTGTGTTTTTAGTAGAGATGGAGTTTCATCATGTTGCCCAGGCTCGTCTCGAACTCCTGACCTCAGGTGATCCACCTGCCTTGGCCTCCCAAAACGCTGGGATTACAGGTGTGGGTCACCACGCCCGGCCGGATTGAAGATTTAAATATGAGACCTCAAACTATAAGAATCCTAGAAGAAATTTTCAGAAATACCATTCTGGACATTGGGAAATAATTTATAACAAGTCCTTAAAAGCAATTGCGACAAAACCAAAAATTGACAAGTGAGACCTAATTAAACTGAAGTGCTTCTGCAGGGCAAAAAGAAACTATCAACAGAGTAAACAGACAACCTACAGAATGGGAGAACATATTTGCAAGCTGTACAGCCAACAAAGATCTAATATTCAGAATCTATAAGAAACTTAATTCAACAAGCAATAACCAAATAATCCCATTAAAAAGTGGGCAAAAATCATGAACAGACAATTCTCAAAAGAAGAAATACAAGTGGTCAACAAACATGAAAAAATTCTGAACATCTCTAATCATCAGAGAAATGCAAATCAAAACCACAGTGAGATACCATCTCATACCAGCCAGAATGGCGATTATTAAAAAGTAAAAAATTAGGTGGGTTGTTGGGCAGACCGGTCACAGAGAAGAGAGGAGAGTAACAGGCTGCTGAATAAGCTTCCAAAATGATGCCCACACTAGTTATCCTATTGAAAGAGGGAACTGATAGCTCCCAAGGCATCTCCCAGCTTGTGAATAACCTCAGTGCCTGCCAGGTGATTGCTAAGGCTGTAAGAACCACTCTGGGTGCCCATGGCATCGACGAGCTTATTGTGGATGGCAGAGGCAAAGCAACAATTTCTAATGAAGTGGCCATAATTCTGAAACTTCTTCATGTTGTCCATCCTGCAGCAAAGACTTTAGTGGACATTACCAAATCCCAAGACACTGAGGTCAGTGATGGCACCACCTCACTGACGTTGCTGGCTGCAGAGTTTCTGAAGCAGGTGAAACTGTAGGTGAAGGATGCTTTACACCCTTAGCTCACATTCGAGCTTTCTGCACAGCCACCCAGTTGGCAGTTAACAAGATCAGAGAGATTTGCTGTGACTGTGAAGGAGGGAGATAAAGTGGAGCAGAGGAAGCTTCTGGAGTAGTGTGCTAGGACCGCTCTGAGCTCCACGCTGATCTCGCAGCAGAAATTTTCTTTGCTAAGATGGTGGTGGAGGCAGTGATGATGCTCAATGATTTGCTGCAGCTTAAAATGATTGGAATCAAGAAGGTACAGGGTGGAGCCCTCGAGGATTCTCAGTTGGTAGCTGGTGTTGCATTCAAGAATACTTTCTCTTATGCTGGGTTTGAAATGCAACCCCCTCAAAAATACTACGACCCCAAGATTGCCTTTTTTTTTTTTTTTGATATGGAGTTTTGCTCTTGTCGCTCAGGCTAGACTGCAGTGGCCTGATCTCGGCTCACTGCAACATCTGCCTTCTGGGTTCAAGTGATTCTCCTGCCTCAGCCTCCTGAGTACCTGAGATTATAGGCATGCGCCACCACATCTGGCTAATTTTTGTATTTTTAGTAGAGACGGGGTTTCACCATGTTGGTCAGGCTGGTCTCAAATTCCTGACCTCATGATCTGCCCACCTCGGCCTTTCAAAGTGCTGAGATTACAGACATGAGCCACCATGCCTGGCCAAGATTGCCCTTTTGAATACTGAGCTCCAGTGGAAAGCTGAGAAAGATAATACTGAGATAAGAGTCCACACAGTTGAGGATTATCAGATTGTTGATGCCGAGTAGAACATTCTCTATGACAAGTTAGAGAGGATCCATCATTCTGGAGCCAAAGTTGTCTTGTCCAAACTCCCCACTGGGGACGTGGCCACCCAGTACTTTGCTGACAGGGACATGTTCTGTGCTGGCCGAGTACCTGAGGATAATCTGAAGAGGATGGTGATGGCCTGTGAAGTCTCAATCCAGACCAGTGCGAATGCTTTCTCAGCAGATGTGTTGGGTTGATGCTAGGTGTTTGAAGAGACCCAGATTTAAAGGTGAGAGGTACCATTTTTTTATTGTCTGCCCCAAGGCCAAGACATGCACCTTCATCTTCTGTGGCAGTGCCAAGCAGTTTATGGAGGAGACAGAGCGGTCCCTGCATGATGCCATCAGGAATGAGTCAGTGGTGGCTGGTGGCGGCGTCATTGAGAGGGAGCTCTTTAAGTACCTTCAGGATTCTCCAAGGGCTATTCCAGGAAAACAGCAGCTGTTGATTGGGGCATATGCAAAGGCCTTGGAGATTACCCCACACCAGCTGTGCAATGAGGCTGGCTTTGATGCCACAAAGATTCTTAACAAGCTGCAGGCTCAGCACGCCTGGGGGCATGAGATATGAGGTGGACATCAAAATGGACATCAAAAACGAGGACATTGCTGACAACTTTGAGGCCTTCTCAAAGCTGGGAGCCAGCTATGGTATGGATCAATGCCCTGGCAGTATTCTTTCTGTTTTGGCTCAGTTCACCTTTCAGCCTTTCCGACTGCTCTCCTTGTGGCATCCATGACTGGAAGATTTGCTTTCCCTGAATTCATTCTATGCATCTCTGCTTCTGTGCCTTTGTTTATGTTTCCTACCAGCTGGAGTGTCCCTGCTGTCCTCTGAATTAGTTGTATTTATCCTTTGGACCTCCACTGAGCTTTACCTTTCATGTCACTTTTGTTCTTTCTTCTCAGGATCTGGTTTTGTCCTCACCATGCTGAGATCCCAAATTTCAGAGATGGTTTCCTTCCTCTTTCCCTGTAGCACAAAGCCATATTAGTAAACAGTTGCTCAGGAAATATTTGTAGCCTGGGTGAATCAGGCCCACCTGGTAAAATGTAAGGATATCTGCGCTTTCACTTTTATAGCTCCCTCTGGTTCTCACTAGGGTGTTTTTTTTTTTTTTTCCCTTCAGCATATTTCATTTTCTTTTGAGCAGTCCTCAACTTCCAGAAAGGTACCTGAAGAGAAAGTATCTTCTTTCCTCTATTCAGTGGGGAGACTTGGCAAACACCCAAGCTTTGTCCAAGGCCTGGGACTGAATGAACACCGAGATCCTGTACAAGGTACTGGATTGTGTTCTTCCTTCAGGTCTCCTCTCCTCCTTTCTCTCCCTGTGGCTCACCTCTTTGGAAGCACTAGAAAGATGCCCTTGCTGTGCTTCTGTGTGTTCTATGTTCTCGGGAGAGGTGATAATGCCAGTTTCTCTCTCTTTCTATTTCACACATCCTCTTCAATGTTTTCTTCTTCCTGGAAGAGTAAGGAAGCTGTGTTTATCTGGAGACCACGGCACCACAGTTGAAGACTGACATTGCTGCACCCTGATATTTCTAAAGAAACTTCAGTATTTCAATCTGATATATTTGAAATATCAATGTCTCGAACCTGAGAACTGGGTCTTGGGGAGAATTAGTGCTTAGATGTCTGATGTTGGAGCTGCTGCACACCAGGCCATGGCTGAGAGTATGTGAGCCACGCCTTGCCCTTTTCTGAGGCCAGGGACGTGGATGGAGATAGACAGCAGGCAAGGTGGTGCTGAAGAACACAGTGCCTTGCCTCCATTGTAGACTTGAATAGGTGGGAGGCAAGGACAGGAGACAAAGAGCCCCACTGCCCTTGGCATCATCCAAAGCATTGTCTGTTGAAAGCAGGTCCCAGTTTTGTGTCTTTTGTTAATACCTGAATCCTTGACAAAAGAAAAGTGGTTTTGATGATTTGAAGAAGTAAGGGTGATTTTGACAGAAAATATATTTTAAAAATTTTGGTTGGGCATGGTGGCTCACACCTTTAATCCTAGCACTTTGGGAGGCCAAGGCGGGCGGATCACAAGGTCAAGAGATCGAGACCATCCTGGCCAACATGGTGAAACCCTGTCTCTACTAAAAATACAAAAATTAGCCGGGCATGGTGGTGCATGCCTGTAGTCCCAGCTACTCAGGAGGCTGAGACAGGAGATTTGCTTGAACCTGGGAGGCAGAGTTTGCAGTGAGCCAAGATCGGGCCACTCTCTCCAGCCTGGCAACAGAGAGACTCCGTCTAAAAAAAAATTTTTTTTCTTTTTTTGACCAATTGCAATAGTTATCATCAAGCCAATTTCCATAGCCTGCCACCAAGGGGAGGTGGTATAGCATGAATCATTCTGAATGCTTCATCTTTGAAGTGTTTGCCTATTGCTGTTACCATCTCAGAGGAAGTAAATGGGCATGGTGAGACTCCTAAGATGACAGGGTTTTCTTTTTGGCCAAAGCTGGTATCTGACTTGCCACATTCCTCTGAGTCTGGAGCAGCTGCAGGGGTGGGAGAATGCCAGCCCAGAGTCAGTCCATCGGGGTTACATTTCCTAGGACCGCTGCCTTCATCTATGTAAGGCCTGTTACTTTCAGAACTTGCAGCTTCCCAGGGTGTGGTAGAAATCTTGGTCATTGAATGTAAAGGGGCTTAATAAAGGGCATAGATATTTTTCAAAAATGAAAATAACTATTTTCTTATTATAAGTGATATGCTTTTATAAAGATCATAGGAAAACTAGAAAAAATTAGAATGTAGAAAATTGCAAAATAAACTTCATTAGAGATATTTTGATATGTATCTTTTCAGTGTCTTTTCAAAAAATTTTTTAAATAGAGATGAGGTCTCACTATATTGCCCAGCTGAAACTCCTGAGCTCAAGGGATCCTCCCACCTCAGCTTCTCAAAGTGTTGGGAATACAGGTGTGAGCCCCCGTACCCAGCCAATTCACAAAATTTTTTGAAGAGCAAATGTGGTATCATCGATACATTCTGTTAGATTGTCTTTTTTAAAAAACCTAATGTAATTTGCTTGTCTTTTTATATCTGTAAATGTAGCTCAACACAATTATACCTTTTGTGAATGTATTATATCTTAAAATTTACATTTTATCTTACATTTTACATGCATTTTCCCAAATCTTCATGTTTTCCATCTGCAAAGGTAATACATTGATTATAAAAAATTAAAACGTTACATAGAAATATACCATTATCTACCTACCAGATAACTATTATTAATAATGTGTGTTTATTTTTCCAGAAATTAAAAAAATCTATCTGATGCATGAGTATTGTAAATAAAACTTTAAAAACATTTGAGTGTCAAGTCTTATGTTGGGCTCTGGGGACAGAGATGAAAGAGAGCCCTGGAAAGCTTTACAGTTCAACCAGGGAAAGATTAATGTGCCAATAAATCACTGATATCTTGTTAAAATTCAGATTCTGATTCTGTAGGTCTGGAATGGGGCCCACATTCTTCATTTCAAACGAAGTCCCAGCTACTGTCGATGCTGACAGTCCAAGGACCAGGCTTTGGGTTGCAGAGATTTAAGTTGCAATACAATAATAAAAGTGTTATAGTTAAGGTAAAAACAGGTGCTCTGGGAGACTAGAGGTGATAACTAATTGCCTGTGGGACTCCTTGTGACAGTAACATTTGAGGTAGGCCTTGAAGGGAATTTTACGTGGGGCTAGGAGAGGGGTGCAGGGCATTCCATGCACAGGGGACAGTCTAAGCAAAGGCAGTGTTTGAGGTAGAATGGAAGCCAACACTGGATGAAAGTTTGCTGCATGCCAGACATTGTGCTTGTTGCCTTTACCCACCAGAACTGGCAAATAATAGTGCAGTATCGCAGATAACGAGTTCATAGAAGGATGGAAGGATGGTAGGAAATGGGTCAGGAAGGGTGGACTGGAACCAAATTGCGAAGAGGATTGTGAATCCCAGCTCAAGCGTTTGTATTTTGCTCTACAAATGGGAGTTGCTTGCTTATGTGTATGTATGTATAATAAAGAGGTTTATTTATTTATTTATTTATTTATTTGAGACGGAGTCTTGCTCTGTCACCCAGGCTGGAGTGTAGTGGCGCGATCTTGGCTCACTGCAAACTCCGCCTCCCGGGTTCATACCATTCTCCTGCCTCAGCCTCACCAGTAGTTGGGACTACAGGTGTCTGCCACCACGCCTGGCTAATTTTTTGTATTTTTAGTACAGACGGGGTTTCACCATGTTAGCCAGATGGTCTCAATCTCTTGACCATGTGATCCACCCACCTTGGCCTCCCAAAGTGCTAGGATTATAGGTGTGAGCCACCTCACCTGGCCAATAAAGAGATTTTTAAACTTCCCTCATAGAAACAAGAAATGGCTAAGTAGAAACAAGCATGTTTATAGTGCTCAGTAATAACTATATAGTATTTAAGTATAATTGTTATTCTTTTTATTTTGTTCCCTCTTAGCTTTTTGTCTGTTAAAATGCCATCCTTTTCACTGTTCTTTTTTTTTTTTTTTTTTTTTTGAGACGGAGTCTTGCTCTGTCACCCAGGCTGGAGTGCAGTGGCCGGATCTCAGCTCACTGCAAGCTCCGCCTCCCGGGTTTACGCCATTCTCCTGCCTCAGCCTCCTGAGTAGCTGGGACTACAGGCGCCCGCCACCACGCCCGGCTAGTTTTTTTTTGTATTTTTAGTAGAGACGGGGTTTCACCGTGTTAGCCAGGATGGTCTCGATCTCCTGACCTCGTGATCCGCCCGCCTCGGCCTCCCAAAGTGCTGGGATTACAGGCTTGAGCCACCGCGCCCAGCCTCACTGTTCTTTTTAAATTTAAAATCCTTTTTGTTTATTTTTTTGAGATGGAGTCTCACTCTGTCACCAAGGCTGGAGCGCAGAGGCGCAATCTTAGCTCACTGCAATCTGTGCCTCCTAGGTTCATGTCATTCTCCTGCCTCAGCCTCCCAAGTAGTTGCAATTACAGGTGAACTACCACCATGCCCGGCTAATTTTTGTATTTTTAGTAGAGACAAGGTCTCATTATGTTGGCCAAGCTGGTCTTGAACTCCTGACCTCAAGTGATCTGCCTGCTTCCGCCTCCCAAAATGCTGGGATTACAGGTGTGAGCTACTGCACGCCGCACCCGGCCTGCTTTATTTTTTGAGTAAGTGATACATCAATATTGTAAAAAAGGTATGCAAGAGCATATTTAGACTGGGCACAATGGCTTATCCCAGCACTTTGGGAGGGCGAGGTGGGAGGGTGGCTTGAGGTCAGGAGTTTAGACCAGCCTGAGCAACATAGTGAGACTCTGTCTCTACAAAAAAATAAAAAAGGGCCGGGCGTGGTGACTCATACCTGTAATCTCAGCACTTTGGGAGGCCCAGGCTGGCAGATGAGGTCAAGAGATTGAGACCATCCTGGCCAACATGGTGAAAACCTGTCTCTACTAAAAACACAAAAATTAGCTGGGTATGGTGGCGCGCACCTTTAGTCCCAGCTGCTAAGGAGGCTAAGGCAGGAGAATTGCTTGAACCTGGGAGGTGGAGGTTGCAGTGAGCCGAGATCATGCCACTGCACTTTAGCCTGGGCGACAGAGTGAGACTCTGTCTTAAATAAATAAATAAATAAATAAAATAATACAAAATAAATAAATAAAAGAGTCATGTGTGGTGGTGTGTGCCTATAGTCCTAGCTATTTGAGAGGCTGAGGTGGGAGGATCACTTGAGCCCAGGAGTTTGAGGTTACAGTGAACCATGATCATACCACTTCACCCTAGCCTGGGCAACAGAGTGAGGCCCTGTCTCTAAAAGAACAATGGTATATTCAGTTAAAAAGTCTTCTCCCCCAGTTTCCCAATTCCCTTCCCTGAAAACAACCCATATTGGATGTTTCTTGTGTATCCTTCCAGAAATACTATTTGCCTGTGTGAGTGTGGTGGGCAGGTGTCCTCAAAGGCAGCCCCCAGTGCTCCGACCTGTGGTGTTCATACCCCTGTGTACTCCCCTCCCCTTCCACACGGGCTGGACTTACAGATATACTTCTCATGAATAGAATACTACACAAGTGTTGGATATCACTTCTGAAATAGGTAAAAAAGACTGCAGCTTCCATCTTGGGTGTGCTCTCTCTCTGGGATTAGCCATCCTGGGGAAAGGCAGCTGCGATGCTGTGAGGCAGCCCTGTGGAGAGACTCGTGTGAGAGACCAATGCTTGCCGACAACCATATGAGTGAACTTGGAAACAGATCCTCCCTCCCAGCTGAACCTTCTGATGGGTCCACAGCTGCAGCTGACAGCTTGACTACAGCTCTTGAAGATCCCAGCCAAAGGCGGCCAGCCAAGCTCTGCCCAGATTCCTGATCCATGTACACTGGGATAATAAATGTTCCAAATCACTGAGTTTGGGGGCCATTTGTTCTACAGCAATAGATAATCACTACAACAAAGAAACCTCCCTTCGTTTTATATGAATGGTAACATACCATATACCCACTTTTGCACCTTGTTCTTTCCTACTTACTGGAGTTCATTCTATATAAAGAGCTTCCTTACATTTTTTTTTTTTTAAAACAGTTGCACAGATTTCTGTTGTGTGGGTAAACTATAATTTACTTAAATAGCCCCTTAGGGTAGACATTTGTTTCCAAAGTCTTAATATCTATTGATTTTATAATAGCAACCCCCCTGCACTCCCACTCTTGTTCATTAGGCCTTCCCCCGATCCCCTGGAATTTTCCATTTAGCTAATCCCACCACCTTCCAACAACAACAAAAAATTGTCAGTATTTTTACTGGAATCATTAAATTGATAACTAATTCAGGGAGCGTCACCACAATGGGAATACTTCTGGTGCTCCTCCTTTATGTATGCCACTGGCTTATGAATGAAGACATCAATGTGAGTTTTGTTCTCTGTTTCTCCTCAGCTGGGTCAGAACCTCTTGCTCTGTCTGTGTAAGACAGTCTTGGGATGAAATGAAGAGTTTTGGTTTCCCTCTATCCTGTCCCTCCCCACCCACATCTAGAAACTGACCTTCAGATTCTTCTCTCAGAGAAAGGGTTGTCTCAAGCTGCCGGGTTGCCTGGGCCCTAAAGAGAAGGACTCCTGCCTGCCCAAGGAGAGCCCAGGCTCTATGGGGATTGTATTACATCTGACTTTAATTGGGATGAGAAGCCAGGTACCTTCCCAACCTGCTCAAACATTGGATCATTTATAATTCCATTTCCCTATGAGAAGGGAGGGAGAGTGCACATTTCAGGGAGCAGGTTTGGGGATAAGGGGAAGGAGAGAACCTAGACCTGGGTTCAAGTCTCAGCTCAGCCTTTAGCTAGCCATTACTTGGGCAAATAATTTCCCCTAAGTCTATTTTCTCATCTGTATAGTACAAGTGATGATATGTCCTTACAGGGTTGTAAGGTTTAAGTGAGAGGAGTAGTGAGGGCTTTTGGTACATTTATCAGCATTTAAGGGATTGAAATTCACTTAAGCTTTATTAGTCACTCACTAAGTGTATAGCTCTGTGCTAGGCTCTTTAATATCTTTTTAAACCCTCAACAAGTATTGAAACAAGTATACTTACTTCCATCAGGTAGATGAGGAGACTGAGACAGAGACCGGGTAAGTTTTCTAAATGCTCGTAACGTGATGAAACATCTGCAAAACTCAACTATAAATTCCTGGCCACTGCCAAGCAGAGGATGCTGTTTTCCAGGCACGTTTTGTCCAGCTGGTGGCTCTGTCCCCTTACCCAGTTTCCATTTTTGCACTTGCCTCTTTAAACTTCTGATTTGATTTGAAAGTGTTGTTGCCAGAATTTGCACCAGGGCTTGCTTGGTTCTGGTGCAAGGTGCTTTCCCCCACACCACTGATCCCTCTCTGCCACGGAAGGCAAGAGCATGTCTAACATCTACTCAGCGGTAACAAGAGTGAGGTTTTCTGATACCCAGCCCTGCACAGGACATGGATCCTGCAGTGCAGAGCTACCCCCATCCAACTTGGCAGTGACACATGAAGTATCCAAGCCTCTTCCAGGACAGTCGCAACCTTGCCAGTTACCCTCCCTTCTGATCCCATAACCAAGAGGGTTGGAGCAAATCCTGGCATGGTTCACCAGAGTCTTACACTTTCGCCCTTGATGCCAGGGCCTGGTAGGGGAAAGCCAGTGCTTCTGAAGGAATGACAGGGGTACCCTTTCCAGGCACTCTCCTCCTCCCCATCCTTCCTGGAAGGCTTCTTCTTGGTTTCCACATAGACCAAAGGAAAGTCATTTTTCCGAGACTATAGGGCCTCAGCCCAGAGATTCCGATCTAGTATGTATGGGGAGGGGCCAGATATCTGCACCCTTAATAAGTACCCTTCATTCTGTTGCAGGGCCATTCCTTAAGAAAGAGCCTTCATCCTGAGAAAAAGCAGCAGTTAGCACAGAGATTGATGGCTGGGTAGAGTAGCCACAAAGACGGCCCTTCTCTGGGGAAGAAACACCTTCATAATGTCCTCACTGCACCTCTCCTTCCTTTTTTGTTGACAGTCCTCAAGTCCAACAGGTACCTCAGCAGCATTGCTCCCCCCGCCCCTCCATGCTGTTTGGGTGGGATGGTCATAACCTATGTATATGGGGCTTTAGAGCCTGTCGCATCCATATCCATTCATTCTGAGGCCTCCCTGTGTGCCCAGCACAGAATTCGTCATTAGCAATACAGAGATAAATCAAAGAAGTCCATGATCTAGTAGGCCAGGCAGATCTGCAAGCCCTTGATGAGAAGGGCTATTGTGAAGGATGTGTGGGGAATGCAGTGGATGGAGAGAGCGACTGATTATGTTTGTGAGTTTTTGTAGGAGGAGAGATAGGGGAATGTGAGACTAGATCCTCTGTGACTTAATTTCAGCAAGAATCTTCCCTCTGGTCTCTAGTAGAGTAAGTGATGGGGTGGGGGTCAGTGTGGCCTGTTGGCCATCATGTGAGCGGGGAGCAACCCTATCTGCTCTGGCTCGTCTCTTCTGATTGAAACACGTGGAGCAGTTCTTAATTTGTATGGAGTGCCCAGACTAATAAATCCTCTACTGAATTGCAATCCCCATAGTGTGTTTATAGGCAACAGCTGACTTTTATCAGCTAGTTTGTTCTTTCACATAAGCAGAATTGTGCGGGTCTCCTGAGCTGGCTCATAACGTGACGAAACGTCTGCAAAACTCAACTATAAATCCCTGGCACCTGCCAAGCAGAGGATGCTGTTTTCCAGGCACGTTTTGTCCAGCTGGTGGCTCTGTCCCCTTACCCAGTTTGCATTTTTGCATTTGTCTCTTTAAACTTTTGATTTGTTTTTCAGTTCCCTGCGGCCTCTTTAAAGGCAACTGAAAAATGAGGGGTAGGGAAAAGGAACTAGAAAGTTATGTCTGTGCTAAAAATTACCCCTGGTTTATGTTGCTCTGAAAGCCAGTTTTGATCCCACTGTTGAAACAGAGACATCAGGCTTCCCAGCCACATGAACCCCAGGGCGGGGGACAGGAGGCCAGTGCCAGTGGAGCCCGTTGTTAATACTTTGATTCTTTTCTGGGCCATCACCCTTTGTACTTGCCAAAGGCCCCCACCCTCAGTTGTCAGTTCTCTAAATTAAAGAAACAGCTCCGGAGGCCTTTTCCCCAGATGGTCTCCAGGCTTGACATCTTTTCCCAGCATTTAGAGCTCCCCCAACATAGAGAGGTGAAATTTAAATGCCTTCTATCTGCCAAATAGGGCGAGACCTGGACCCTTGGAGAATGCCGGTTGGCTGGGGTGGACTGAGTGGTTGGGAGAGCTACAAAGGCCTCAGTGGTACATCTAGGAAAGGCTGAGTGTGGCCCTGGCTGTGTCTCAGGATTACCCACCTGTGTTTATGGGTTCTCTTCATTTTGATCAGACCATTAGGTCAGAAGGCTCCTGTGGCCGCTCTTCCTGTGGCCTTATCCCTTGCTTGCTCTCCCTAGCCCATACTTCAGGGCTGGCTTCATGAGCCTGTGACCTACGCTTACTAGGGTTCCCAAGGTGGGTTTCGTGCTCTGCTGTCACTCTCAAAATTCTGAACAGTTTTTGAATAGATTTTTGTACCAATTTTCCTTTTGCACTGGGCCCTGCAAATTATGTTGCCAGTTCTGCCCAGCTTCTCTGTGGGTCCTACTGGTTGTAGCTGCCCCAGCACTGTGGACAGACCCTTTCTTCTCCAAGTTTAAGTTTGAGCCTTTGCAGAGCAGGTTAGTTACCTGTCATTGAGAAATTTGGCCTTGTCCCCCTCCCAAAGGCTCCCTGTTATCCACTCTTCTGGCAACAGCCAATCCCTATTATGTGACATTATCTCTACAGGCCCTAAGGAGGTGCCTGCCAATCCCAACTCACTAAGTCATCTGCAGCTGCTCGTGGCCCCTTCTTATCATTTTCTAGAAAATATTTCTAGTCAATGCGCTTGCTTGGAGGAAGCTGCCTGCTTTTATGGAGGAGCTGGGGTCTTTGCTAGAGAAAACATGCCCTAACTCCCACCTCCACCTCAAAGGCAAGACATTGTTTCCTGCTATGGGAAAGGAGACCTACTTTCTTATTTTTCCAAGCCCAACTCAGACACCAACTCCTCTGTGGTATCTCATCTTACACCCCTAGATGGAAATCACCCTTCCTTTCTCAGCACAGTGCTTGCAATTCTCTTTACCACTTATTTTTTTATTTTTTTTTTTTTTAAAAAGAGAGACAAGATTTCACCATGTTGTCCAGGCTGGTCTGAACTCCTGGGCTCAAGAGATCCACCCGGGCTGGGTGCGGTGGCTCACACCTGTAATCCCAGCAATTTGGGAGACTGAGGCGGGCAGATCGCTTAAGCCCAGGAGTTTGAGACCAGCCAGGGCAACATAGTGAGACCTCATCTCTTAAATAAATAAATAAAAGAGATCTGCCCACCTTGGCCTCCCAAAGTGCTGGGATTATAGACATGAGTCACCACACTCAGCCTATTTTTTTTTTTTTTTTTTTTTTTTTTTTTTACCTAAATCCAGCTGCTGCAGGAGACTTTATTTTTTCTTATTCATTCTTATACACCTACCAGCTCGGTAAGGGGCTCAGCCCCATCTGGGAATTGAACCAAGTGGTAGAAATGGTGTAGGGGCCTTTGCAGCTGCCTGGCATGGAGAAGGTGGGCCCTGCTCTACCCAGTGGGATGGTGCAAGGGGTGGCTGTGGTCTCTGGCAGAGCTGGCTGGCTGCTGGTAGCCATGGCCTCCGGTAAAGTCACAGTATCCTAGAAAGATTGTGAGCTTTGGCATAATCCTGGCTCCACCACCTAGGATGTGGGCCTTGTGTTTTACCTCTCTCACCTGTGAGAAGAGGATAAGAAGACCTGAGGCACTGAGCTATTTTGAAAATGAAATGAACTAATTCATTCAAACCACAGAGGATGAAGCCCAGCACCCAGGAGGTGCTTAATTAATTATAGGTTTTATCCTCCCCCTGGGGGAGGACTTGGGGCTGAGGCCCATTTCCTCCTCTGCCAGGTACCTCCTTCCCACAGAACCCAGGGTGTAACCTCTCCTTGAGGCCAAGGTAAGCTACAGCCCTCCATGGCTGCTGCTGTGTGGTGAAGGTCCTGGGCAGGGAGTTGGGACATCTGGGTTTCTGACCCAGCTCTGCCACCTCAGTGGGACCTGCGCATGTGACTTCGCCTCTCTAGACCCTAGGGTCTTCATCAAACAAAGAGGGCAGGTAGGCAAAAGTTTCAACTTCGCAGAGCTGCTTCAAAAATGAAATGGGCTACTGCACGTAAAAGAGCTTGAAATCAGGGCAGGGCGCATTGGCTCACATCTGTAATCCTAGTACTTTGGGAGGCCAAGGCAGGGAGGATTGCTTGAGCCCGGGAGTTCGAGATCAACCTAGGCAACATATCAAGACCCTATCTCTACAAAAAAATAAAAAATAAGCTGAGTGTGGTGGGACAACACACCTGTAGTCCCAGCTACTTGGGAGGCTGAGGTGGAAGGATCACTTGAGCCCGGGAGGTCGAGGCTGCAGTGAGCCATGATTGTACCACTGCACTCCAGCTTGGGTGATAGAGCAAGAGCCTGTTAAAAAAAAAAAAAAGAAAACTTGAAATCATATCATAGAAATAGAAGCGATTGTCCTCTGAGAAGCAAAAGGATTTGGGAGCCAATGAGAATAACACTATAATTGCCACTTGTGGAAGGTTCTCAACTTTTCGCTTACTCTCAGCGCTTTCACATCCATTAAACAACCCTGTGAGGTAGGTGCTATTTCCCCCATTTGACAGACACGGATGCTGATTTGGGGGTTGGTGGTCAAATGACTTCTCAAAGGTCACATAGCCAATCTGAGATTTTAACTTTGATCGGACTCTAGGCAAATCACCTACCGTCTCGGTGCCTCAGTTTCTTCCCCTGTGCAATGAAAATCATTATTCCCCTCTGAGAATCAGGGATCATTTCATCCATGTGGCACAGTGCTGGGCGAATTTTCTTCTCTTGTTGGAATCAGGAATTCCCACTAGGCATCTTAGCCTTAAGAGCTGCTTTGGGTTGGACGGTGGCTAACTCCAGCCTTTCTGGGGAGTTCTAGTGATTGCTGAGTGCGGGAAGCATTGACCAGGTGGGAGCATAGGAGTGTCAATTCCTGGCTACACTTCAGCCCCCAGGCCAGCAATGTGAGCCTTCTTCTTGCCCAGGGGAATCTGGGGACCTGCATCATTTCTATCTCTGTCCACTGAAATCATCATCGCTCCCTGCGAGTCTCCAATGCACCAGAATCCTGCATCACAGTAAGGGGAAAAATGCTCCCAGTGCAGCAAGCCGTGCAGACCTGTTTGAGAGAATAACCAGCGCCGTCTGTGCAAGCGACTGATCCCATCTCTTTGATCCATGGCCCGGGACCAAGAAGGGTAGTTCTTACCCACAGAGAGCTGAAGAGCTTCCTCCATCTAGTTGCCCTTGGGCCTGGCTGCCTGTCTAGCAAGACAGAGTTGCCCTTATTTATATCCTGTGTATGTCTGGCCCAGTGAGGAATAAACAGTCTCTCCATCAGTGAGGATTTAAGAATCTAGACCATTGGTTCTTATTCTCAGGGGCACATTGGAATCATTTGGGGAACTTTATAAAACACTGATGCCTGGGTAGACTCGGGTTCACCCCCTGAGATTCTGGTTTAATGGGATGCAGGAATTTAAAAATCCCCCTCCCCTACAAGTGATTCTAATAGAGAGCAATGGGGAGAACAACTGCTTTGATACTATTCATTCATTTAAAGATCTTTGACACTGTGTGTCAGGCACTATGCCGGGCTCCAACGTGAACAAAAGAATCTGGATTTTGTCCCCATGGAGCTTGCATTCTAGTGGGAAGGAACAAAATAAATAAGCAAGAAAACAATTTCAGATGGTAATAAGTTCTATAAAGACCATGCAAACCAGGCACGTGGCTCACACCAGTAATCCCAGCACTTTGGGAGGCAAAGGTGGAAGAATCACTTGAGCCCGGAGTTCAAGACCAGCCTGAGTTACACAGGGAGACCCTTGTCTCTACAAATAGTTAAAAAAAAATTAGCCAGGCTGGGTGGCACCGACCTATGGTTCCAGCAATGTGGGAGGCTGGGGTGGGAGGATCACTTGAGCCTGGGAGGTTGAGGCTGCAGTGAACTGTGGTTATGCCACTGCACTCCAGCCTGGGCAACAGAGCAGGCTCCTGTCTCCAAAAAGAAAGAGAGAGAGAGTGAGAAAAAAAAAGAAAGAGAAAGAAAGAAAAAAAGAGAAAGAAAAAGAAAGAAGGAAAGAAAGAAAGAAAGAGAAAGAAAGAAGAAAGAAAAACATGCAAGTAGTAATGGGATAGAATGACTTGAGGAGAGGGTGAGGGAGCGGAGAGGCTTTCTGAGGAGGTGACTTTTGTCCTTAGGCCTAAATGAAGTGAATGAGTGGCACGTGTGACTATCTGGTGCAGCTGTGCTCAGCGCCATCTGAGCACTCCAAGACCCTTTCAGGGGTTTTGCAAGTGAAGACTTTTTATGATACTAAGATGCTATTTGTTACTCTCATTCTCTCACCAGTCTACAAGGAAGTTTTCAGGTGCTCTGTGATGTATGATGATGTCATCGCTCTGACAGCTAATGGGATTTGTTCTTGAGTATTCTAATTTTTGTGGGTTTTTTTGTTTGTTTGTTTATTGAGACCAGTCTCACTACGTTGATCAGGCTAGTTTAGAACTCCGGGAGTCAAGCATCCTACTTCCTCAGCCTCCCAGGTAGCGGGAACTACAGGTGCACGCCACTGAGCCTGGCTTGCATTCTGTTTTTAAAAATCCTCAAATTTAATTTCTATGTTGGTAAATAGTCATGGATATAACCCATATGAACACAAACAGACACTCAATTTTTTTTTTAACTTTTGATTTTTTGGAAACAAAGTCACCCTGTTGCCCAGGCTGGAGTACAGTGGCACAATCATAGCTTACTGCAGCCTCAACATCCCAGGCTCAGGTGATCCTCCTGCCTCAGCTGAGACCACACGTGCATGCCACCACACCTGGCTGATTTTCCTTTTAGTAGAGATGGGGTTTTGCTATGTTGCCCAGGCTCGCCTTGAACTTCTGGCCTCAAGCAACCCTCCTACCTGTGCCTCCCAAAGTGCTGGAACTATACGCATGAACCACCATGCCTGGCCTGGAGTCCTCAATTCTTTTTCTTTTTGACCTCCTGGGATCAAGCGCTCTTCCCACCTCAGCCTCCTGAGTAGCTGAGACTACAGGCCCTCCTGAATATCTGGACTACAGGTGCATACCACCACATATGGTTAATTTTTGTAGTTTTTGCAGAGACAGGGTTTCACCACACGTTTCCCAGGTTGGTCTCGAACTCCTGAACTCAAGCAATCTACCCGCCTTGGCCTCTGAAAGTGCTGGGATTACAGGTGTGAGTCACCATGCCCAGTCCGTCAGTTCTTAAAAGTGTATTGGAGTCATGGGAACAAAAGGTTTGAGAATTGCTGATCTGGCAGGAGAGCCTTCCAGAGAGTGCAGGGGTGGGAACCAGCTTGGTGTATTCAGGAAAGAGTAAGAAAGGCAGGGGGACTGGAATGAAGAGAGAAAGGGGATGTAAGCAGATGTGGTCAGAGGGAAAGGCAGAGACCAGCTCTGCAGAGACCTAGTGGGAGGACGATTTCAGGCAGAGAAGTCTGGGAGACTGTCCAGGTGTGAGATTCAAGAATAGGCTAGGGTGATGACAGTGGAGATGCAGATAAGTCGATCCCAGGGATATTTGGAAGGCTGAATCAGCAGGACCTGGTGATCCATTGGATGCAGGGAGAGTAAAGGCGGATGGCTCCAGTTTGCTGGCTGTTCAGCAAGGCAGGGGACAGGTGGGGGATGGGTGGGTGCGGGAGACAGGATATGAGACATGGGGTGGAGGACATGTGCTGGCTTCTGGATAGATGGGTTTGGAGGTCACTAGAGAAGTCAGGGCTGGAGTAAGGGTCAAGCTTCGGGAGAATGTTTGCAGAGAGAACAAGAGGCTTCCAAGGGGCTTTGCTGGGGAAGCCCAACCTGCATGACGTTGCCCAAGGAGATGGCAGAGAGGGTGAGAGTAGAACCCGTAGGTACTGGGCAGCAGGAGCCAAGGAAGGAGACAGGGGAAGGAAGGAAGGAAGGAAGGAAGGAAGGAAGGAAGGAAGGAAGGAAGGAAGGAAGGAAGGTAGGAAGGAAGGAAAGGAGGGAGGGAAGGAGGGAGGAAGGGAAGGAGGGAGTGAGCAAAGAAGGAAGGAAGGAAGGAAGGAAAGAAAGAAGGAAGGAAGGAAGTGTTCAAGGTGATAAAAGTGCAGAGAGGACACGTAGGATGAGGACAGGCCTGTACAGGCTGTGGCCTCTGTAAGAAGAGTTTCTTGGAAGCGAGGGCACAGCAGCTAGTTTGCAGTGGGTGGAAGGGTGAAAGAGATGAGGATATGGAAGTGATGCATGTAGAAAGCCCTTTAAGAGGGAAAGGAAGAAGGCAGTAGCTTGAAGCAGATGCAGGAGGCACTTTGGAATGGAGGAGTCAGGACCCTGTTTTGTCAGCTGAGGGGCAGGAGACAGCAGCATGAGAAGGGATGCTTGATGGCACAGGGTCCCCAAGCACAGGTGAAGAGGCTGGCTCAGGACCAGGTTAGGGAAGGACAGAAACCTGACAGTGAGTTTGAGTGGTGGGAGTGTCTTTGGGATGGCAGGTAAGGGGCAAGGTCATTTGCTGAGGGGTACCAGGGTTGTGTGGAGGCTCTGGGGGAGAGGAAATTATGGAAAGGCCCCCAAGGATGTTGGATGAGGAAGCTGCTGAGCTCAACAGCAAGCCTGGGTTTGAGATTTTCTGTCCCTCACCCATCATGGACCAGGTGGGCTCAGAAAATCCAAAGAGCTCCTCATACCTTCCCCGAATGTTTCCCAGTTATCTTCTCCATGCTGGGGGAAGATGGATGGAAGAGGGGTGGGAATGAGCTTTCTGACTTGGTGTGGGGAAACAGGTGCCTGGTGGAGAAGAGCAGCTCTCACAACGCTTTGGGAAGCAGCCAGGATCGTAACATGGATGTCCTGGGTCCCTGAATCCTAAACACTGGGCAGCCATGCCTGGAGTAGGATCCTTCTTCCCCTCCCCGTGTGGGCTTCCTGTCACCCACCAGCCTCATGGTTCCTGACTCTTTCTTCTTTTTTGCCTCCTCACCGCTCCCCTCTACATCCCATTCCAGCATAGAAGTCCCCAAGATGGTGGTACTGTCCAAACCTCTCATGAATCTGCCCTTTCCTCTCCCTTCTCTCTGCCTAGACAATTGCTGGCCTCTGCCTCCAACCTGTCCCTCCAGCACACCCTTTGCCAAGAGGATTGCTCTAACATGGAAATCGAGCCACGTTGTCTTCTTGGCCCAAAAGACCTTCAGACATTCCCGGGGTCTTCAGCCTGGTGTCCAAGGCCCCTTGTGAGCCCCTGAGCCCCTCGTCATCCTGTGCTCTGCAATATGTCCCCCTCTGCCCCCCACCTTTGTCACGGAGGATCTCCCGCTAGGGATGCCCTCTCCCTTCATCCATCTGGGGAGGTTCTGTTCACCTTTCAGTTTAAACATCACCTCCTCTATGAAGTCTTCCTTGACCACCAGCCCAAGTCACCTCCCTCATCTGAGTCCCCAGAGTACAGTAAATCCTCACTTAACGTTGTTGGTAGGTTCTTGGAAACTGTGACTTTAAGGGAAACAACGTACATCAGGTCCTTAAATAACAGCATTTTGTTTCATTCAGTGTCCATGAGGAAAAAATTAGTTTTGTTCCATGTCGTTTTGCTTAAAGTCAGTTTCCAAGAACTGGTTTATGGTGTTAAGTAAGGACTTACTGTATTATACACTCCAGTATAATAGCCCATCCCACTTTTGGGTAACCAGCTATTTATACATCCATCTCCTTTCCCTGGACTCCTCCAAGACAGAGGCAAGGTTTGCTCCTCTTTTCTGTCCCAGCCAGGAACAATTTGGAGCCTTGTGGGCTCTGGAATGAATGAATGAATGAATGAATCAATCAATGTTCTCATGGATCCTGTGTCTTCAATGTAGGAAACTTTTCTATAGCTATCTTTTAGAAAATGTGTTATCTGGTTTTATACAATTCAAAAATGCATAGGGGCTCAAAGACCCAGTGAGGAGGCTTTGTAGTGCACATGGAGGAGGACTCGGCCCCCCTGGAGTGTGCACAGAGGACCACTGGCAGCCTCCCGTGTTCCCCTGCAGAAGCCCTCCCCAGGCCATTAACCAGGACCCCTGGGGAGTCCCACACCACCAGCTGAGCCTCTGGACAACACAGGCCTGGGAAGCACTGATGCCGGGAGGCCTAAGCGAGGCAGCAATTACTCATCAATTACTCATCAGCCCAGACTGGCACAAGTCTGCATTGCCCAGAGGCAGGGGGCTGCATGGGAGGAACCCTGCTCCATGAGGCCCTGGCTCCCTGAGCCTGGTGACAGCCTGGACAGTCACAGTGGCTGTGCATAGTCACATCTGCAGGTAATTTCTTCATCCATCTGCATTGGAACGGATCTCATTCAGTTCATTAGAACAACACCCTCTGTCCCATTGCCGTCTCTCGGGCGGGAGGGGATGCCGCATGCCCTGCAGAGTATGCTGTTCAGGCTCAGTGTTGAAACCTTCTGTCTCTTCGTGGGCTCTAATTGCAGTAGGAGTAACCATGAGGTCAGCGGGCATGCTTGTTATGGGTGGCCTGGCCTGCAGCCACCTGGATGCGTGCACAAGTCGCTCCCAGGCTATGCTGCCTGACATTTGCGATCGTTTAATGGAAATAAGTTCCATCTCGGAGCTCTGCTCAGCAGAGACCTCTCTTCCTCCAAGAAGACTTCCCCATCCCCTCTAGACCTGGATGAGGTGTCCTGACCTGATTCTTTGTCTATCACAGCACTGACAATGCACACTATCTTGAAGTTTTCTGGTCACTTGTTCCTGGAGGATAGCCAAACTGTCCTCCTTGGACAGGACATAAATCCTGCTGGCAAGTCGCAGGGCCAGCTCGCCTCCTGGAGCTGGTTCCCTCCCAGAGCTCGCCAGGGTGCAGCTGTTTGCACCCCAGTTTAGGAAAGGTCCTGGGTACTGATGGGGTGCAGGGGATAAGACAGCACTGTTTTGGGGGCCAAAATCCAGAGAAGCAGATTCCAGGCTGGGCAAGTTATTAATGCTTAATTCTCTGAGCTTTGGTTTTTCTCATTTGTAAGAGGGGAAGATTGATACCTGCTTCTCTTAGTTATTCCAAGAATTTAAAGCCCCAGTGATGCCTGAGACCCTGGAGCTACACAGAATGTGATTTTTTCCATCATCCATGTACCAGTTGTGTGACCTGGGGTGAAGCACATAACTTCTCTGTGCTCCTATTTCCTCACCTGTAAAATGACATCATGGCAGTGTCCATCTCATATGGCGTTTGTGAGGATTAAGTGGGGCAACGTGGGTAAAGTGATGAGAACGGTGCCTGCACATGGGAAGCCCTCAGTGCACATTGCTGTCACTGTTTTTACTTCTTTTTAGGACACAGCTTTGGAGCGAGGCCTGGTAAATACATGACTTGGGATGGTTTGGCAGCTGACCCTCTCCTGGCAGAGCTCTAAGCTGAGCTCTGTTTGGAGGAGAAAGGTTTTGCAGGTTTGGAGGAGAAAGAGGGCCAGTGAAGAATATAGAGTTCCAGACTGACCAAATATCCTGTTCCTTTAACAAATGCTTGTGGAGGTCCTACTGTGTGCCAAACACTGGGCTAAATATGTCAAAATGACAAGGATGCTTACCAGGTTACTGGATATTCATGTGATCTGCTGATTGTATTTTTCTCTTCATTGGGCTATCCATTTAAAAAATAATTTAAAAAAGGCTCACTGATGCTGCCCCAGCTGAGCTACTGAGCGCACCTGCATGGCACACAGGTCCTGGGATTTTAGAGTCCAGCTCTTGCTCTATTCACTGTCTCTCCCTTTTTCCAGTCTCAGCAGAGACCTCTTCCTCCAAGAAGACTTTCCCATCCCCTCTAGGCCAGGGTGAGGTGTCCAGACCTGATTCTTTGTCTATCACAGCACTGACAATGCACTATCTTGAAGTCTTCTGGTCACTTGTCCCTGACCTAGGATGGACAGGCACTGGGTCTCTTGCTCCCTGCTCTCCAGAGCCCAGTGTATGCCCAGCACTGAGCAGATGCTCCACCGATATTTGTCACACAAAGGGATAAGCATGGACTTTGGGCCTGCAGCTGGGCTTAGGACTAGGGCTCCTAAGACGTGACCTACCTCTGTCTAAAACAGCCCATCAAGCCTCTCCACACACCCAGCCCCCATAGAATGTCTCCAGGGCCAACAAATTCACCATCTTCCTCGCACTCCTGTTGTTTCTAAGCCCCTGTTGGTCAGGAAGTTCTTTCCAATGTTTGCCTAAAGTCTCCAGGAATAACTTAGGCCAATTGTCCCAGAGCCAAGCAGCATAGAGGCAGAGGGGTGTCCTCCCCAAATGCCTCCCCTTGCTTCCCCAAGGAAAAGAAGGCACGAGGAACCAGCACAGGAGAGTGAGGAGGACGAGGGGCAGGTTGCAAATTGAACTGACAAATGTCCAGTGCATGTTCCCAAGGAAATACAATGTAATTGTAGTGAACAGGGCTTGGCAAAGAGGGCCTGCCTCTGATCTGAAACTTAAGAGCTCTCCTAGTGGAGAGGCACTGGTAACCAAGAAGGGTGAGCTTTCAACTTATGAGCAGCCAGGCAACCCTCGAGCATGGCAGGTGCATCGGGAATCCTGGAATACCTACCAGGCACACTGGAAGAAGCAGACAGGGTGGGGGTTTCCAGACCCTTAGCCTTCCTGGGCTGGGTTGAGAGAAGACACCCAGGCTGGCCTGGACAAACAAAGGACCCTGCAGCCTGGGCCAGGGCTACTCACTATTGGGCAGGCCAGAAAGAAGAGGCCTCCAGCAGGGCTGCCCTGCAGGGAGGAAGGACCTCATCTGCAGCCTGGGTCAGCCTCAAAGGCAGGGGCCCTCCAGCCCAACTGCACACAGGTCCCTGCCATCCTCACTGCCCTCATCCTCAATGTTCAATGCCATCTCTCCCATGCAGGCCTTATACAGGGCCCGGAGAGATGAAACAACTTTCCAGGGGCTCCGGGAACACCAACCAAATTCTTCCCACCTCTCTACTTCCTAAAGGACCATTTCTAGCCTCTCTCTGGTTTTCCTGAAGTCTCACTGGTTACTCTAAGCAGAAGGTGGTGGGACCACCTCTGGCCAGGAGGCCAGTGACTTGCAGCCAGATTCCAGCTCTGCGTGACCTTGGCAAGTCCCATCTCTCTGAGTCCTGAGTTATTTCACCTCCATAGAGTGGGAAAGAGCAAAGATTTTTAAATGCTTTTTATTTTTTATCATTATTTTTTTTTTTGAGACAGAGTTTCACTCTTGTTACCCAGCTAGAGTGCAGTGGTACGATCTTGGCTCACTGCAACCTCCACCTCCCAGGTTCAAGGGATGCTCCTGCCTTAGCCTCCCAAGTAGCTGTGATTACAGGTGTGCGCCACCATGCCTAGCTAATTTTTGTATTTTTAGTAGAGATGGGGTTTTACCATGTTGGCCAGGCTGGTCTTGAACTCCTGACCTCAGGTGATCCACCTGTCTCGGCCTCCCAAAGTGCTGGGATTACAGGCGTGCACCACCACGCCTGGCCTATTTTTATTTTTTAAGAAGTAGAAACTTTAGTGTTTGGAGAGAAATGTGAGGAATGTCAATATGTAAAACAAGGCGGGACTGCTCTGACTGGAGCAGGGGAGCCTGGGGTCCTGCCAGCTTGGCCTCCCCTATGCCCCTGAGTGCCTCTCCCACACCCACAGCCTGAGAGCCACCGCACTGCGGACTGCTAAGGGACTTCTGGCCCTCAAGCTTAATAGGAGCTTCCAAGTGGGCTAGGGTTGGGAGGTCCAAGGGCAGTGCTATCTGCTGGAGAGACAGCTGGCTACCTAATGGGGACAGGGGAGGGTAGACCCACTGTGCCTTGCTCATGAAGACATTTCTCAAGGAGAACTAGCTCCCCGGGGGTGGTTGTGGTTCCAGGCGAAGGTGCAATATGAACCACCTCCCTCCCAGAGTTGTGCATGGGGGGGAGGCAGCTACCCAGACATCCCTCAGGAAGCTGAAGGGGTCACACTGCCTGGGGACAGGAGACCCATGTAATGACCCTCCCCCCGCCCCGCCCCGCCCCAGGCGCCTGCACCTTGGGCGGGATAGAAGGAAGCAGATGTAGAGGAAAGCGTGGAGCATGGAGCCCCCTACCTAGAAGTGATTGGAGTCCTCGGGTCCAGCTTTACTGTCCCAAGGGAGAGCAGATGTTGAGAGCACCAGACCAGGCCCTGCCTTCAGCCTCTGCTCTGGAAACCCCCTCATTCCACGGTGTCTGCTTAATCCCTGTTAACAGTGGACTGACCTCCTGCCTCCGTGGCCTCACACTGGGCCTGCCCCAGATCCTCACAGGCCTCCTTCGAAAAATAAACACTTTCTCCATTATCCCATTAGCAGCTTCACAGGATTTTCTGCTATTAGTTCCCATCTCCAGTGAAGTGGAAACACGTGTTCCAAAGAGCCTCCGCTTGCCCACCAGCCACCATGGGGCTGGAGCTGTGCCTGGCCACGTGCAGCTGCCTACTGGGGAGAGAGGGGGTCAGAACCCCCCAAATTCTGCCACCTCCAGCATAAACCAAGGGTCTCCACACAACTGGGCAAGGAGCTGGGAGACACAGCTTCTGTGTGATACTCTTCATTGGCTGTGTCTTCTGGCTAAGCTCATTACCTCTCTGGGCCTCAGTTTCTATTTTATTGTAGCTTATTATTTTGAGACAGAGTATCGCTCTTTTGCCCAGTCTGGAGTGCAGTGGCGTGATGTTGGCTCACTGCAACCTCCACCTCCTAGGTTCAGGTGATTCTCATGCCTCAGCCTCCCAAGCAGCTGAAATAACAGGCATGTGCCACCATACCCAGCTAAGGGGTGTGTGTGTGTGTGTGTGTGTGTGTGTGTGTGTGTGTGGTATTTTTAGTAGAGACGGAGTTTCACCAGGTTGGCCAGGCTGGTCTCAAACTCCTGACCTCAAGTGATCCACCTGCCTCAACCTCCCCAAAGTGCTAGGATTACAGGCGTGAGCCACTGTGCCCGGCCTCAGTTTCTATTTTAAAATGGAGATTGTAACTCCTATTTTAAAGACTAGAGGATCAAAATTATCTGAGAGGACAAGGAAGGGTCTTCAAGTGCTTTGCCAGTGGAGATGGGGTACTTGGAACATGTCTTACTCTTCTGGCCTTTTCTGATCATCTCTCCTTCTGTAGATGTAGTAAAGGAAGTAGCCAGGCCTTCCCTCACTGCACTGCCCTACACCCCAAGAGAGAGCCTTTGGAAGCTCAGACCCCTGGGGTTGGCTACCTCCCTTTCGGTGCCTAGTACATTCCGCTCCCCACGGCCACAGTTCTCTGAGAAGGCTCTAGAATGCTCCATCATTGGCTCCTGAAGGTGGGGCAGGGAGCTGCCCAGCTGGCCTCGGCTAACACCCCCACAATGCCCATTGCAGGCGCTGGCACAGAGCAGAATCAGGCTGGGAGCTGCAAATGTTTGTCTCTTAGTTCCATCTCTCAGCTCCTTCTCACTTCCTCTGCCTGTGGAGTTTGAGATCAGCCTGAGCAACATGAAGAAACCCTATCTCTACTAAAAATGTAAAATTAGCCGGGCATGATGGCGCACACCTGTAATCTCAGCTACTCCGGAGGCTGAAGCAGGAGAATCGCTTGAACCCGGGACGCGGAGGTTGCTGTGAGCTGAGATCTCCCCACTGCACTCCAGCCTGGGCAACAAGAGGGAAACTCCGTCTAAAAAAAAAAATGTGTGCATATCTGTGTATCAGATTCTCACTAGAAAAAAATATATAATGTATTTCTAATTTAATTCATTACTGAGTACATACCTGACGGGGAGTGCCACCAGTTTGTCAAAACAATAATGAAAACTGAAACCTCTACTTCTAGTTTTCTAAATTTTTTTTTTTTGTTGAAATGTGACAACCTTACTACACATAATGCAAAAATCTTAAATAGTCCGCTCGATGTATTTTTTTGAAAACTCGGACTTGGCCTGCAGGAGGTGAGCCAAGGCACTGAAGGAGAGGTGGGTGAAAGAGGCGAGGACAGTGATGAAGAGGGGCAGGGCGTGTGGGTCTCCCCAGAAGTCCATGGTCCCCACAAGGAGGGCCAGCCGCAGCAGCAGCGGCTGAACCGCATGCGGAAGTAGAAGCGCCAGGTCCGATGCAGTGGCCGGTAGCCCGCGTAGAAGTACAGCTTCCAGAAAAGCGGCGGTACCTTGGCTCTGTCCATGGTGAAGACAGGCTCGGGCTGCAGAGATGGCTGAGGCTCCTGGATGGCCTGCCGCAGACTGGGCAGGAGGTGGCTGAGCTCCTGGGCCATGGCCATAGCTGTGGGCCTGGGCAGGGAGCTGGGAGACAGAGGCCAGAGCACAGTCAGGGGCCTGGTGTCCTCACCCCCACGAGCAGCAGCTGGGGGGCTCCGATGCCCAGATCTTACTCCCTCCTCCCTGACGGCCTCGTCTTTACACTGGGTTTAAGAACAGAAGACTCATCCCATGGAATTCCTCATCTCTGACCTCGGGACAGCAAGAATCCCTGATGTATCCCAGGTACCTAGAACAGTGCCTGACACATAGTAGGTGCCCAATAAGTGTTTGAGGAATGTATTAAAAGCAAAAAAAAAAAAAAAAACAAAAAAAAAAAAACCCCCAAAAAAACTTCTGGATAGGCCAAGGGGTGTGACACCATCAGAGCACAGGCGACCTCGAAGACATTGCCGCCCCGGCCGTGGTGCTTTTCCAGCATTCTTTCAATCAACGTGAGTCTGAAATTTACATGGCTAATCATGTGCTAGGGTTGTCCTTCTTGAACAGGTTGTAGGAGTTCAGAGCTGTAATGGTTAGAGGGTGGTGAAAGGATTTCTTATACCACACCTTGTGTGTTATCTGGGAGTAAATGCTGCAGCCGCAAGTGCCACCAGCAAGTCTTCTCAGGGTGAATGGGAAAAGGGGATGGAACCTTGCTGAGCTAAGTCATGCTAAACGCAGACAGCAAACAAACTTTCCATCAAAGGGCTGGGAGAACCCTGGGGTGGATGGCGAGGAGACAATACCCCAGGCAGGTGTTCCAGATCTTGGACCTTGCCCCTCCTCAGGAGTTGTTTGCTTCGTCCCTCCTCTCACTGCATGTTTGTGGTGCCAGCCCTGCTGTGTAGTGTGGGGGCTCAAGACTAAGGCAGTGCACCATTTCTATGGAGGGAGATGGATCGAGGAGGGGGCTTGGGTGAGACCCATGGCTCACCTCTCTCAAGTCCTTACCAGACTAAGACATCCTCAAGGGCCAGAGACCAGCCTGCCACTCACCTTTTTGCCACCTGATGTTGAAGGGGGCCAGCCCCTCCACACCTGTGGGTATATCTCGTCAGGTGAGACAAGAGACTGAGAAAAGAAATAAGACACAGAGACAAAGTATAGAGAAAGAACAGTGGGCCCAGGGGACCGCACCAGCACGGGTCTCTGAGTTCCCTCAGTATTTATTGATTAGTATTTTCACTCTCAGCAAGAGGAATGCGGAAGGAGAGCAGGGTGATAGTGGGGAGAAGGTCAGCAAGGAAACATGCGAGCAAAGGAATCTGTGTCACAAATAAGTTCAAGGGAAGGTACTATGCTTGGATGTGCACATAGGCCAGATTTATGCTTCTCTCCACCCAAACATCTCAGTGGAGTAAAGCATAACAAAGCAGCATTGCTGCCAACATGTCTCACCTCCTGCCATAGGGCGGTTTTTCTCCTATCTCGGAATAGAACAAATGTACAATCGGGTTTTATACCGAGACATTCCATTCCCAGGGTCAGGCAGGAGACAGTGGCCTTCCTCTATCTCAACTGCAAGAGGCTTTCCTCTTTTACTAATCCTCCTCAGCACAGACCCTTCATGGGTGTCGGACTGGGGGACGGTCAGGTCTTTCCCATCCCATGAAGCCATATCTCAGGCTATCACATGGGGAGAAACCTTGGACAACACCTGGCTTTCCAGGGCAGAGGTCCCTGCGGCTTTTCACAGTGCATTGTGCCCCTGGTTTATCCAGACTGGAGAATGGCGAGGACTTTTACCAAGCATACTGCCTGTAAACATTTTGTTAACAAGGCACAGCCCTAGATCCCTTAAACCTTGATTCCATACAACACAGGTTTCTGTGAGCTCAAGGTTGGGGCAAAGTTACAGATTAACAGCATCTCAGGGCAAAGCAATTGTTCAGGGTAAAGGTCAAACGGAGTTTCTTATGTCTTCCTTTTCTACATAGACACAATCACAGTCTGATCGCTCTTTCTTTTCCCTACATATCCCCCTTTTCTTTTTGACAAAACCACCATCGTCATCATGGCCCGTTCTCACTGGTCGCTGTCTCTTCGGAGCTGCTGGATACACTGGCAGACTAACAACAGACGGAACAGACATACAATGATTAATATGAAATTTATAATAGTGGAACTTCCGATAGTTTTAACCCACGTGACCGCATTAAGATTTGCGAGGCCATTAGCAGCTTTCATAATTGCCTCAGTTTCTGGCACCAGATTTAAATGGGCTTTAGATGCCTCAAAAATTTCTTTTTTTAATTTTGAAATACCTAAAGTAAGATTATCTTTTCTTCCTTGTAGATGGTGTCTAACCATGTCCCAGTGATGCTCAGACTCATTATAGGCTTGGGGTATAATACAAAAATCCGACGTGTTCCAGTCACACTGTAACTGAAAATGACGTTCCAAGCCCATGAGCCTTCTCCCATCCAAATGACAGCTGGTCTAAGATCATTAATTTGGTTTGCCAATTTTTGATCTATTTGGGTCTGAAAATTCCACAATTTTGAGGAATTCTTTTGCCAATTATTTACATATTCTGCAGTTTGAACACAGCAGTGTAAAGCAATTCCAGCAGCCGCAGCAGTAGCTGTGACTGCAATAAGACCCATAATCACTGCAATCAAAGTAAAAATGAATCTTTTGGATCTAGTTAGAACTCCTTTTAATACTTCCGTTAAAATATGGACGGATGGGGAAGCCTCTCCCACGGTCAGTCCATGGACACAGGGATCCACACGCCCTCTCTTGCCCTCACTAGTAGAATACGGTGCTGCCAATCAAAAGTCGAATCAATGCAAGTAAACAATCTACAGTTTTCACAGGTTATAGTTTGGGAATCTGGTTTAATAACTATGTTTCCTACAGCTAACATATACGGAGGTTTTACACAACCTTGCAAAGGAATTGTCAGATTGGAATTTAGGTTAATAGTATAATATGGCTTAGGATCTCTTGTTCCTATAGCTTGATTTCCAGACCAAATTCTAATGTGGTGCGAGGCCACAGTAAACTTCCATAATTCTGGATGTTCAGGACCAGTAACAGGACTAACTAACTTTGGTCGAGGTGATGAGATTCCCTTTTCACTCCATTTCCATGGATAGGGTGATTCTAACCTTCTACAAACCTGGTCCAGCCTTTCAGTTAAATCACTATCATAGTCCTGATTAGTGGGCCAGACGGATGGGGCCTGTGAACATGAGTGGGTCTGGCCCGTACAATCATAATATAATTGGCCTCAAGGGGCCCGGTCCATAATAGTTCCAAATTCATTGTTTTGTAATACCACCGCAGTATCAGCCACACATTCTTCCCAAACTAAGACTTCTGGGCCTTTTGATCCTTTGGGAATTTCCTTGGGGCAAGGCTTCCCCTTAGGCCTAATTTTTAATGATCTTTGATAAGAAGAATCCTGTAAATTATTTATCTGTGGCCCGAGTGACATTCCACTTACCATGTGATAAGTAAATCTACTGGTGGCACTGACAGTAGGTGCTTCTACCAACCAATTCTGGGTTGTAGGCATTAAATATCCTGGTACCTTCTCTAGGCAAATAGGAGGATAATAATACCCAATAGAAATATTCATCATTCCTTCTTCTTCAGGTTGGGCAGGGCCACGATCACCTGTGGGGCCTGGTGCCCATGCACTATTATTAACATATACTTCAATAGGATTATCCATCCAAGTGACTGCCTGAATTAAGGGCGGGAAAGGCACATAGCCCAGTAAGTGTAATTAGCTGCAGCTGCTCTGGCAGTCACAGGCAGACTTACCACCATTGATACAATCATCAAAGCTGCCAGCAGCATGTTCTCTGGAGTGTGTGTGACCCTTGTTTTCTTCAGGCTTTTTTCAGCTAACTGTGTCAGCTTCTTTAGTTGGCCCCAGGTCGGCGGCTCCACTTCCTTGGTGGATGGCAACTTCATTTGTTCTTCTGATATCACCATTTTGTTCACCTGGCGAGTTGATGATGCTCTATTGCGGGTTTTCTGTCTCCGCGGAGGCACTTTTCTTTGCATCTCCGATGGGTTCATTGTAGAACTTCGAATGTCTAGTGGGCATCCAAACAGGAAGCTGATTTTCTCCTGGTGAAACACAAGCAAAGCCTCTCCCCCATGTTATCACCTTCCCTATTTCCCATGTCTTATTTTTGATGTCTTTCCACCAAATCAGTTTTCCTTCATGTGGGCTGTTCTTTTTACCAGTAAAATGTTCTGCAGAAGTAGTGGTCTGATTTCTATAAATGTTTAAAAAATTTAAAATATAGAGTGCTAGATTAAGTTGCATCTGGGGAGTGTTATACTCCCTGCTGTCTTTTTCCTTTTTTCATTTAACCGATTGACCTTTGAGTGTTCTGTTAGTTCTTTCAATTATGGCCTGTCCTTGGGAATTATAAGCGATTCCTATTGTATGTGTAATTTTCCACAGATTTAAGAATTTTTGAAATGTTTGACTATAGTATACTGGCCCATTATCTGCTTTAATTTTTTCTGGAACTCCCATGACAGCAAAACAAGATAATAAATGTCTTTTAATATGGGAAGTACTTTCTCCTGTCTGGCAGGTTGCCCATACAAAATGTGAATAAGTATCAACTGTCACATGGACAAATGACAATTTTCCAAATGAAGGTACATGTGTGACATGCATTTGCCTAGCACATTAGGACATAGACCTCTGGGATTAACTTCTGCCTCCTGAGTGGGCAGGTGTAGGACTTGACACTGAGTGCAATGTTGTACAATGTTTTTTGCCTGTTTTAATGTGATATCAAATCTATTTTTTAGTCCTGTTGCATTTACATGAGTCAGGGCGTGAAGTTCTTGTGCTTCCATGAAGGCGGGTGACACCAGCAAGTCAGCTTGTTCATTTGCTTTAAAGGCCCTGGTGAATTAGTATGTGCTCGAACATGAGTAATATAAAATGGGAAATTTCTTTTTCTTACAGTTTGTTGTAACAAATTAAACAGCTGGTTTAACTGATCATACTATATTTGATTAGGGCTGTCTCAACATCCTTTGTAGCCTATACTACATATGCAGAATCTGATACAACGTTAATAGGCTGATTAAAATCTTGTAACACTGAAATGACAGCAACCAAACATTGAATTTCAATGACTCGTTCTTTTGGCCTGATGTAAGCCATGTTTCCATTGCTGGGTGCATTTCCAATGCACCGTCAGAGCATTTTCTAAAGGTTTATGTCTAGTAATTTTAGGTAAAATCCAAGTAGTCAATTTTAAAAACTGGAAGATTTTTGTTTTTGGGTAATGAATGTCAATAATTCCCACAAAGTCAGCAAGACCAATCTGCCACGCAGTAGAATTGATAAAGGCTTGTCTAACCTGTTCCTTGTGTAAAGGAACAATGATTTTTATCTGGGTCACTTCCATACAATTTTACTATTCGTAATCTTGCCTGACCAAGTAGTGTAGCCAATTGATCCAAGTACAATGTAAAAGTCTTAATCGTACTGTGAGGAAGGATCACTCCACAAGACAATAATGCCTGTTGGAGAATGTGCAGTAGCAAAAATCAAAAGTTGGAGGGGGGCTAAGTGATCTATTCTATTTACTTCTGCTGACCGAATTTTTTCTTCAACGAATTCAATTTCTTTAGTTGCCTCTGGAGTTAATGCTCTTTTGCTATTCAATTCTGGACCCCCCTCCCAAGATAGAGAACAAAGTTGACATGGCATAAGTAGGGATGCGTAGAGTTGACCAAATCCAATTAATATCTCTTAGCAATTTTTGAAAGTTATTTAATGTTTTTAATGTGTCTTTTCTTATATCTATTTTTTGTGGTTTAATTTTCCTTTCCTCTACCTGTATTCCCAAGTAATGGAAAGGAGCAGAGGTTTGAATCTTATCAGATGTTATCGTCAGTCCTGCATTTGCCACCTCTGTCTGCAGAAATGTGTAACGGTCAATTAATTTGTCTCTCGTTTCTGCAGCCCACGGAATATCATCAACATAATGAATGATATGACAGTCTGAACACTTGTCTCTAACTGGTTGAAGAGCTTGAGCTACAAAACTCTGACAAATAGTCGGACTATTTAGCATTCCCTGAGGCAACACTTTCCACTGACACCTGGTGGCTGGTCCTTTATTATTTATAGCTAATATAGTAAAAACAAATTTTTCAAAATCCTGTTTTTCCAGAGGAATGGTAAAAAAGCAATCCTTCAGATCAGTAATAATGAAAGGCCAGTCTTTGGGGATCATGGCCGGAGAGGGCAATCCCGCTTAGAGAGCCTCCATGGGTTGAATTATGGCATTAACAGCTCTTAAGTCGGTCAGCATGCGCCGTCTGCTGGAATTTTTCTGAATTGCAAACACAGGAGACTTCCAAGGCGAAAATGAAGGCTCAGTATGTCCCTTTTCTAATTGTTCCTTTGCCAATAAGTGTAAAGCCTCCAGCTTTTGTTTTGGTAGCAACCACTGATTTACCCATACAGGTTTTTCTGTTTTCCAAGTTAATGGAATGGGTTTTGGAGGCTCTACAGTGGCCACTCCTAAAAAGGATACCCTACTCCTTTTCTTTCTTGATTTCCCTCAGCCTCAATTGGGACTTTAATGCCATCTCCATTCTTCCCTAGTCCTTTGCCAGGGAGATATCCCATTTTAGTCATGACTTTTTGACTCGTGGGGCTGTATAGGGAGGCTGAGATAGTAATCTCTGTGTGCCATTGTTGTCTCGGCCCCATAAATTAATTGGAATAGAAGTGATCACAGGTTGAACTGTACTCTCTTGATTATGAGGTCCTAGACAATGTAAAATCATGGCACTTTGATACACTTCTGAGGCGGTGCCCACACTGACAAATCCTGTAACAGGCTTTTGTTTAGGCCAATTTTTTGGCCATTGATTAAAGGTGATGATAGAAACATCAGCCCTGGTATCCACTACTCCTTCAAACTGCTTTCCCTGAATAGTGACTGTACACACAGGTCTGTTCTCTGAGACCTGACTAGCCCAATAAGCGGCTTTTCCAGCAGGGTTGGTACTTCCAAACCCTCCTGTTCTTTCTGGTTTGTTTTCTCCAATTTTAATATAAGGCAAAAGCAGTAAGTGAGCAATTCTATCTCCTGGATTGGCACTCCGGGGAACAGCTGATCACTAACTGAATTTCTCCTTTGTAATCTGAATCAATTACCCCAGTATGAATTTGGACTCCCTTCAAATTTAGACTTGATCTCCCTAAAATAAGGCCTACCGTCCCTTCTGGCAGCGGGCCTTATACCCTTGTAGGAATCTTTTGCGGGGGCTCTCCAGGAAGTAAAGAAACTATTTGAGTGGAACATAGATCTGCTGCGCTGCCTGCTGCAGTGGGGGACAGCTGCTGTATTGTTGTAATTGGCTGACTCCCTGAAGTGGTGGTATTTCCTGTGGGGGTTGCTGTCCCTGAAAACCCGGAGGAACAAACGGCTGAATTGGGAATGCCCCAGTTTGTTGCGGGACCGCGGTGCCTGAGGCTGGCCCCTCTTCCCGTTTCCCAACAATGGTTGCCCATTTTTATCAAATTTAGAATGACATTGATTAGCCCAATGTTTTCCTTTTCCACATCTTGGACACAGGCCGGGTGGCTCTTTATTTTTACTCTGTTTATTTAAGACTGCGCAATTCTTTTTTAGATGACCGATTTGACCACAATTATAACATTTTCCCCTAAGTGTTCTAACTTGTCCTCCTAAAGCATTACTTGGGCCATTAGCATTGCCTTATGCATAGCTCCTCCAATCCCATCACAAACCTTCACATATTCTTTTTTTTAATATTCTGTAATTACATCAACTCCTGCTGGAACTTTTCCTTTTAATGGCTTTATGGCCAATTGACATTCTGGATTTGCATTTTCATAGGCCATTATTTCCACAATCACTTTTCAGGCGTTATCTTCTGTAATAGATTTTTGAGTGGCATCTTGCAACCTTGCCACAAAGTCTGGATATGGCTCTTTAGAGCCTTGTCTAATTGAACTAAAAGAAAGGTAGGTGCTTCCTGGGTCCTGAATTTTTCCCCAGGCCCCGAGGCAAATAGCCCTTAGTTGTTCAATAGCCTCATTCTGCATCACTGATTGTTGGTTAATGGTGCTCCAATTTGGACCTGTTCCTAGCAATTGGTCTGCATCTATATTAACAGCAGGATAAGTAGCCTGATTTTTTTGTACCTGTTCTTGTACTCCATCAGTCCACGAGGTTTCAAACTGTAGAAACTGAGAGGGTGAAAGGGAAGATTTAGCCAAATTTTCCCAATCATAAGGAATAAGTCTATTTCCATGAGGAAGGGAATCTAATAATGTTATCATATAAGGGGAGTTGGGTTCATATTGTTTAACTCCTTCCTTCATACCTTTTAACATTTTCATGGTGAAAGATCCATATCTAGCTTCAGTTCGGACAGATGCTCCTGCTTGACTCCCTTTCCCCGGCCTGTATCCGTATCGGTTGTAAAATTACCGGGAACTGCCATGCCTCAAGATCTCCGTTTTCTGGCTTTATCAATGATTTCATGCAGTGTACCATCTTGTCCACTAGGTGGTGATGTAGGATTAAACACCACTGCCGTGGATTGCTGGCATGGTGCCATGCTATTGGCACGGGACACACTGCTTGAGGTCTGTACTGAATCTCTGGAGGCGACCAATACTGAAACTCGGCTGGCAGCTGGTATGGATAAACTACTGGTGGTTAGGTCTTATTTTCTACCAGCTGATATTGTGGATACTGTATCTGAATCGGCATTGCCGCCGGATTCTATCCTTTAGATAGAATTAGAGATAAAGACTCTATCCTTTTCTACTGATATTCTCTTGGGGTTTGCACTTGTCTAACTTGCATTTGAGGTTGTAACGTTACAGGCATCTGAACCGCGGGAGGAGGAGTTGATGGCCATTGTGGTTTAGGCTCTGATGGCCCCAGTAATTCTGGACTTCCTTCCCCCAGTTTTGATGATTCAGGATATATTAACTCCTGTAATTGATTATAGTCAACATTTTGCATTGACCGAGCCATTACAGACTCTGCTACATTTTTATAGTGTGAACTTTCCATTCCTTTCTGGGATTCTATCCCTGCCTCTTCTTCAGAATCTATTACACAGCTTTCAGAGGCATCAGAAACTGAAACACTATCTTCTTCTATTTGAAACGATTCTAAATTTGCTTTAATAATGGCCCAATCATTCCATACTGTAAGTGGGATGATTTTACCTTCCCTACTTGCTTGTTTTAATTCTTTGCCAATTTTTTCCCAATCTGTTGGATCTAAAGTTCTCTGTTCTGGAAACCATGGGCAGAATTGTCCTATTTTTGGAAATAGTGTAATTAGATTTTCTGTAGAAGCTTTAACTCCCCCTTTTCTTAAAAGAATTTTAATGATGCTGAGATAAGAGGCATATTTACTTTCAGTTTGTCCCATTGTTACCCCGGGTTCCTCCTAGTGCACAAGCTTGCCGCAAGGCTGACCTGACCGTGGACGTACTCGGGAATCTCGTCGACTGTCCTCAATGCTCACATTCTTAGCGTATCTCCACCCTAGAGAAAGGCACCCACATTGGGCGGCAGATGAAGGGGACCAGCCCCTCCACACCTGTGGGTATATCTTGTCAGGTGGGACAAGAGACTGAGAAAAGAAAAAAGACACAGAGACAAAGAATAGAGAAACAACAGTGGGCCCAGGGGACCGGCGCTCAGCATACAGAGGACCCGCACCGGCACAGGTCTCTGAGTTCCCTCAATATTTATTGATTAGTATTTCCACTCTCAGCAAGAGGAATGCAGTAGGAGAGCAGGGTGATAGTAGGCAGAAGGTCAGCAAGGAAACATGTGAGCAAAGGAATCTGTGTCACAAATAAGTTCAAGGGAAGGTACTATGCTTAGATGTGCACGTAGGCCAGATTTATGCTTCTCTCCACCCAAACATCTCAGTGGAGTAAAGCATAACAAAGCAGCATTGCTGACAACATGTCTCGCCTCCTGCCATAGGGCGGTTTTTCTCCTATCTCGGAATAGAACAAATGTACAATCGGGTTTTATACCGAGACATTCCATTCCCAGGGTCAGGCAGGAGACAGTGGCCTTCCTCTATCTCAACTGCAACAGGCTTTCCTCTTTTACTAATCCTCCTCAGCACAGACCCTTCATGGGTGTCGGACTGGGGGACGGTCAGGTCTTTCCCATCCCACGAAGCCATATCTCAGGCTATCATATGGGGAGAAACCTTGGACGACACCTGGCTTTCCAGGGCAGAGGTCCCTGCGGCTTTTCAGTGCATTGTGCCCCTGGTTTATCCAGACTGGAGAATGGCGATGACTTTTACCAAGCATACTGCCTGTAAACATTTTGTTAACAAGGCACAGCCCTAGATCCCTTAAACCTTGATTCCATACAACCCAGGTTTCTGTGAGCTCAAGGTTGGGGCAAAGTTACAGATTAACAGCATCTCAGGGCAAAGCAATTGTTCAGGGTAAAGGTCAAAATGGAGTTTCTTATGTTTTCCCTTTCTACATAGACACGATAGCAGTCTGATTGCTCTTTCTTTTCCCTACATGACGTAGATGAGAAAATTTCCCATTAAGACTGTCAAGATGAATGCCCCCAGGATGAGCCATGTATCTGGTAGGCTAGAGGAAGACCCGTGGATATCTGAAGCATTTACTGGTGACAGTAAACAACAACAACAACAAAGCACAAGCCCTGTGACACCTAAAAATACATTTTCCTCAGCCCCTGCTTTCCCCAGGAACACATGGTGCCCCACATAATCACTGGTTCATGTGTCAGCCACTCTACCAGGCCCTGGGCCATGAAGATGAATGGTGTTGTGCCTTGTCCTTATGGAGCTCAGATTTCTGCTGAGAGAGGTAGCAAATGTCCATCTGATTACCACACAATTTCAGATGATTGCTGTGGTTAGAACTGTTTGGAGGATGACACAATGGGTCTTGCTCAATTCTGTGTGGGGAATTTCCTAAGAAGTGTCATTAGAGCTGGTGGAAGGGTAATTACAATAGAGGAAGAGAAGGCCTGGATGTTTGCAATGATGCAGATAGACTTGGGACCATTTAGTGGCGGGTCATTGGTGACTGGATCATTGGTTAATGGGAAGGGGTTTCTATACTGAGGAAGAAACAGTGGGAGGTGGGATGGGAAAGGGAGGATGGTGGGAAATCCTTATGGCCATCACTGACTCTCCAGTCAAGAAGCCCACAGAGAAGTCAATCAAATTTTCTATTGCACACATGCTGACACCCACACAGGGAATGCTTTTGACCTTTAAAGGGAGCTGCCTCATTCTCCCGCCCGGCTCAGTTACCTGTCGGTTCTGGCATCACCTCCCAGTGCCCTGAGAATTCCCTGAGCCAGTGATTGCAGTCTGCCATTGAGAGCTTCCTGAAATACTTTTCCAGCCCTCTGTCGTTCTTCCATGTCTCCTTGATCTTGCAGGCTTCATGATTAATTACTGTCCAGGTCATGTTCATTGCGTCAAAGAGGAGGCATTTCTCTCCATTGATGGCAAACTGCCAGGACGCACCAGTGCATCGTTCTGCTTCACGCTGACAAAACATCTTGACCTGCAGAGTGGAAGGACCTGCAATCCAGGCACAAAGCCGTCATCCTCCACTCTTGAGAGGTCCATCGTCTTCCAATAGGTCAAGTGTTTCTCTGCACATTTAGGGGCCTGTATTCTTTCTGTCTGGACTTGCCCTTTCCCGCCCGTTGGGTCCCATGTGTGTCTATGGTTGGGCCAACGATCAATACACAAATACACCTAAAGCCCCTCCTCACATGTGCTCTTCCCTCCCCTCTCTTGCTGCCTGCCTCTGTTTCCCCACCCCATTCCACACTTACCACTGGTCTTTATCTGGGGTTTGATGTCAAGAAGGAGCATCCTGAGGTCTCGGCCCACTTCTCCCAGCATTTGGGTCAATTCTCCCCATGTGCTGGTGGCATTTACCTTCTTCCCCAGGAGGCCCAGAGGCTTGACCATGTTGCTGTCACTGTCGTACTGAAGGAAAAGATTTTAATTCATGAAGACCTGTGCTTCACACCAAGGCTGTCCAGGTCTGGACCATGATTTTATAGTGAAGTTGAAGCAAAGAGAGTGAGCACCTGTGAGAGAAAGATGCAGGTGAGGTCCAGGACAGGGGAAGAGGCCCATTAGAACCCGTGCTTCTGTGACCCAAGACTCCCTGGACCAGGCCAGGCTGGCAGAGGGGGCGGTTCCATCCCAGACTCCCTCAACCCTCCAGATCCCTGCTCCCATCTCCCCCTGACTGTCTGGGGTGAGATACTTGATGATACCAGGGACCCCTGGGGTGTACTTAGTGTTAATGGTGTTAACAGGAGGATTCATGTCACAAATACTTTTAGCAACATCTACTAAGTTCCGAGGCACAAAACAGACAAACCGGTGTGTGACCTCCTGAGACTTAAAATCTAGCTGAACACACAGGACATTCAATAGAAAGGAAAAAGAGGCATTTATCATGAGACACACGCTGAATTCCTCTGGGGTCCCGGGCGTTCAGGAAAGTGTCCTGGAGTAGAAGGTGGGGGGTAGCATTGTAGAGCTGCCACCTGTGAGCCCGTGCCTGGCCTAGGGCCTCCGGCTGGGGTCTCCCATGAACTGGGGGTAACATCCCAGGGATCCTCTCCCTCACCTCATCCTTAAGAGCAGATACTGGCTTGCCTGAAGCCTGCATGAGACCCCAGTCGCCTATCCCCCACCTTTCTCCCTCCTCCTTCTTGTTCTCAGCCAGGTCTTGAGATCTCAGGACACTCAGCAACCATGATCTCCAAGGCTGTTAGTAGCAACAGTAGAAGCAAAAGAAGGCGCACTGGGCTACAAGTCAGGGGCATTCTTGGCACATTGTGGAGAGTAACAGGCAGGACGTTGGGCATGGACACAAACACCCTCACTGGTATGGTGAAGAAATGTCCAACAGCGTGGGTGCGGGCACTGCCCCAATTCTTTACCCTGGAACAACTGAGGGCAGGCCTGTAGAGACCACATTAAATAACAGTTTTGTGAAGGGAGTGTTTTCCAAGTATTCAGAATATAATTACTTATTGAAAATGAAAGAAGACATTTAAAAACAAAATTAACTTTGAATAAACTCTCCTCTGCCATCCCCATGGCCCCTGCAAAAAACCCCTCTGGTGTGAGCAGGATGGTTGGAGGTTATGTGAGCTCCTTCTCCCTTCCTCCAATTTCCTCTTCCCTTCTCTTCCTTGCCTCTTTTGCTGTTCCCTTTCTTTCTGGTACCCTCTCCCCATTCCTGTATTTTCTCCCATCTCCTTTCTCCCCTCTCCCATATCCCTAACCCATTCAAACTCTTTTCTCTTAAATGGTTGAGATTTTCTCTTACCAAGCACACCCAAATGTTAATTAAACTAGCTGCGAACAGGCAGCAACTGGTCTACCATAACAGATGGGTTTTATAATAGAGCCCAGCCGTCCTACTGGGGCCAAGACCTCAAGGAAAGTCAAGTCTATCATTGGGAAAAGTCTTGGGGCTCTAAGTTTTGAATTCTGAAAATTTGTCTTAGAACAAAGTTTTGTGTCATTTTCAAATTTCTCAAGCCACTTTTTGCACAAGGTTTCCTCTTAAAACTTAGTATTTGTAGTCCTCCTTCCCACCTCACTTTTACACCTGTGCCATTTCATCATCAGACCCCGCTCTCTTAGTCAGTTCAGGCTGCCACAACAGAATAGGCCAGGTGGCTGAAACACCAAGCATTTATTTCTCACCGTCCTGGAGGCTGGGAAGTCCAAGATTAAGGTGTCAGCAGGTCCGGTATCTGGCGACGGCCCTCTCTTCCTCACCAGATGGCTGTCTTCCTGTTGTATCCTCACACAGTGGGGAGCAGAGAGTGACAGCAAACTCTCCTGTCACCTCTTAATCCCACAAGGCTCCACTTGCATGACTAATGACTTAAATGTCATCACTTTGAGAGTTAGGATTTCTGCATATGAATTTGGAGGGCAGGCAAACATGTGGCGTGTAACATCACCCATATCCATTCCACATCTAGATTCCCTCTGTGTGCCAGGCAGTATGCCAGTTAATTCAAGTGCATGTCAGACTCAGAGGGTGATTTCCTGTGACTCAGATGCTGGGACTCTGGTGATGCCTGGTAAGTGGGTCTGTACCACTGTTCTTTCTTAACTAGATGGAACAGACTTTAAAAAAACTAACCGTGGACTCTGGGCAGGGCTCTCTCTGGGGCTGGGGGGGATAAGGGGTTGTCTGCTCAGAGGACAGTGGGTCAAGGGTTTGAAGGGGCCCAGGGATGCACATTTTTTACACATCCCCTATGTGGTTCTCTGGTTGCTAAGGTTAAAGCACCCCAGTTTTGAGGGTGCACTTCCGCCTCTTGGTCTGGAGAAGGGGTCTCAAATCTGTCCTGAGTGGAGCCTGTTCTGTACACACCCAGGACCTAAGAGTGCACAGAGGGGGACTCAGTGCTACCGCCCTACAAATGTTGCTGCTGTGGGGACACCAACGGGGGTGGGCCAAGGTCGGTGTGTGTGTGTGTCTGTGTGCACGCACGCGTGTGGGTGCATGTGTGTGCATGTGCATGTGTGATATGACCATGGAGTAGCTCCTTGCCAATATTTTCTACAAGTCTGATGAATCACAGGAAGGAGCACACCAGGCCTGTACATGGGTCCTGACATCTGGGATGTAGACCCAACACTGAAGACAAAGAAAGAGCTGCAGACAGGCTGGGAAGGACACACAGAAAGGAGAAAGGGGCCCTTCCACCCTTGTTGTCCTCTGTGGTCCTGAATCCCAGGTTGGCCTGAGCCAACCTGAAGATGGGAAGGAATAGCCATATTCCAACTGCAAAATGTCAGCTTTAGGCAGTGGCTTCCAAACCGAAATGATGGTTACATATGAAGTAGAATTTTTTTTTTTTTTTGAGACCAAGTCTTGCTCTGTTGCCCAGATGGAGTGCAGTGGCATGAGGACAGCTCATTGCAGCCTTGAACTCCCAGGCTCAATCAGTCCTCCCACTTCAGCCTCCAGAATAGCTGGGACTACAGGCGTGAGCCCCCACACCCAGCTAATTTTTAAATTTTTGGTGTAGAGACGGGTCTCATCACATTGCCCAGGCTGATCTTAAACTCCTGGGCTCAAGCAATCCTCCCTACTTAGCCTCTCAAAGTGTTGGGATTACAGGAGTGAGCCACCACACCCGGCTGAAGTGGAGTTTTAATTGACATAAGAAGCAGATGATAAGGAAAGAGGAACCAATAATTACATGTAGTCCCTGGAAGCCCGTTGCTATAAAGAACTTTCAGCCTATAGTCCCAAGAGAGACAAAAGTTTTAAAATGAATTGGACTGCGTTTTTTAATTCCTGAAAATGAGTCACAGCCTTTTTGTGGCAGTGTGTCCTGGGCTTCTAGTTATCCTCTCCCTGCCCAGCTGCCTTGCGATCCCGGCCAATGGTTTCAACACCCAGGCTGGGAATGCCAAGGCCCGGCAGAGCGAGGCTGTGGAAGCCTTGGCATAAGTGGAGGGGATGATCTGAGGGAGAATGGGACAAGAGAAGTCGGAAGGAAGGCGTTATGGCAGGAGAACAAGGAGAAATCCCTGTCCCCCAAATCGGAGAGAGGGGCGATTGGGACTCCAGACTGGCGGGAGGCACGGATCCCTGAGTGTTTGGTGTGGAGGCAGAGGACCCGCAGAGCCACCCCTGTCCTCCATGCCTTATCCAGCGTCCCCGCCCCCACACCCCCAGCAGCTCCCCCAACGCCACTTTTACTTCATTGCCCCTGGTTCTCTCACCACTCGAGCCCCTGCTTTCCTCCTTCACTCCCAAACACACACACGTTCCCTCTGCACTGGTGTTTGGAACACCGACCACCCTCCACCCCACTACCTTGTGCCAGCAGGAGACGTTTGTCCTTCTGCCGTCTCTAGGATGGAGAGGCCTGAGGTGACTGCTTTCTTCCTCAGAGTCTCTGGGCAAACTCTCTGAGGAGCAGAAACCAGCTCAGTCCAGTCCTCCTGGGCGTGGAGAGGCCGGTCTAGCAGAACACCCGTCCACCATGCAAACCCGGTGGGGCCACCTGTCAACTGTCACGTGTGAGTGATTCTAGGACAGGGCTCCTCGTCAGGAACTGGGTCCAGTTCAGTACTAGATTCGTCATCAGTAAACAGACCAAGACCAGGCTCAAGTCCCAGCCACGAAATTCTAGAAAGGATTTAATGTAATTTTAGCAGTTGTTGGAGACCAGCATGTAATGGCACACATATGTTTTCCTTAATATGTAGGTGGGGGGCCCCGCCTTTTTTCAGGGTTTAGGGCTCTGCAGGTCCTGGCCTGACTGTGACAGTGGCCCTACCTCGTGTCTGGTGGGTGCTGGCGCCCTCTGTTGCCTGGTTTCTGTGCGAACACGGCACTACCGTCCTGCACTCTGGAGGCCTGGAGCTCCTACCCGCTGAGCTCCTGTTCCCACTGTGTGTCGCTCAACCTTGCTGTTTTCTTTTTGCAACTTCATTCCCTCCGCAACTGGAAGACCAGCTCTTCTCCTGAGTCTTCCTTAAAAGACACCCTGCCCACTTCCTTACAAAGCCCCCACCAAAGTGACACCAGCTACTTGTGAATGTAGCCAACTTTACTGAAGGTTTAGAGGTTGTGTGGTAAGGCTGTGAAGAATTAAAAAAAAAATCACCTATTTGCAGGACCTCTTTCCTATCTCTTCTTTGGACTAGAAATAAAATATCTATGATTTGACCACACTGTCATCTAGTACCCGACCCTGGTTCTAGGCCACCGTCCTCCTGGCCAGGGTGATTGCAGTCCTGCCCTACTTGGTCCACTGTGCCTGTCCCCACCTCCCAAATGGCTCCTGACAACAGAGCAGCTGGAGTGATCCTTCAGAACCTCGCTACTCATGTCCCTCCTCTGCTCCAAACCCTCCAAAAGTGCCCCTTTTCTCTCAGTAAAACCAAGTCACTACAGATGCCTAGAGTCCTGTGCAGTCTGGCCAGCTGTCCTCCAATCTACACCCTGGCTTGCTCAGCACCTACCCCACCCTCGGCCTCCTCGCTGGTCTTCAGAGCCCTGCAGATATCTCCATGCCTCAGGACTTTGCATTGCCCTCTGCTCAGCGTGGACTGCCCTTCGGGCATCTGCCCGGCCCACTCCCACACCTGCTCCCAGGTGGCACACCCTTCCATGCCTGGTTCTCCCTGCCCCTCCCATTTGGAATCCTTGTCCTCATTTCTTTCGTTCTTTCTTTTTTTTTAAATTGTGGTATAATTCATGTAACATAAAAATTTTCATCTTAACATTGTTAAATGTAAAGGCCCCTATTTCATAATGCGAGACCTCTGCCTGCCGGGGCCATCATGGACCTTCTTCACCTGAACTTGTTCCCCTAAAGCAACGACCACTCTAAAACATACCTTAGTAAGCCAGGCCTGGTGGCTCATTTGCCTGTAATCCCAGCACTTTGGGAGGCCAAGGTGGGTGGATCACCTCAGGTTGAGGGTTCAATACCACTCTGGTCAACATGGTGAAACCCCGTCTCTACTAAAAATACAAAAATTAGCCAGATGTGGTGGCCAGTGCGTGTAATCCCACCTACTTGGGAGGCTGAGGCAGGAAAATCACTTGAACCCAGGAGGCGAAGGTTGCAATGAGCCGAGATGGAGCCACTGCATTCCAGCCTGGGCGACTGAGTGAGACTCTGTCCCAATAAACAAACAGTCAAACAAACCTTATTAACTTTTCATTGTGGTTGCAACAATTTACTGCAAACTTAGTGGCTTAAAACAGCACACATTCATTCCTTTACTATTCTGGAGCTCAGAAGTCTGAACAGTCTCACGGGGCTAACGTCACTGTGCTGTCAGGGCTGTGTTCCTTCGGGAGGCTCTTGGTGAGAACCTGTCTCCTCCTCGCCTTTTCCAGCTGCTCCAGCTGCCCACATCCATGGCTCAGGGCCCCATTTCCTCATCTTCAAAGGCAGCTCCACCAGGCTGAGTCCTGGTTCACATGAGAACTCCACCCCTCCCTGCTGGTTCTCCCAGGGCAGCTGATTGGCCACCTCAGCTCCATCTGCAGCTTTCACCGCCCTTTCCATGTACCCAACACAGAGGTTCCAGGGACTGGATCTGCCATCCTGGGGGTTGGAGAGGGAATTTTTCTGCCCAACACACATACCATATAATTTACATGTCTATCCATTTAAAATTTCTATCTCTTACTAGAATGCCATTTCTATGAAGACACAAACCTCATACAAGGCACAGAAAACAGCTCCCCACGGGTGAAGGGGCTCAGATGGGCCCCCTGGCTCAGGAAACGAGGAGAGGTATCAGGGCAGCCTCATTGGGTCTCCAGCCTTCACAGCCGGGGCCTCCCAGGCAGGTTCCAGCTGTCACAGCAGCAAAAGAGATGTGGTGAGCAGCGTCAGGCATTGGCGAGATTCCTCACACAGTTCAGTAGAAAAGAAACTTCCTAAACTGAGCTCACCTCAAGGAAGCTGGAGATATATGCCACCTTACCCAATGGGTACATGAAATACAAATACAAATTCTTTTGCAGGTTGTGCAGGTTACAAGGGGCCCACTTCTGTGCCTAGGTCCCCTGCCCTGTCCTGCTCTGACTTGCCAGGGTGGGGCACTCATTGGCCTGCAGACTCCACCCACTTTTCTGGCCACACCCAGTTTCCACCTCCAAGTCACACCTAAGACTGCTTCTTCTTTTGCTATTGTTTTCTCAGCCCAGCAGAAATTCTAACATTCGCCAGGCTTGGCCCTGCTTAGGGCACTGTAGAAGGAGCCTCTGAGGAAAATCTTGGTGCAAGGAGAAGATCTCCCACATGGATTTCCAGCACCCTCTGCTTTCTGGGAATTCCTGAATTTCTTTGGCTATTGTCACAGGGGCTCTGCCATACAGCTACCCCCTGGCTGCTGGCCCCTGACACCTCAGAGAGCTTTAGTCTTCCAGGAAGCCCCTGCCCAGGAAGAAGGTAGCAAATATTTTCTTATTGTTTGTTGCCTATGATGCCTTGGATGTTGTGTTGATTGTGCCATTTTGATCCCAAGAAAGCAGACCTGGCAAAGAGTTAGGAATGTAGGTGGTTTCTGGTAAATATGTAGGGCCTGTGAGGTAGGAAAGTGGAGGAAGCAAGATCACGTAGGTTCTCTGGGAGACAGGCCCCGGGCCCAGCAGGACGGAACATCCCTGGCTGACAAGGGCCATTCTCCCCTGTCCTCATCTCTGCCTGGGCTCCAGCTCCGTCCTGCCCGACAGAGGCCATGGAGCGGAGCACTGGGCTGCTGGCCAATGCCCTGGTCTTTGGATAGACCAGTCTCCGGGTGGGGTCACAGTGGGAGAGTAGTGGGCCTGGGAGGTGCAGGGTTAGTGCAGGGCAGGGCTGCCTTGAATCTGCAGGTGCGGGGCTACCAGGCTGGACCTAGCTGTATGCTCAGCACAGGAGGTTGCAGTAGTGCCTGCCCTCAACCTCCTTTTCCTACTTCTGCTTCTAGAGGGCACTGGGGACTGGGGTCAGGCTGGGGGTCTTGCCATCCCCTCCTGATCTCCTCCACTCCCTGTCCACAGCTCCTGATTTCCCTGCCTGGGCTGCCCTCACCAGAAGTCTCCAGGCCTAAAATCCAGTAGGAACAGGCAGCCTAGCCTGTCCCCAGGGGTTTCTTTAGCAGTTGCAGGAGCCAATAAGGCTTCAGGTAGGAAGGCGTGAGTCACCCACAGAGGCCTAACAGGTGTTTCTGGAAATGCATCCTGTGGCAGCCAAAGAGGCCAGACTTCTCAGTGTGTTCCCAAACAGAGCCAAGCACAGGGCTCATCGGCTGGAGGAGCCAGATCAGCTGCTCATTAGTGTGCACTTGATAAGTCTTTGTACTGCACGAGAGGAAAAATGATTTTTTCACAACTCTTCTGAGTTCTTAGCTGTAACAAAAGACAAATCAACAAGAGAAAAACAAACAGAAGTTTATTAACATCTCTCTCTCTCTCCTCTGTGTCTCTCTATCATCTCTTGTATATACACAGGAAACACCTGGAAAAAATGAATCATCCTTAGAGTGCTGGTTTAGAACTCCAGCATCTTCAACAGAAAACACTAAATGTCTGGAGAAGTGGCAGATCGTGAGAAGGCCAATCTGTAGCATCAGAGAAGCTTGTTGTGCCTCTGCTGCTGTCCCTAGCCCGACAAGAGTCTAAAATTGTCTTTGGTGATCTATCTTTGTCCTCTCTGGTAGAGAGGGGAGGATACAATCAAAAGTGGCTCAATAATAAATGGAAAAGAAATGGAAAAGAAAGATGTTCATTTCATCCAGGTTCTCGAATTCATTGACATACAGTTGTACATAGTATTCCCTTATAGTCCTTTTTGTTTCTTGGAAAAGAAAGATGTTCATTTCATCCAGGTTCTTGAATTCATTGACATACAGTTGTACATAGTATTCCCTTCTAGTCCTTTTTGTTCTGTAAGATTGGTAGTGATGTTTTTTCTTTTGTTCCTGGCATTAGTCATTTGAGTTTTCCCCCTCCGCTGTTTTCCTAGTCATTCAAGCTTAAGGTTTTCCAATTTGGTTGATCAAAGGCAAGTTAGTTACTTCCTAGATACAATGCGGGTACAGGTATTGGATAAATACAGCCATTCCGATTGGGAGAAATTGACCAAACGAAAGGGCTAAAGGCCTCATGCAAATCCAAAATCCAGCAGGGGCACCTGGGGCTGCTGCAGTGACAAGACACTGGTTCTAGATATTTACCCAACTGTGTTGTTGTAGGGGGAACATTATAGGTGATTGCTGATTTCAACCACAGATGACTTTTGGGGAAAGTTCGCACTTGGAGGTTTCAGTTTCCACCCTGCTGCATCCTCTCTGGATTCTGTGCTCTACTCTCAGCCTAAGTCATTGCCAACAAGTGACACAAGTGACATGAGGGTACAGCCTCCCTCCCGGCTGCTTTCACAGGTTGGCCTTGTAGAGACATGAGGTCTCACAGCTCAGGATATTCAAGACCAGAGCTGATTTTTTTCTCATGGGGTCAGACCACCTCACTCTACAGGCCAGGATGTCTTGTGAGTGAGAAGTTGATGGACGCATCCTTGGATCTTGGTAGTTCAGCTTCGATGGATGGAAGTTCCTCCTCTTTGACTCAGACAACAGAAAGTGGACAGTGGTTCATGCTGGAGCCAGGCAGATGAAAGAGAAGTGGGAGAAGGACAGGGAGGTGACCATGTTCTTCCAGAAGATTTCACTGGGAGGCTGCAAGAGATGGCTAGAGGAATTCTTGATGCACAGGGAGAAAAGGCTGGAGCTGGCAGGTAACTGAGAAGAGCTGTCTTGATTTGAGATCTAATTACCCCAGTGTGAGTGTGAGTGTGTCAGTGTGTGTGAATGTGTGTAAGTGTGTCATTAGTGTTTGAGTGTGTGTGTCATTACTGTGTGTGAATGTGTGTGTGGGGGTGAGTGTAGATTTGTATGTGGAGAGTGTGAGTGTGTGTGTATGTGTGTCAGTGTTTGAGTGAGTGTGAACATGACCCCCCTCGTGGGGGTTCCTCCTGGGGGTACCTGTGCTCTCCCATCCTCACCCTTCTCCCTGCTGACTCCTCTTCCTCACTGCACCTGCTTCTGCTGCACTCACTGTGGATTTCTCACCGCCCTGGAAACTGTGGGCATCACGGTGTTTCAACCTTTCTCCTTGGTGTTCCCTCCTCCTAGGACCACTTTTCCTTCCTCTTTCTTGGTCTGTATCTGGAAATCAATCAAAAACACCTCCAATGTCAGCCCTGAGACTCTCCCCTACCCCACCCTGGGGCATCACCTCCTCTTCCGACACAGCAGGAGGGTGGGGTGTGGTGTCCCCTTGCTTCCCTCAGCAGCTATGTGAGCTCCTTGAGGACAGGGGACACCCCCTATTACTTCCTAACCCAAGACCTGTCACAGTGCCTGCCCAACAGCAGAAGGGGACAAAACCTCTGCCTTGCAGGATGACCTGGGATGGCAGGAGGGCAGGAGGCGGCTCCTTAGATTTGGGGACTGGACAAGGGCTGTCACTCTTGTGTTTCCATTTCAGCACCACCCACCGTGGCCCCAGGCACAGCCCAACCCAAAACCATGGCCACCAGCCTCAGTTCCTGAAGCCTCATCGTCATCCTCTTCTTCATTCTACTTGGCATCCGAGGAGAGTCCACTGTAGAGGGAGGGGAAACTGGCACAGGCTTCCTGAAGGACAGGGTGACAGGACTCATCAAGAGTCAAAAATACCCAAGTCTGAATGAGGAATATGTATTCATATTCGTTTGAAATGGCATAAAGACTCCCTGGAAAGATGAGAAGAATCCAATCAAATTTCGTCCCGGGCATGTGGCCAATAAGAGTGGACACAGGCAGGGGCCGGGGAGCCTTTCATGGTTTCGATCCTGGAAAAGGTGAAAATATAGAAGTGAAGGAGTAAGAAAGAGGGGCCGGGAGCCCCGGGGACGGTCACCGGGTGGGCTCGCCCGATCTGTTGGGGGCCAAGAGGGTTCGGGGATGCAGAACCCGAGCAAGGGCGCATGGGGCTGCTGCAGTGACGAGGCACTGGTTCTAGATATTTACCCAACTGTGCTGTCATAGGGAGGATATTACGGGTGATTGCTGATTTCAACCACATATGATTTTCCGGGAATGTTACCCCTGGGGGTTTCAATTTCCATCCCGCTGCCTCCTTTCCGGGTTCTGCTCCAAGGGCACCTGCTGCGCCTGAGTTCCCGACCCGAGTCCTGCCGAGTGGAGACCCCGGAGTGGGTTCCCCGCTGCCGGCTGATGCCCCCGGGCCTCCGGGTCCACAGCCTCCGGACAAAACGACCTGGAGGACTCACCGGTCACGGCAAGGGAAAGGCGGTTCCCGTGTCAGGAGGAGCCAGGAAATGCGGGGCTGGTGGGGTGAGGAGCACGAGGTTCCTCCCTCATCCTCAAGGGAACTTTGCCACCGGCTCACTGTGGAGACGTCACCGTCCCGCTCGGATTCGTGGGGCTCCAACAGTGTGGCCCCTGCGAGGACCCCCCATCCTCCTTGCCCTGGAGCTGCTGCGGGACGGCCCCCCGGGACGCATTAGGTCCTGAGTGTCCCAACGGCAGGGGCTTCCCGTTGTCGCCTCCCCGACCCCGCTGCTCGCGGTCCAGGGCTGCTGGTTTCTCCGTTGTGCTGGGGGCCCCCGAGCATGGAAGTCGTAGGGCAGAGAAAACCTTGGGCTGGATGGAACAGAAGGCGACTCTAGGTGTCCTGCTCTCTGTCCTGTAAGGAACGCAGGCCCCACCCCCTCCACCCTCACCGTGTTTGGGGTCAGCCATTCCAGCGGGGTGAGGCGTCCCCTTGTGGGTGCCATTGGCATTTCCCTGAGGACTGTGGACACTGAAAACCTTTTCCTGGGCTCACTGCCATTTGCATTCTTCTTCTGATGCCAGTGGGCAAGGGGAGGTCCCCAAACGCTGGTGGGACCTCGACTCCAGCCAGTGTCCAGACTCTTGACACTGCCGGGGAAGTGAATTCAAGGACCAGTAGGAAATAGAGAAAGGACGGAGATTTATTGTAAAAGGAAAAGTACACACTCAAGTAAAGGGAGTGCGGGAGGACCCAAGAGGCAGGCAGGTGCAAGGGGGTTTGGGGCTGCCACCTTTCTGGGTTTCTTTAACCTAGGAGTGGAATATTCATGAAAATTCCTGGGAGAAGGTTGAGATTTCTCAGAACTGTGGTGCCCGCATTTTTACACCAATTATGGGTATTCTGGGAAATGCTAGCGGGCTGGCCGGTGTGGGTTTAGTATGTTAACCAGCATATAATGAGGTGCTAGGTGAAACCTAGGTCACATTCAGGGCCATGCTGGGTCCACTCATTCTTACACAGCTTGGTCCACACGCTGTTTTTCAGCATCTTGTCAGCCCAGAGCCTCTGCAGATATTTCAACAGATTCCTTTTGCTAGTCACCTGAAACAGCTGCCTAAAATTTTCTATTCATGCCGGGCGCAGCGGCTCACGCCTGTAATCCCAGCACTTCGGGAGGCCGAGGTGGGTGGATCATGAGGTCAGGAGATCCAGACCATCCTGGATAACACAGGTGAAATCCCATCTCTACTAAAAATACCAAAAAAGTTAGTCGGGCGTGGTGGCGGGCGCCTGTAGTCCCAGCTACTCCGGAGGCTGAGGCCGGAGAATGGCGTGAACCCGGGAGGCGGAGCTTGCAGTGAGCGGAGACCGCGCCACTGCACTCCAACCTGGGGGACAGAGCAAGACTCCGTCTCAAAACAAAAAAAAAAAAAAGCAAAAAAAAAAAAAAAAAAAAAAAAAAAAAAAACAAAAAAACAAAAAACAACAAAAAAATTTTCTATTCATTTGCGACCACCGTGCAGTTTACCTGTCTCACTTTGGAGAAATGTCTATTCAAATTCCTTGCATATATTTAAATTGGGCTATTTTCACTTTATAATATTGAGTTGCAAGAGTTCTTTCTACATTCAGGATACCAGTCCCTTACCAGATATATGATTTTCAGATATTTTCTCCCATTCTGTAGGTTTTTTTTAACTTTCGAAATGTAGTTCTTTTTGAAGCACAAAAGTTTTATATTTGCATGAAATAAAATTCAACTACCTTTTATTTTGCCATTTGTGCTATTGGCATACGGTACTTAAGAAGCCTTTGCCACCATGCGCCGTGACTCACACCTGTAATCCCAACACTTTGGGAGGCTGAGGTGGGCAGATCACCTAAGGTGGGAAGTTTGAGACCAGCCTGACCAACATGGACAAACCATGTTGGTCTCTACTAAAAATACAAAATTAGCTGGGCATGGTGGCTCATGCCTGTAATCCCAGCTACTGGGGAGGCTGAGGCATGAGAATTGCTTGAACCCAGGAGCCGGAGGTTGCGGTGAGCCGAGCCAAGATTGTGCCATTGCACTCTAGCCTGGGCAACAAGAGGAAAAATCCGTATTTAAAAAAAAAAAAGAAGAAGAAGAAGAAGAAGTCTTTGCCAAATCCAGGGTCACAAAAATTCACTGCTCTTTTTTCTTCTGAGACTCTCATAGTTTCATGTCTTAGGTGGACATCTGCCATTCATCTAGAGCTAGTTTTCGTGTGTGCTGTAAGGAAGGGGTCTGCCTCATTCTTCTGCATGTGGCATCCGGTTGTCCCAACACCATTCACTGTAGTGTAGGATGCACCTGCCCAACCTCCTGTCCCTATCTTCTGTACCTGGAGTCAGAAGTGCATCAGAAGTGCTCCCAGGGTTTCTCCCAATGAAATCCCCTCATGTGAATCCCATGTAGGCACTTGCTTCTCAGAGGACCTGGATTAAGGAGTGGATTCATCACAGGAAATGATATTTCATGAGATGGAACATTCTGGGAATACTGACACTCGGCAGACCTCTTACTAAATCAAAAGTAAGAAATTGCATGATTTGGTCATTTGGGTCCCACAAGTCTTCTGTCAACTTAGCTTTTTGGTGTTTAATTTTTTAAAATTATTTCTTATGTTGCTGTTGTTGTTGTTATTGTTGTTTTCTTTGAGACAGGCTCTCACTGTGTCACCCAGTCTGGAGTGCAGTGGCACCACCATGACTCACAGCAACCTCAAACTCCCAGGCTCAAGTAATCCTCCTGCCTTAGCCTCCTGAGAAGCTGGGACTACAGTCACGTGCTACTGCACTTGGTCAATTTTTAAAATTTTCTGTAGAGACAGGGTCTCACCCTGTTGCCATGGCTGATCTTCAACTCCTAGTCTTAAACAATCCTCCAGCATTGGCCTCCCAAAGCTCTGGGGTTACAGGCATGAGTCACCACTCGCGGCCCAAAAAGTTCTTGCTTTTTACTTTTCACATGTTGTATGACATTATGTAGATTTAGAAAATACTGAATAAATAATTTGGGCAATGCTATACAATAAAATGTTTTCTTCAGTCACAGCTTCCTAAAAATAGAAGTGGCATTAAAATGTTGTACATTTGTCAAATCTCAAAGAAGTTTCAGATCTTTAGGGTGATTCTGACCTCTCATTTTGGTTGACACAATAATCCATAAAAACAAGTAAAGCGTGCACTCTGATCTGGAAGGCGTAGGGAGGTGAAAGTATTGATAACCCAAAGTGACAGCCTCTTTTATAGACATGATCCTGCCTAAATTTCTCACGCCCCACAAAAGAGGGTCCTGAACTCCCTGCTTCTCCAGAGCTCCCTGCAGTCCTTGAAGCACTCTCTGGCTGTCTCTGCAAGTGGCTGAACAGCTCCTCCTCTGTGGGGCTGCGGAGGCTCCAAGTCCCCTAGGCCCAGGGGCTGTCATGCTCACCAGGTCCCACCAAGGGTGCACCCCACCATGGGTGGTGGAGGAGACCAGGTGTAGCTGCTCCTGCCCCTACCCCTCTCCTGACTGGCCAATCTTAACAGGAGGAAGGAGTAGGGATGAGTGCAGCCATGGAGGTTGGTGCTGGGAAGAACAGAAATGAAGACCTTTGTCCAATCCCTTAAATGATGGGGATCCCTTTCTGAGTTCTAGCAGCTGTAGGGTAGTCTGATGTTTGCATTCCTTTTGTGTGTCTTAAACCCTATTGTAAGGCAGCCACTGTGCTAGGTGCTGGGTTTACATGTGGGTGATGGATGTGTCCAGTCCTTCAGGAACTTAGAATCCAGGGACAGAAACAAACACCCAGGTGGCTGCTGCTGCTGATGTGATGTCCTTGAGGTGGTTGAGGCTGAGAGGGCAGAAGAGGGGGTGACTCATTCTGCCTGGGGAGTTGCATGGAGGCTTCTTGAGAGGTGGCATTTCAGACTATTCTTGTAGGAATAGGAAGAATACAGCGTGGCCAGATGGGAGAAGACAGGGCACATGGCAGAGGGACAATCATGAGGAGGAGGCCTGGGGGTCCAAATATCACAGAAGTTTGGGGAGCTGTGAGAAGTCTGCAATAATGAACCCTCAGTTACTGGGGTAGACTCTTTCCACAGGGAGGAGGGAATGTCAGAAGGGAGGATAGGTTAGGGGGATGAACAGGAAACTCCCTGGAGTCCCTGTCTCCCTCCACAGCAAATCAACCAGTAAATCAATTCACCATTCATACATATACATATAGCATATGCTACCACACACACAGACACATGCACACACACACAAGCATACATACGCTAACACATATACACAAACACACACACACCTACAGACACATGCACACACACTCACACAAACACACAGGCACACACATGCTAACACATATATGCAAACACACACACACCTACAGACACATGCACACACACAAACACACAGGCACACACGCGCACGGGACAAACTGGGTGACAAGGAGCTTGGCACAAACTCACTGTGAGAAAACACTCTGGGATTACTGAAATATTTGAAGAATGAGCCTTGGAGTCACTTTCAGCAGAGATGATAGCCGCCTTTTTCTGCTGTTCAGACCATATTTTGAGGGTTCCGCCTCCTGCGGGAATGCTCACCCCCATGAAGTCAGGACTCACATGTCACCTTTTTTAGAGACCTTCCTGTTCAGGCTACTGAGGACCTGGGGGCTCCTTTCCCGCTCTTCCTCCCCACAACCTTGTTCCCCACCCCCTGAATCATCTGTCATCTTCCTACGTCCGATGCAATGCACCTGCTCATTATGTTCACCTGTTGTTCCCACTGGAGCAAGGATTTTGTCTGTTTTCTTCAGAGAAGCATCCACAGCAGTCCATTGTTGGTGCTGAGGCTGTACTTGCCATGTGAGTGAATAAATGAGAGGCAGTGATTGAGGCAGGGGCCTCTTTCTTGTTCATTTGTTCACTACACTTTAGATAGTAACGTAGGACATGGTGGGACCAGTGTTTTCTGGGCACAATAACTCAGAATATATAGTGAAGACAAGAAGTAGAAAGAAATGTTAGGTGGAAGAATATGAATTTTCAAGAATATGAATTCCCAGCTGGGAAGAGTGAGAAGAAAAACTCAGGAAAGGGGCAAGGTTGGCTTAGTCGTAGCTAACATGGTGGAGAAACGCAGCTTTCTGTGATAGAGGGCCTGAGCTGTTAGATTTCTCTGCAATGCAGAGACCACCCCCACAACCTGCGCTGTGTCCTCCTCTCTCCCGAGGCAGAATGCAGCTCTTGTGCCTTCAGGGCCAAGGAAGCCACAGTCCCAGGCCAGAAAAAGGGCTGAGGTGGACAGTGGGAAAGGAGGGGGTGGGTGCAGCAGGGGATGCCTGGCAGCAATGACTTCCTGAGGGTAAAGAAAAAATGTCACTTGAGTATGGGAAAAAAAGAAGGATATAAAGAACAAGGTGGAAATCATCTGAAATTCCATTATGCACAGCTTAATGTTAGGGTTTAAGTACAATCATATGTAATTTTTATAAAATTGTGATCATACACCTTAGAATTATTTTAAATGACTTAAAATCATTTTAAATATTTAAATTATTTTAAATCATTTTAAATGAGAATTTATTTTTTAGAGCAGGGTTAGAGTTCATAGTGCAGAGTTCTCTCTTGCCCCTGTCAGTTAAACCCACTTTTTTTGGGCCTCGTGTCATTTTTAAAATTTATTCATTTTTATTTATTTTACTATTCTTGGATACATGTGCAGAACGTGCAGGTTTGTTACGTACGTATACATGTGCCATGGTGGTTTGCTGCACCTATCAACCTGTCATCTAGGTTTTAAGTCCCACATGCATTAGGTATTTGTCCTAATGCTCTCCCTCCCCTTACCCCCTACTCACCCCCCGACAGGCCCCAATGTGTGATTTTCCCCTCCCTGTGCCCATGTGTTCTCACTGGTCAACTCTACTTATGAGTGATAACATTCACTGTTTGGTTTTCTGTTCCTGTGTTAGGTTGCTGAAAATGATGGTTTCAAGCTTCATCCATGTCCCTGCATAGGACAAGAACTCATTCTTTTTATGGCTGCATAGTATTCCATGGTGTATATGTGCCACATTTTCTTTATCTAGTCTATCATTGATGGGCATTTGTGTTGGTTCTAAGTCTTTGCTATTGTAAATAGTGCTGCAATAAATATACGTGTTCATGTGTCTTTATAACAGAATGATTTATAATCCTTTGTGTATATACCCAGTAATGAAATTGCTGGGTGAAATGGTATGACTGGTTCTAGATCCTTGAGGAATCACCACACTGTCTTCCACAATGGTTGAACTAATTTACACTCCCACCCACAATGTAAAAGCGTTCCTATTTCTCCACATCCTCATCAGAATATTTATTCATTTTTAATTTCAATTTTCATTATAGATTAAGGAGTACACATGCAGGTTTGTTACATGGGTCAATTGTGGGAGGCTACAGCTTGGGGTCTCAATGATCCCAGACAATGAGCATTGTAACCAGTGATTGGTTCTCCAGCCCATGTGCTCCTCCTCACTCCCCTGTCTAGTGATCTCCAGTGTCTGTGGTTGCCATCTTTACATTTTGTGTATTCAATATTTAGCTCCCACTTATAAACAGGAACCTGCGGTATGCAGTTGCCTACTCTTGTGGTAGGTCACCTAGGATAATGGTCTCCAGCTCCATCCATGTTGCTGAAAAGGACGTGATTTTGTTGTCTTTCGTGGCTGTATAGATTTCCATAATACATACGTACCACGTTTTCTTCACTACATTTACTGTTGCTGGGCAATTAGATTGATTCCGTGTCCTTGCTAGTGAGCACTGCAATGAACAATATGGGTCTATTTGATTGAATAGATTATTTTATTTAGGTATATCCCCAGCAGTGGAACTGCGGGTCACATAGTTCTACTTTAAGTTCTTTGAGAAATCCCCGAACTGCTTTCCACAGTGGCTGAAAGAGTTTGCTTTCCCAGCAACCATGACCTAAGTGTTTCTTTTTCTCCTCAGCTTCACAAACATCTGTGGTTTTCTGACTTTTTAAGAATTGGCATTTTGACTGGTATGAGATGGTAGCTCACTGTGGTTTTGATCTGCATTTCTCTGGTAATTACCCAGATTGAGCATTTTTTCATGTTGTCAGCCACTTGTAGGTCTTCTTTTGAAAAGTGTCTGTTCACTTTTTTTTTCTTATTTTTTAATTGGATTTTTGTCCTTGCTTGTTGAATTGTTTGAGTTGCTTGTAGATTCTGCATATTAGATGTTTGTCAGATACATACTTTGCAGATATAGCTCCCATTTTATAGGCTGCTCACTGTGTTGCTAGTTTCTTTTGCTGTGCAGAAGCTCAGCACAGCAAAAGTTTGATGAGGACCCATTTGTCGATTTTTTATTTTGGTTACAGTTGGTTTTGATGTCGTCATCATGAAATCTTTGCCAGGCGCTATGTCCAGAATTGTATTTCCTATGTTATCTTGTAGGATTATCATAGTTTTAGGACTTACATTTAAATCTTTAATTCACATCAAGTTATTTTACATATATAGTGAAAGGCAAGGGTTCAGTTTCATTCTTCTGCACATGGCTAGCCAGTTATTCCAGCATCATTTGTTCAACAGAGAGTCTTTCTGCATTGCTTATTTGTATTGATTTTGTTGAAGTTAGATGGCTGTAGGTGTGAAGGTTTCTCTCTGAGCTCTCAATTCTGTTCCACTGATCTAAGTGTCTATTTTTGTACCAGTACCATGCTGTTTTGATTACTATAGCCTTATATTATAGTTTGAAATCGGACAATGTAATGCCTCTGGCTTTGTTCTTTTTGCTTATGGTTGTTTTGGCTATTTGAGCTCTGTTTAAATTCCAAATAATTTTTAGATTAGATTTTTCTAATTCTGTGAAAAATGACGTTGGTATTTTGATAGGGATAGCATTGCATCTATAAGTTGCTTTTGGAAGTATGACCATTTTACCTATATTGATTCTACCAACCCATGAGCATAAAATATTTTTTCCATTTATTTGTGCTGTCTCTGATTTTTTTCAGCAATGTTTTGTAGTTTTCTTGGAAAGATTTTTCATCTCTTTGGTTATATGAACTACTAGGCATGTCACTTTTTTTTTGTGGCTGTTGTAAATGCAATTGTGTTCTTGCTTTCATTCTCGGCTGGAATGTTATTGGTGTATAAGAATGCTCCTGATTGTATACATTGATTTTGTATCCTGAAACTTTACTGAATTGATGTATCAGTTTCAGGAGCCTTTTGACAGGGTCTTTAGGGTTTACTATATATGGAATCACATCATTGGCAAAGAGAGATGTTTGACTTTTTCTTTTCCTGTTTGAAAGCCTTTCCTTCACTTGCCGATTGCTCTGGCTAGAATTTTTTTGTCCCCAGTACACTCTGCTCTCAATCAAATAGGCTGAAGAGCAGTCTCCTGTTCTGTGATCAACAAGTTTATTAAAAGATTCCATGCAGATGAAGCTCTATACCTGTTGCAAGCCAAGGTTTCTCCTCTTTGGAAAGACTCTCTGGGCACCCAGGCGAGTACACATATTTCCAAATTCTGCCCAGCCTGGAGGTCTCCAACCACGGTACCACCACCTTCAGGTCTCTGGGGGTTACAGCATCCACTGCAGCTCTCCTTCTGCACCTGGGGTTTTTCTTTCTGAGCCCATTCACTCTCACAGCTCTCTCATTCATTCAGTCGTTCCCTCTGCCTCCAACCACCACTTAAATCATGTTAGGCTCACTTGGTGATACAGAGAAGAATCATCCTCTGTGGGTCTGAAAAAGACTCTGGATTCCTGGTAAGTGGGTCCTGGATCCCCCTGGTTGCTGGAGAAAGTGGTGAGGATCCTTCATGGATGGGGAGGTGAGTGAGGTTTGTGTGGGTAAAAGTGCCAGGCTGAGATGGGGAACTAAAGGATGTGACTTGGGTGGCGGCAGTGAATGGTGAAGAGAGGGGTGAAAAATGTCTGGTGAGCCCCTGGGTGCAGGTGAGTGTCTGCAGCAAAGTACAGGGGAAAGATCAAGGGTAGGGAACCCTGGGGGTGCTGGAGGGCTTGTTTGGTAGAGAGTGTGTGAGAGCAGACTGTGTGGTTGTTAGCGGTGTCTGTGGTCACATCTTTGCTGGATCTCCCTCCCTACTTTTTCTCTCTCTTTATTTTTACCTCTTCAAAGAGACCCCATGTTTGTGAAGGGGCCACGGCCTGGACTCAGAGCTCCAGCTCTCCTCAGGGTGGGCCTAGCATTTGCTGACTTCTGGATGGGCCACAGGGCTCATAACTGAAAAAGGAAACCTTCCCTGAGTCCTCAGCATGTGCAAGGACAGGGTTCCTGGCATGATCTACTCATTTCGTCATCTGTATTCATAGCATTTGTTATTTTCCACATGTGGACATCCATGCCTAGAAAGCTGAAGAACCTCACACAAGAATATTCAGCCACAATGTCAGCTAACTTCCATTATGAATGTGTGATCTCTAGATCATGGCCATTACAGTCACCTGTGGCCACCCTATCCCCATCCTGGGCTGGCCTGCGTCTGGTGGCCAGGAGTCTGCAGCAGGGGTGAGGCAGGAGGGCCCAGGTGTGCACAGAGGCCCCTCCTTCTGTCACCTGGCTGTCCTGCCCAGGACTCTCCTGACAGCCTTCTGCCTTCTTCCTGTTCCCCCAGTCACTGGCCCAGGTCACCCAGCCTCAGGGGTGGTGCTACCAAGGCCTTCCCAGTAGCCTCCTCCCAGGACTAACCAGGGCTCCTGTCCCCAGACTTGTGCATGGGAGACTCTTGTCACACACAGATCCCTGGACCCGCCAAGCTCTGCCCCTCCCAAGTCTGAGAACTGCCCACCCCCATATGCCTGTTGTCCTCCAGACCACGTGACTCCTCCTGGACAGAGGCTCTAGTGCATCAGGCCAGAACCTTCTAGGTTCCTGTGTCCCTGCTCAGTCACAGAGGTGACTGCCATCCCATGTCCCTGTCTTCAAGCATAGACAGGCCCTGGGCTTGGCCCAGGCCTCCTCCCCTTTCCCACAGCATCAGGACCCTGGGGATTGAAGGTCACCAGGTGCAGGTTCTCCCCACACGAAGGCTATGTGGAGTGGGAGGTCTGTGCCTATTTCTTTCATTTAATGGCGAAAGGGCTGAGTGACTGGGGGAAGAGTGGGACTCAGGCTCTACCAGTCTTCACTCCAGGCTAAGCTGTCTCTAGCAGGCTGGGGCCACTGGGCCCCTCACTTCCCTCCTACTTCTGCCCACAGTTCCAGATGCCTCCATGGTGACTGAGACGAGGATGTGCTGGGGATTCCTCAGTTGTGGGTGGGTGGAGTGACCACAGGGATGAGCTGCATGGAGAGGGGGTGAAGCTGTAGACTCAGGCCTGGTCGACCATCAATGGCTGTGCCCTAAAGTGAGCCCCAGACAAAAGGAGAACCCTCCCTCAGCTCCTGTGCCCATGGAAATCCAGCCCTTCACGGATCTGAGTCTCATCTGGATTAGGACATACATTTAGAAAGTGATGAAGGAACTCTGGGCCTGAGCTGCTTCAGTCTCTAGAGGGGCCTGGGGGTTGCCTGCAGGGGACGAGGGGGCAGGAGAAGCTGCCTGAGGCTGAGAACAGAGGGTGAGAGGGAAACACCCGGAGGCCCTGGCTTTGCAGGAGGAGGAGGAGCTGTGCTGCATTTATGGAATTATTTACCTCTTCACATCAATTTCTAAAAAGTAAGTTTTCTTGAATTTTTGGATGTGCTTTTTAAATAGTATGACAAATTATGAAATAAGCAAGAACCACAGTTGCTGCAGCACAGTCCAGAGAACTTCTCTTTCTGCCCACTTCAGGCCCTGGTGCCCCCTTCATCTTTAATGACATCATCTGATGACCCATACTTCAGTGTTTTTCCTCCAAACCAGGGCACTCTCCTAATAACCACAATATGATTGCCAAAGCAGATTTCACATCCACACGTGACACCGTCTCACACTCATGCTCCTCTCAAGGTTCACCAATTGTTTCCGTCATGTCTGTCACAGACAGAGATCTGAGAGATGAGGCATTTCCTATCTCCCTATTTTGCTGAAGATACAGGAGATGGTATTTTATTTGTACCATTTGTTGATCTTTACATTTTGGAACATACATGGAGAAATCCAGATTGATGTGGTTAATATTTTTATGTGTCACTCAGAAGTCATTAGTATATTTGTGACTTCCAAATCCTTCCAGCATTTTGGTTTCATTTTTGCTAGTTCAGAGTTTCTAGGTTGATGTAGACTAAAACAGAAATCTTTCACTAAACTTGCTAAGTCTGGAACTCCTGCTGGTCTAGAAATACACAGGAGGTGGTGGGCAGGTGGCCAGCCAGAAGGGCGAGTTTGATCGAGGCCGTGCTCACAGGGGCTTTTTGGTATCATCTTCAACCTTCCGAAAGGACACAAATGTTGGTTTAAGAGGTGGAGGAGAACACAGACCATCCAGGCAATCCTTCCCTAGTCATTCCACGTCTCAGAGCCCCCTGCACTAAGGAACCTGTTTTTTCCCTTGAGTCCCAACCCTGGTGCCTGCAGCTTGGACCAACCTCCTTCTTCCTTTGTCACATCACAGAGTCAGCCCAGGCCCTGCACCTGACCAGGGGATGGAGTGGAGGGTCCTGCAGGACTGAAGCTGGTAGTGATGGGCCTGCTTCCTCACTCAAGGCCCTCTCTACCCTCTGATGAGAGGGCCTAAAACATGGCAAAAGGTTGAGGAACTCATCCAAAGAGGGGGCTCTGTATTCCTGTGCCCTTGGCCTTGGGTGGGCCTGCAGGCAACATCCCTCCTTCTCCTTCCTCAGCCTCTCCACACTGGGAGCAGCACCCATAGCTCCGAAGGTGACCGTCCCTGTTCCACATTATTCATTGCTGGTCCAGCCCAGTGGTGCCCATGGAACTCCAGCAGCAGCTCAGCTCCCCTGTGTCTCAGTCCACTCTGCTCCAGACAGGGCAATCAGCTGGCTCAGGACCTTGAGTACATAGAAGGCAGGATGTCAGGGGAGCTGCCTCATGGCCCGGACTCGAACCCCATGGGTCCACGGGACTGACTTTTTAAAAAACCTTCTCATGAGCAGCCTCTACTCTTCACCTTCCACCTTAATCGCTGAACTCAAGCCACTTTCTGTGGGAACAGCTGTGAATTTCCTCCTTTTGAATTAGGTGTACCAAGGCTCTCCCAGCACCCCACCTCCTGGTACTAGACCCAGATCTCTCTTTTAGCCTCAGAGATGGAATCCCACTTCCCTTGTCACACCCGTGTAAAGCTACCAAAATGCACCTAACCCAACTAAGAGGACTGCCCATGCCCGGGCCCTCAAATCTGAGGAGATGCCTCCTCAGCTCCTGTCACCCCAGGTCATCCTGCAAGGCAGAGGTTTTGTCCCCCTCTGATGTGGGGCAGCCCCTGGGACAGGTCCTGGGGTAGGAAGGGAGAAGGGGTGTCCCTGTCCTCAGGGAGCTCACACAGCTGCTGGGGAAGCAAGGTGACAGCACAGCCCACCCTCCTGCGGTGGTGGAAGAGGAGGTCATGCCCCAGGGCAGGGGAAGGGAGGATCTCAGGGCTGTCATTGGAGGGGGTTTGGTTGGATTTCTAGAAACAGAGCAGAAGAAGGGAAAGGAAAAGTGGTCCCAGGAGGAGGGAACATTAAGCATAAAATTCTGGAAACACCATGTTGCCCAGTTTCAAGGCTGGTGAGAAATCCACAGTGAGGGGAGCAGAAGCAAGTGTAGGGAGGAAAAGGAGTCAGGAGGGAGAAGGGAGAGGAGGATGGGAGAGCACAGGCATGCCAGCTCCCCGAGGAGGAGCCCCCCAAGAGGGGGTTATGTTCACACTCACTCACACACACACTCACACTCTCTCTCACACACATACATGCACACACACACACCTGGCTGATTAGATCTGAACTCAAGACCTTTGTTTTCTTCTCACTGACTTGCTTCAGCGTTTTTACCCAGTGTATCAAGAATTCCTCAAGCCAAGTTTCAGTCTCCCATTGAAATCTTCTGGAAGAACATGGTCACATCCTTGTTCTTATCCCACTTCTCTTTCATCTTGGCGCCAAGATAAAGCACTGTCCACTTTCTGTTGTTTGGGTCAAAGAGGAGAAACCTCTGTCCATTGAAGAGGAACTGCCAAGGTCCTCTGCCATGTCCATGGGCTTCGTGCTCACAAGACATCTGGGCCTGCAGAATGAGGGGCTCTGCCCCGTTGGAAAGAGATCAGCTCTGATCTTGATAAGTCCTGAGCCCCGCCCTGCTTCCTTTCCTGGCTCCTGGACTTGCTCTTTCTGCTGCATCCTGCCCATGCTTCTCAGCCTCTTGTGTGACACAAACTTCTGGTTTATTTTTTACATGAAACCAATAAATACCTCTAAGTTACTATCCTGTCTGCTTCCTCCTGTTCTGGACAATTTTAACTTACCGCTGGGTATTCAATTCTCCACTCAAATGTCAGGCAGCTGCCCTTTGAGGAAATCCACCACGTCTCTTAGGGTTTCAGTCTGTTCTTCCCAGGCTTTTGTGACATTGACTTTCTTCCCCAGAGGAGCAAAGGCTTTGGCCTTATGGTTAACACAGTCATAGTAGAAGAAAAGGCCTTTTATCTACCTGGCCTTGAACTTCACACCACTGTGGTTCAGGTCTGAACTCAGGAGTGATGGTGAAGTCATAGCAAAGACAGTGTTCGTCTGTGGAAGAAAAACACAGGAGGGGGTTGGTGTGGGGGGAAGTGGAACCTTAGACCCCTCCTCTTCCTTATGGTGACTGCAAGTGAAGGACTCTGAGGGGCTAGGCTGGCAGAGCAAGATGTGCCCCAGCCAGGACTGTCATGTCAACTAGTTAAAGACTAGAGCGTCTCCCTTATGTGAGTTCAAGACGAGGATGCTCCCTGCAGCCAAAAAAACACATGTCCCCCCCAAGACATATCCCACCTGGGCTCTGCCCACATCAGTCAGCACATGACCCTATCACTGGAGGTGCCAGGGCTGCTGTGGCAGGAAAAAGGCCTCGATGAGGATGACCTTCGGCAGCAGCCTCGGTGGACTGCGGGAGGTGGGAGAAGGTGTGGGGGATGCCCTGGATGCTCCAGCACAGTGGATGGGGTGAAGACAGAATCCAACTTGAATTAAAAAAGAGGTTATTGTCATAGTCACAGGATTTAACACATTGGCAAAGCCCCTGGCCATCATGCCCACCTGCTATGAGGATGCATTCCTGGAACCCTGGAAAAGGGATGGTTCACAGGGCAAGAAGTGGAAAACCTAGAACTTCTTTTTTTTTTTTTTTTTTTTTTTTTTTTTTTTTGAGACGGAGTCTTACTCTGTCGCCCAGGCTGGAGTGCAGTGGCGTGATCTCGGCTCACTGCAAGCTCCACCTCCTGGGTTCCCGCTATTCTCTTGCCTCAGCCTCCCGAGCAGCTGGGACTATAGGCGCCTGCCACCACGCCCGGCTATTTTTTTTTTTTTTTTTTTTTTTTTTTTTTTAGTAGAGAGGGGGTTTCACCAGGTTAGCCAGGTTGGTCTCGATCTCCTGACCTCGTGATCCACCCGCCTTGGCCTCCCAAAGTGCTGGGATTACAGGCGTGAGCCACTGCGCCTGGCCCCGAAAATCTAGAACTTCTAAGGCAGGGTGTAGAGGAAGGGATCACAGGCTCAGAGAAGCGCCCATGCCAGGGAGGTCTGAGTGTGAAAATCCAGAACAATGTCCATCCTCTGTGCTCATAGGAGGCCTGGAGGACTCCTGTTTACCCAGCATATAAAGCAGGCCCTGGGAGAAGGCAGCAGACTGTCAAGAAGCTCAGGAATGCCTGTTGCTGAAGGCCGGGGTTGGGGGTAGGAAATACTCTTCCCTAAATGGCTCCCGGGAGTAATGATCTGAAATAACTGATCCCAGGTGGAGGCTGTCACCTGTCAGGAGCACGGAAGATGCAATGATGCAAATAATTAGAGAAGTCACAATGCCAGCTGGAGTCCTGAGCCACAGAGAGCTACGCTCATGGCTCATAGAACAAGGGGGACCAAGAGGCAAAACAGATGGAGACTCACCCGGATCCTGCTGGACTTTAACTACAATAAATAAAGACAAAACCGAGAGCTGGATCATCCGGAGGCAGAAAGTGGACATTTCATTAGAAAACTGTATTACTTTGCCGAGTTTCCAGCACTAAGCCACTTCTCAGACAGACCCAGGATCCATTACTAGAAGCAGAGTCCACATTCCAATGAGGAAAGACCCTTCAACCTCACAACAAGTGCAAAGCTTCTTTTCCGACTTCCCCACATACACGCATGGCTCGCAGAGCTTGCTGTGAGGGGCTGTATTGTGAATATAAGGGGCTTGCTGGCAACATAGTCCCTGTTGTCACTGATCAACTCTGCTGTGGTATCTTGATAGCAGCCACAGACAATCCATGCGTGATGAATGTGGCTGGACCTGTCACTAGGGCCCTAGGACTCAGTACACATTAGATTCTAGAAGCATCTGTGGTCAAAAAACATTTTGTGTAGAGTCCATAACAATTCCTCACTGGAGAATCAACAGGGTCACCTAGTGCCCAGAAGGAAGGCCATGCCACTGGCAGCAGGAAATACATCACACCCTTCAACAGTGGTTCTCGTTTTATCCTATGCCCTGGCAGATATGGGGCCTCCAGCCATGGGAGGGCAGTGACCACACAGCCTCAGAGCGGCCCATTACGGGGTGGGCTCCTCACCCTGTATGTCATTAGGAAGATAGACCCGGCAGTGAGAAGACGCAGGTGCTTCTCCTGCGATGGGGAGGAGCAGGGCCACAGGGAACCGAGAAGCTGCAGAAGCAGTTGGCCCCAATCCCCAGGACACCACATAGCTGCACCCCCTCACCCTCAGCTCACACCCGAGGCTTCAGGGGATGACCCTGATGGTCCTGGTGGACCATAGATGCCACTCAGCTGCAAAGGAGGGGAGAGTAGGCCCCAAACCATGAACCCCCACTGCCATCATATCCATACCACCCAGAAGCCACAGGCAGGCTAGGACCTGCTTCTGACTTTTGGAGTTGCAGCTGAGACCCCACCTGGAGATGTTACCCTAGGGGATGGGCCATCAACTGTTGTGTCACTGTGTGTATCCTCATCTGGGGTCAGCAACCTAGGATAGTGTCCAAATCTGGGCCCTTTTTTATTTTCAGGTTGTCCTGGCCGGCTGTTGCTCTATAAAGGGATAGGACTTGACACAGAGACAGAAAACCCATGCCCTGAAAAGACCAAAGTGCTTCCTGCGTTCCTTTCTAGAAAGAGTTTGCCAACTCCTGCCTACCTTTCTATATGACGCTGGCTTCCCAATAGGAAGAATAGGCGAATCTAGGCTCCAAGGGCCAAAGTAGATGCTTCTACTCACCTGCGTTCTCAGGGTCGTCCTGAGGGAAATGGCACTTTCCATCCCCCCCTGAACAGGTTCTCTTGGGAGCTCGGGGTGTGTTTACTGGGATGTGTCCTCAACAAGGGGAAAAAGGTACTGGTTGGTGGGGGAGGTGGTGAGAGTTGCTTCATGGATAGGGAGGTGAGGGAGGCCTGTGGGGTGACAGGGCTGGGCTGAGATTGAAGGTAAAAGTGTGTGACCTATTTGGTGGCAGTGTGTTGTTGTCATTTATTACTGGATGAATGAAGGGGGACGAATGCAGAAATTAAGACAAAGACAAGAAGATACGTTTTGAAGAAGGGGTCGCAGGCTCTTTGCCTCTAGTGAACAAGGGCCCTGAGCTTTTATAGCCCTTCACTTTTATTAGGTAGAAAGAGCAGGGAGGGAGAGGTAACAGTTGGTCAGCTGTTTGATTTATCACAGGTATACAAAATTGTTTTCTTTGTACAACAGGCTTCAGATGTTTCTACAGATAGTCACGAGGAACACTGCACTGCGGCGAGTGAGCACCCTCCGCAATCCTTCTGGCAGCAGATGCAGTTTGTCAGCTTTCCAACATTCTGCTTTTACGAGAACAGTTTTCCGTTTACTCATATAGCCTCCAGTGGTGTACTGAGTTGGTCATGACCCCCATTTTTTCTTGGGTCTGCAACATCTCCCCCTTTTCGTTTATGCATAATTGGATAAAGGTAATCACAGGTTGTGTAGTTCTCAATTGCTGTTTGGTGGTCCAGCTGATTTTGCAGACTATGAACAGAAAACAGAAACATAATAACATTAATCCAATAGTTATATATTTAAAAAAAAAAGACATTGAGGTGCAGTTTGAAGTAGGTCCAAGGGTTAAGGCTCTCCAAACCTTGCTGAAATTCTGCCCAAGTTTCTAAAGAGGGCTGAAACGCTTGAGTCTGCTTATTTAGGTTAAGGATTTTACTTTGTAAATCATTAATATCAAAAGCAACATTGGATGTTAAAGCTTCCTGTAAATGGGCTTTTACAAGGCTCCATGGATATTCACTTTGATTATATTTCAAATACACAAATATGGGTATGGTTAAAACAACAATGCAGTTGCTGCTGTAACTACAAACTTTGTACTTGTTCTCTTAGCCACAGAACAGTAGTCTTTAACATTGCCACTTCTGTTTGTATCTCAGTGTTAATTTTATTTTGAAATAGCCATGCCTGGTCGGCTGTACGTGTCCAGTTTTCTACATATTGAGCTGTTTGAATGGAGATTGTGCCTTGCTACTGAAGACACCACAACAGAGGTTATTAATGTAACTAAGGAGACTATAGCAAAAATTATCACGCCCAAGGTTCTACGAGCATGATGAGTAAACTGAGAAAAAAGGAGTTTTATAAGACCTAAAGTGGGAGTGGCCGCTCAAGGCTCAGACAAAATTACAGGAATTCATAAGCCAGGAATGTGACCTAGAATTATTAGGGTAGATATACTGTGTGTTTGTATGGTGCTAGTATTAAGGCAGTGATACAGTTGACAGGAATCACAAGTCAACTGGGCATCATCCATCTGGAGTTGGTTCTCTTTTGCTACTAGAAAAACATAGGGATTAAAAACACAAATTGTAAATTGAGTGGTAATATTTTCTACAAGAGTAACATTAAAACTGCATTTAGCTCTGTCACTATTACTGAATAATGCTTCAACTTAAATGCTGCCATCCATAAATGGGAATGCTGCTTTCCAAATCGATTTCTGAATTGGACCTCTTTTTCCTTGATAATGCCATTGAGGTAAAGGTGGGCTAAAGCCTGTACCGTACTGAGCAATTTGTGGGGCAGATTGGGATTGACTCCCAATGCGATGGGGCAAAGAGATGTCAGAGTTTTGCCACTAGTGCCAGCAAAGTTCATGTCATGAGGTTTGATGCTCATCTCCCCCAACAAAATAACCACGGGGACCCCAGTCAATAAAGTCTCCTATTGGCATGGACTGTTGTCTAGCTAGGGAGCCAAGACACTGGGTCCAAGGAGGAGGGTTAGAATTATTAGAGGGAGCTCACTCTGTATGATTAATACAATCTGGGCGATTGGGCCAGGAGTGATTAGTAGCTACACCAGTAATATTAATAGAGCTAAGGCCCAATAGGTACATACATTTTTCGTGGTAACTCAACCATGCCTGGGATTGAATTGTAAGACAACTGCGGTTGAGTGATGTATTCTAGGTGATGCATATAGGAAGTCCTTCCAATGGAGCGGTGTAATTAATACCATTGTTCTGAGAGTCTAATTGCTCTGTGTTAGGGTCCTGGTGCCCATGCTCCTTGATCATGATATAGGTCCGGATGAATGTCACTCCACAGTACGGGTCGTACTACTGGGGGGTTGGGAACATATATGCCTAATAAGTCTTCGCCTCTGCACAGGGAAAACATACCGCACAGGATATTACTGCTAGCATGGCCATAAACATGGAGTCAGGAGTTTTGGCCTGACTCTCATGCTCCAGTAGTTTCTCAGTTTCCTGTGTGGTTTTTTTTGATCTATGAAACACAAGCATACCCTCATCCCCATGTCAGTAAATCCACCAGGCCTTTTCATTGTTCTTCCTCTGAGTATTTCCATAATACCTTTGGGTAAACTTTCTTTTTTTCCTCTAACATTTGCCAATGTCATTCTGCCAGAGTCTTATTATCTGTACCAGGAGTTAAAAAATGTAAATAAAGCTAAATGTAGTTTTGTTTGAGGTAACAGCCAGTCTCCTACTGCCCCTTTCTGTTTATTTAACATACGTTGTAATGTTTGATGTGCTTGCTCTATGATGCCTTTTCCTTTAGGATTATAAGGTATTCTTGTTTATGAGTGACTGCCCATAACTAAAAAATGTTGAAAAGTATCACTAACATAAGTATGTCCATTGTCAGTTTTTATTTGTTTAGGGACCTCCATATGGGCAACTGATGACAAACAGTGTTGTCAGATATGGCCACCTCTTTCCTTTGGCATGTGGCATGTATCATATGAGAGTAAGTGTCTATTTTCACATGAACATAACTAAGTTTTCCAAAGGTTGCTATGTGTGTAACATTTATTTGCTAGATTTCATTTGGAGCTAAGCCTCGTGGATTACATCTTTCCACAGGTATAACAGCAGGGGCATGTTGACAAGTGAGGCAGGCTTGCACTATAGCTCCAGCCTGGCTGTGAGGCAGATGAAACATACAAGTAAGGGCAGAAGTGTTTTGATGCAGTAATGCATGAGAAGCTTGAGCTTGTTGAAATATAGAGCTAATCAATGCATCTGGTCTCTCATTACCTAGAGATAGAGTCCCAGAAAATTGTGTGTGACAGTGAATATGAAAAATATGGAAAGGAGCAGCACGAGAGTGAACAGCATGCTGAAGCCTTAAAAACAAGTTAAACAGTTCTGGGTCTAGGGTGCTTTCAACAGTGGCATTCTCAATGTGACTGGCTACATTTACAACATAAGCTGAATCACAGACAATACTAATAGGAGTTGAAGCGGTGAGCTGTAAAACCTGAATAACTGCCATGAATTCTGAGCATTGAGCTGCAACTCTAGCGGTTTCTATTGTTTGAGTATGCTTAGGTCCATAAATAGCTGCTCAGCCTTTGGAAGAGCCATCAGTAAAATAAGTCTGGCCACCTGGAAGGAGGATAAAGGGGTGAACTTTATAAAATTGTAATATTTTGTCTGAAGGGTAATGAGTTTTTATTGCACCCATCGGTTTAATTTGTGCATTAATAGCTCTTAAATGATGTCGTTTGCATTCTCAAAAGTTGGAGTTTAGGTGAGGGGATTGGGAGGGAAGTGTCTGCTGAGACCCTGGTTGTGAGCAAGTGCAGCAAAGTGCAGGGGGAAGTTGAAGGACAGGGAGCCTTGGGGATGCTGGAGGGTTTGTGTGGTGGAGAGCCAGTGAGAAAAGAGCATCTGTGTTTGTCTGGGATGTCTATGCTTGCATTTCTGCAAGATCCCCTGCCTCACTTCTGGTCCTGACCATGTCTGTGTCCTGGTAGCTCAGGCTCCTTCCGCCCCAGGGTGCAGTGGAGGTGCCAGCCTCACCAGAGAGTCTCACCACGCCCGCTCCTCCCCTCTAATCCTCTTCCCTCCCAACCTCTGTTATAGGAGATAGAAAGAACTCATTTAGGTAGATAGGGTAAAGAGAGTCCCAGGCAAAAAAAACTTCCTTTTAACAAAAAGCAGCTCAGAAATCGCTCCCTTTCTAACCTCAAGCACTTCAAAGAAGTCACTTCTCTTCTTACAAAGAGAGCCTAGAAGATCAGGCTATAAAACGCAGATCAGCGACTCGGGCACGGAAGGAGGAGCTTGCTGGGTAATGACCAACCTTCACATACATAGAGTGGGCCCCCGCAAAAACAGTGGGTCTCAATGAGCACATTCCTGTCCATTTCTTTCTCCTTTCTTTCTTCCTTCCTTCCTGCCTTCCTTCTTTCTGTCTTTTTTTTTTTTTTTTTTCCCCCGAGTTTCGCTCTTGTCGCCCAGGCTGAAGTGCAATGGCGCGATCTCGGCTCACTGCAGCCTCCGCCACCCGGGTTCAAGCGATTCTCCTGCCTCAGCGTCCTAAGTAGCTGGGATTACAGGCGCCCGCCACCACGCCTTTTTGTTATTTTTAGTAAAGACGGGGTTTCGCCATGTTGACCAGGCTGATCTCGAACTCCTCACCTCAGGTGATCCACCCGCCTCGGCCTCCCAAAGTGCTGGAATTACAGACGTGAACCACCTCGCCTGGCCCCTGTCCATTTCTTTAGGCACACTGAGATAGGGAAGCCGGAAGCGTGCATGAGGTAGGGATGCCTGCAGCTGCAAGAAGGTGCCTGGGAACAGGCACAGAAACTCTGCATCCGCTTTTATCACAGGCGGGTACTTAGCACAGAGCAGCACAAACTAAGAGTTGGCCTGTATGATCAACGAATGGGGTGGGGGCTGCTAGAGACTCTGCCGTATGCACATGGCACACCTAGTCCTAACCGATTCTTCGCGCCCTATGGAGATAAGACACCCACTCCTCACTAGCCCATTTATAAAAACCCTGACATTTTTACAACCTGGCAACCCATTCGGGACTCCTCTCTGTGACAGAGAGCTTTCTTTCCTTTCGCCTACACAACTCCTGCTCCAATCTCACTCCGTGGATGTGCGTCCCCGTCCTTGATTTCCTTGGTCGTGAGACCAAGAATCTTGGCATTTCTTCCAGAAAACCAGCTGTTTTACTGTCGTTCCTTTCTGGCCTCATTTCTGCTACTGTGTTTTTACGGGCGGGGAGAAGCAACTCCAGGGACGCGACAGAGCCAGAAGGAGCCTTGCCCGGGGAATGGAGAAGGGCATGGCGCGGTCAGATAATTCCTCCTCCCGGACGCCCTCTCCTCTTGCTTCGACCCATTCCTGGAACTCACTGGCCCTCGGGGTCCAGGAACAGTCCCGCAGCAGAAGCAGAGCCAGGATGCAATGAATGAACGTGGGGCCCTCAGCCAGCGTCTTTGGGACCAGGACTTGGCGACGGAATGCAGACGACACCGCTGTTCACCGCGGAGGAAATGTGGGCGCCTCCCGCTGAGCCGTCCAGGGCTTTGGTCTCCCGGGTGGAGCCGAAGCGGGGAGAAACGCCCTGACGTTTCACTCCGCCTGTCTCCTGCTTCCCATCCTTCCCAGGAGATCATTTCACTTCATTGTTTTGCAATATTTCCTCCCACTCGAGCGCTGCTTCTTTATTTTCTTAAATGCGTGTTTCACAAAGAGCAGGGATTGAGTTTTGTACTTTTGCTGTGTTGTTCATTTTTGTGTGTCTGTGGGTGGTGAAATCGGGTCGGAGTCCCTCTAAAGTCATTTTTGCCTCTTGCTCGCCTCAGGGAGGATATTAAAGGCTTTTGTGGATTTCAACCGCAAAAACCTTTTGTCAAAGTTCCTTCCGAGGGTTTCAGTTCCGTCCCGCCCCGTCCCTCCGGGTTCTTGGCCCTCCAGCGGCGCCCGCTGCGCCAGAGCTCAGGCTAGGTTCCGCCTGCCGGATGCCCCGCAGGGGGCGTTCGGCCGCCGCCGCCGCCGTCCCAGCAGGAGGGACAGGGCCTGGAGCGGGTTGCGGTCAGCATCACAGTCCTGCAGGCCACACTCTCGCCCACACTCAATCTGGACTCCATCTCTCTGCGCTCTACACCTGGAAGGAGTGAAGGATCCAGTCTCTCCATGTCCTCCCTGTGATTATGATGACAACCTTCCTTCTGGGTGTGAGGTGGCATCTTCTTGTGGCTGTGATTTGCATTTCCCTGACGGCTATGGATGTTGAGCCTCTTTTCATGGGCTTAGTGACCAATGTATACTTCGCTGGAGAAATGTTCATTCAAAACCTTTCCACATATTTATATTGCATTATTTCTCTTTACAATATTGAGTTGTAAGAGTGCTTTATATATTCGGGATACCAGTCCCTTACCAGATATATAATTTGCACATATTTTCTCCAAGCTGTAAGTTGTCTTTTCACTTTCTAAATGGCATTCTTTTCGAAGCACAGAGGTTTTACCTTTGGAATAAATCAAATCAAACTATTTTTCTTTTGTCAATAGTTCTTTGGCAGGGGCCGGGAGCGGTGGTTCACGCCTGTAATCCCAACACTTCAGGAGGCCAAGATGGGTGGATCACCTGAACTCAGGAGTTTGACACCAGCCTGGGCAACACGGTGAAACCCCGTCTCTACTAAATATACAAAAAATTAGCCGGGCGTAGTAGTGTGTGCCTGTAGTCCCAGCTACTCCGAAGGCTGAGGCAGGAGAATCACTTGATCCTGGGAGGTGGAGGTTGCAGTTAGCTGAGATCGCATCACTGCAGTGCAGCCTGGGCGATGGAGCGAGACTCCAGCTCCAAAACAAACAAACAAACAAACAAGAAACAGAAAAAAGAAAAAATAGTGCTTTGGCATACAGTGCTTAAGTAGCCTTAGCCAGACCCAAAGTCATACAGATTTACGCCCATGCTTTCTTTTTTCTTTCTTTCCCTTCCTTCCTTTCCTTTCCTTTTTCCTTCCTCCCTTCATCCCTCCCTCCCTTCTTTCCTTCCTTCCCCAGGCTGGAATGCAATGGTGCAGTCTTGGCTCACTGCAACCTCTGCCTCCCGGGTTCAAACCCTACTCCTGCCTTGGCCTCCCGGGTAGGTGGGATTACAAGCTCCTGCCACCACACACGGCTAGTTTTTAGCAGAAACGGGGTTTCACCATGTTGGTCAGGCTGGTCTTGAACTCCTGAACTCAAGTGATCTGACCACCTCAGCCTCCTAAAGTGCTGGGATTACAGGTGTGAGCCACTGTGCCTGGCCCTCCAACCCCATTCTTTAGGGCTTTTCTCTGGTAACCTAATGACCTATCAAAGCCTCCCCCTCCTAGCACATGTTGGGGATTAGGTTTGGGGGGACATAGACATTCAGTCACCAGTACCACCTCAGCTGAGTATTGTCTCCATGGAAATGAGGAAGCTGGATAGCTTTCTCCCCACAGTCTCCTCTTGACTGTCATCCCCTCGGAGTGACACTGAGTGACACTCCCTGGTGTGGAGGGCTTTGTGTGTGTGGTGCACTCCTACCCCTGCCACACTCAGGCGGGCAGCTGATGTCACCACTGCAGCTCTACTTCCTGCCTGCACAGAACCTCCAGGTCAGCCAAAGGTCAGAGATGTGGCCTTCTCAGGTGCTTCCTGGGCACATGCCAGCCGCTATGCTCATCTAATTCCCCAAATCTTTCTCTCAATTTCCCCCAGTAGCCACTTGTTTGCCCCACATGCAAACGGTGAGGATGTACAGTTTCAGTGATTGCTTCTAGCCAGTGCTCTGAGGCTCTGGCTTTTCCCCTAGAGAGAGACCTCAGCGGGTCAAACAATGACAAACCCAAGGAATGGGGCTTTTCCAGTGAGTCCCAGACAGGCCAAATAGAGTTCTCTGGGGCTGGGGCTTTTGAGGGGCTCCAAGCCCAGGGTGCCCCTCCAGCGAGTGGAGACTGTGGCCTTGCAGCTGTCACTGACATGGTGAGTCCAGTGTTTTCTGGGCACAATAAATCAGGATATATTGTGCAGACCACACACAGAAAGAAATGGTACGAGGAAGAATAAAAATTTTCAAGTATGTACTTGGTAAGAATTAGAAAAAAAAAAAACAATGAGGAAGGGGCAAGGTTGGCTTGGTTGTAGCTAACCTGGTGGAGAAACGCAGCCGTCTGTGATAGAGGGCCTGAGCTCTTAGGTTCCTCTGCAATGCCAAGAGCACCTCCACAACCGGCCCTGCATCCTCCTCTCTCCCGAGGCTGAATGCAGCTCTTGTGCCTTCAGTGCCAAGGAAGCCACAGTCCTAGGCCAGAGGAAAGGCTAAGGTGGACAGTGCAACAGGAAGGGGTGGGTGCAGAAAGAGAAGGCTGACAGCAAGGATTTCCTGAGGATAAACAAAAAATGTCACGTGTAAATGGAAAGAAAAGAAGGGTATAAAGAACAAGATGGAAATCATCTGTAATTCCATTATACAGTGTTAATTTTAGGGTTTTGGCACTTCCATGTATAATTCTTATACAATTATCATCATACAACTTACGATTATTTTAAATGATTAGAGTTTATTTTTTTGAGCTGGGTTAGGGTTCTTAGTGCAGAATCCTCTCACTCCGGTCAGTTAACTCCAGGTTTTTGACCTTATGTCGTTTTTATTTATTCATCTTTAATTTCAACCTATATTATACATTAAAGGGTACACATACAGGTTTGTTACATGGGTAGATTTTGGGAGGCTGAGGCTTTGTGTCCCAGTGATCCCATCACCCAAACAGTGAGCATGGTGCCCCACAGGTCATTTTTCAGCTCAGGTGCCCCTCTTCTCTCCCCCGTTTAGTAATTTCCAGCATCTGTGGTTCATGTGAATTCAATGTTTAGCTGCCACTTTCAAATGGGAACATGCAGTATGTGGTTTTCTGTTCTTGCCTTAGGTTGCTTAAGATAATAGCCTCTAGTTCCATCCATGTTGCTGAAAAGGACACGATTTTGCTGTGTTTCATAGCTACATAGATTTCCATGGTGTCTATGTACCACATTTGTTTTTTTCATTCAATTCAGTGTTGTTGGGTACTTAGATTGATTCTGTGTCCTTGCTAGTGAAAATAGCACTGTAATAGACATACTGGTGCAGGTGTCTTTTGGATAAAATGAATTCTTTTCCTTTGGGTATATCCCCAGCAGTGGGATTGTGGGATTGAATGGTAGTTCTATTTTAAGTTCTTGGAGGATCTCCAAACTGCTTTCCATAGCAGCTGAACACGTTTGCTTTCCCACCAACAGTGTCTGTTTCCTTTTCTCTGCAGCCTCACCACCATCTCCGACTTTGTGACTGGTAAGAGATGGTAACTCATTGTGGTTTTGATTTGCACTTATCTCATGAATAGTGATATTGAGCATTTTGTCATGTTTCTTGGCCACTTGTATGTCTCCTTTTGAAGTGTCTGTTCATGTCTTTGCACATTTTTAATTGGATTTTTTGTTCTTGCTTGTCAAATTGTTTAAATTCCTTATAGATTCTGGATATTAGACCTTCATCAGATGCAGAGTTTGCAAATAGTTCCCCCCATTCTACAGGCTGTTTACTGTGTTCCTAGTTTCTTTTGCTGTGCAGAAGCTCTTTTAATGAGATCCCATTTGTCAATTTTTGTTTTTGGTACAATTGTTTTTAGTGTCTTCTCCATGAAATCTTTGCCAGGCCCTATGTCCACATTTGTATTTCTTAGATTATGTTCCAAGATTTTTACAGTTTTAATACTTATATTTAAATCTTTCATCCATATCGAGTTATTTTACATATATGGTGAGAGGTAGGGGTTCAGTTTCATTCTTCTGCATATGACTGGCCAGATATCCCAGCACTATTTTTCGAATAGGGGATCTTTCCCCCATTGCTCATTTCTGTTGAAGATTAGATGGCGGTAGGGGTGCAGGTTGATTTCTGGGCTGTCTATTTTGTTCCACTGCTCTAAGCGTCTATTTTTGTGCCAGCGTTGGTCTGTGTTCGTCACTGTAGCATTATAATATAGTTTGAAGTCCGGCAATGTGATGCCTCTGGCTTTTTCCTTTTTGCTTAGTATTGTTTCAACAGCTTGAACTTTGTTTTTTCCTTTTAGTTCCAAATAAGTTTTAGAATGGATTGTTTTAATTCTGTGAAAAACAATATTGGTATTTTGATAGAGATACCTTTGCATCTATAAGTTGTTTTGGGAAGTATGGCCATTTTAGCTATATTGATTCTTCCAACCCATGTGCATGAAATATTTTTTCCATTCATTTGTGTTTTGTCTTATTCTTTTTAGCAGTGTTTTGTAGTTCTCCTATAAAGATCTTTCATCCCTTCAGGTCAATGAACTACTAGGTACTTCATTTTCTTTGTGGCTGTTGTAAATGTGATTGTGTTCTTGCTTTCATTCTCAGCTAGAATGTTGTTGGAGTATAAGAATGCTACTGATTGCGTACATTGATTTTGTATCCTGAAACTTGACTGAATTCATGTATCAGTTCCAGGAGCCACTCCAGCTCCCCTTCTGTACCTGAGTTTTCCTTTGAGCCCCATTCCCTCCCGCAAGTGTCTCATTCATTCAGTTGCATGCTCAGTCTCCAACCACCACTTAAATCATGTCAGGTACACCTGATGAAGAAGAGAAAAACCATCCTCTGTGAGTCTAGAAAACACTCTGGATTCCTGATAAGTGTGTCCTGTGTCCCCCTGGTTGCTGGAGGAGGTGCATGATTGCTAGATCACAGCCATTAGCACCTTTGGGCTGCTGCTATTCCCAGCTTGGGTGGACCTGAGTCTGGTGGCCAGGAGCCTACAGCAGGAGTGAGGCAGGTGGGCCCAGGTGTGCACAGAGGCCCCTCCTCCTGTTACCTGGCTGTCCTGCCCAGGACTGTCCTGCAAGCATTCTGCCTGCCTCCTGTTCACCCAGTCACTGACCCAGGTTACCCAGCCTCAAGCCACTGGAGGCTGCCAGGGCTTTCCCAGTGGCCTCCTCCCAGGACTAACCTGGGATCCTGTCCCCAGCCCTGTGCATGGGTGGCTCTTCTCACACAGAGATCCTGGGATCCGCCAAACTCTACCCCTCCCAAGTCTGAGAACTGCCTAACTCCGTGTCTGTTGTCCTCCAGACCACCCTCTGTGTGGCCTCTCCTGGACAGAGCCTCTAGTGCATCAGGCCAGAATCTTCTAGGCTGCCGTGTCCCTGCTCAGTCACAGAGGTGGCTGCCATCCCATGCCCCTGTCCTGAAGCAGAGAAAGGCCCTGGGCTTGCCCCAGGCCTTCCATCTTTTCCCACAGCCTCAGGGCCCTGGGGATTGAAGGTCACCAGGTGCAGTTTCTCCCCACGTGAAGACTGTGTGGAGTGGGAGGTCTGTGCCTATTTTTTTTCATTTAATGAGGAAAGAGCTGAGTGGCTGGGGGCAGAGTGGGACTCATGGTCTCTGCCCAGTCCTCACCCCAGGCTATACCCTCCATAGCAGCCAGGGGCCACTGGGCCCCCCACCTCCCTCTTACTTCTGCCCATGGTTCCAGATGCCTCCATGGTGACTGAGATGAGGATGTGCTGGGGGTTCCTCAGTTGTGGGTGGATGAAGTGACCACAGGGATGAGCTGAATGGAGAAAGGGTGCAGCCACCGACTCAGACCTGGGCGACCATTGATGGCTGTGTTGTAAAGTGAGCCCTATATGGAAGGAGAACCCTCCCTCAGCTCCTGTGCCCATGGAAATCCAACACTTCACAGATCTGAGTCTCATCTGGATCAGGCCATGTATTTAGAAAGTGATGAAGGGACCCTGGGCTTGAGCTGCTTCAGTCTCTAGAGGGGCCTGGGGGTTGCCTTCAGGGGATAAGGGGGCAGGAGAAGCTGCCTGAGGCTGAGGGTTAAGAGGAAAATACCTGGAGGCCCTGGCTTTGCAGGAGGAGGAGGAGATCTGCTGCATTTATGGAGGTATTCACTCCTTCACATCAATTTCTGAAAAGTAAGTTTTTCTTCAATTTCTATTTTCAACTAGTAAAAAAAAAAATGAAACAATAGAATGAACAGAGTGGTTGCAAGCACATTACGGAGAACTTCTCTTCCTGCACTACTTGAGAGTGAGCTGTCACGCTGACATCCCATCTTAGAGATGCCACCTCATGCCCCATACTTTACTATGGTTTCCTTGCAAACCAGGACACTCTCCAGATAACCCCTGTGCAAACTCCAAGTTAGATTTCACTGCAGACATTGCGACCATCTCATGCTAAGACGCCACTCTGGGTTCAGCAATTGTTCTAAGAATGTCTTTCATCACCAGGGAGCTGATGGATGTGGGCATTTCCTACCCCCTTATTTTCCTAAATATCTACACTATGGTGTTGTATTTGTCCCACTGATTGATCTGTATATTTTTGGAAATATGGAAAGTGATCTGGATTGATGTGGTTATTTTTATTTTGTGTAAATCACAAATGTTCACTAATATGTTGGAGAAGTTTAACATTTTCATCCAGCATTTGAATTGTTTCATTTTTGCTAGTTCGGATTTTGTAGTCTGATGTAGAGCAAAACAGGAATCTTTCATCAACATTGAAAAGCATTCTGTACTATACTTGAATATTTCATTGCTAACTTTTTGCTACAACAAAGGACAGCACAGTCAGCATCCTAGTATCTCCATGTTCTCTGGAACATGTTTGGAACCCAGAACTGACTCTGGGATTGCTGGTTAGTGGGATAAGCACAGCATCCACTCTCCTGGATACTACCTGAGTAGACATCAAAAAAGTGATTCAATCTGGACTCTTACCCACAATGTAAGAAGTCTCTGATATTCCATTTCCTGTCCACCAATTGGTAGAGACAGACTAAAAAAATTTGTTGGTAAGATGAGTATACAGGGGTAGACCATTGTTTTCTTGATTGTATCAGAGCTATGAAAGCTTTCACAGGTTTCTTTAGGATCTCTGAATTGCTCACAGCATTTCCTGAAGAATTAGGTGATTTTATTAATTTCTAGTAGTTCTTTATATATTCTGCTTCTGATCTTTTGTCTATGGGGGAATATAATAACATTTACAAATAGAGATGTATCTGTAGTGAGGATTTCTTTCACTAGAAGTGAGCACGGTCAGGGCTAAAGAATGATGAGAAAAGCCACTGCCAACCGTGGAGTGGGCTGGGGACAAACCAGAAAGCATCACATTCTGGAAGCAGGGATAGAGGCAGGAATATCTGCTGGCCCAGGACATCAGGACAGTGGTGAAGACTGACAGCCAGACTGCTTACAAATTAAGAGTGATCTTTAAAGTCTCTGTCTCCAAAAGATATCTAGCAGCATCCCTAGTTTTATTATTAAATATAACATGTCAGAAGAATGAAATCCCATTAATTCTCTATATAGGGCAACATAGGAAGACCCAGTCTCTACCCAAAAATCAAACAATTTGCCAGGCATGGTGGCATGTGAGTGTACTTGCAGCTATTCTAGAGGTTGAGTCTAGAGGATCACTTGAGCCCAGGAGTTGGAGATTACAGTGAGTGATGATTATGCCACTTCACTCCAATATGGTTGACAGAATGAAAAACTGTAAAAAAGCATAACAGTAAAAAGGATTAATACAATTCTTGGTCAGTGCATGGAAAAGATCCCTGAGATCTGAGGTCCAGCACACTATTTTACTAGCAATACTGCTTGGAAGAATAAGGTCATGCTTCAGAGAAGTGTCTCTTTTCCTTAATCAAAGAAGCAGAAATAACTCTTTTTTTTTTTTTTTTTTTTGCTGGGATTTCTTGTTCAGTTAAAACGTGTGCAGGAATTCCTTTCATTACCACTGAGAGAAAGTGACAGAAGATGTTAAGAAAAATGGCTGCTAGGATCATCACCAAAGGAAATGAGTGGCATGACATGTTGAGTCTACAATGTCCTCGTCATCTGCTGGTGGGGGGGCTCTGGTATCAGGGGAACCCACCCTCAATATTTCAACATATGTTCTTTCTATTTTCCCTAAGTGTCGGCAGGTCTGAGAAATAAAGAGAAAGAGTACAAAGAGACGAATTTACAACTGTGCTGCCAGGAGTGACATCACATGTTGGAAGGTCTGTGATGCCCACCTGAGCAGCAAAACCAGCAGGTTTTTATTAAGGACTTCAAAAGGGGAGTGGATGTACGAACAGGGAGTAGGTCACAAAGATCACATGCTTCAAAGGGGGATAAAGATCACAAGGCAAAGGGCAAAGCAAAGATCACAAGGCAAAAGGCAAAATTAGAATTACTGATAAGGGTCTATGTTCAGCTGTGCAAGTATTGTCTTGATAAACATCTTAAACAACAGAAAACAGAGTTCAAGAGCAGAGAATTGGTCTGACCTCAAATTCACCCAAATTCACCAGGGTGGGATTTTCCCCCCACCCTAATAAGCCTGAGGGTACTGCAGGAGACCAGGGCATATTTCAGTCCTTATCTCAACCGTGTAAGACAGACACTCCCAGAGCAGCCATTTATAGACCTTCCCCCAGGAATTCAATTCTTTTCCTAGGGGCTTAATATTATATTCCTTGCTACGAAAAGAATTTAAGAATATCTCTCCTACTTGCATGTCCATTTATAGGCTCTCTGCAAGAAGAAAAATACGGCTCTTTTTTCCCAACCCCACAGCCAGTCAGATCTTATGGTTGTCTTCCCTTGTTCCCTAAAATCGCTGTTGTTCTGTTCATTTTCAAGGGGCATAGATTTCATATTGTTCAAACACACATGTTTTACAATCAATTTGTTCAGTTACCACAATCATCACGGGGTCCTGAGGTGACGTACATCCTCAGCTTATGAAGATAACAGGATTAAGAGATTCAAGCAAGACAGGCGTAAGAAATTATAAAAGTATTATTAGGGAAGTGATAAATATCCATGAAATCTTCATAACTTATGTTCCTCTGCCACAGCTCCAGCCTGTCCCTCCATTTGTGGTCCCTGACTTCCTGCAACACTGTGGACTTGCTAAGGCTTGAACTCCTGCTTTCCAGAAAGGCACAGTGGTGAGTAGACAGGCGGCCTCCCTAAAGGGAGAGCAGGAACCAGACCAGACTAACACGGGGTTCTTGATATCATCTTTCACCTTAACAAAAGATGAAGTGTTGGTTTAAGTGGCTGAGAAAAACCTGGATCTGTTCTCCTGGGTGATCCTTCCCAGACCCTCCCCATTTCGGAGCCTCTCCTCCAAATATGGAATATGTTTCTCCCTCCAGCCCTAACCCTGGCTGTGCAGCCTGTCCCAACCTCCTCCCTCCTTCACCACACCACAGAGCCAGCCCAGGTCCTGTTACAGCCCAGGGAGGCTCAGAACTGAGGCTGGTAATGAGGGGTCTGCACCCTCACTCAGGTACTGCTCCTCCCTCTCATAGAAGGGTCTAGACGACCTGGAGGAGCCTTGTCCAAACAGAAGTATCTGGATCCATGTTTCCTGGCCTTGGTTGGGCTTGCAGGCAAACTTCCTTGTTTCCCCTTCCCTCTCAGCCTCTCCTCACCCTGGGAGCTGCACCCATAGCTCTAAATGGGACTGTCCCTGCCCTGCCCCATTCATTCCTGGCTAAGCTCAGTGGTGACCATGGAATTTCAGCAGCAGCTCCGCTCCCCTGTCTGAGTCCACTCTGCTCCAGGCAGGGCTATCAGCTGACTCAAGATCTGGAGTACGCAGGAGGCATAATGGCAGGGGCATCACCCCAGGGCCTGGCCATGAATCCCTTGGGTACAAGGGGCTTGGCCTTTTCCTAAAACTCATCCTGGACATGCTCTACTCTTCATCTTTCACTTTAACTGTTGGAACTCAAGGTGCTTTCTCTGGGAATGCAGCTTTAGGAACTGGGTGGACCAAGGCCCACACAGCCCCCTTGTCCTGGGATTCCTCCAGATGGCTCTCTTCTTAGCCTCCTCCAGGGACACCCTTTCCCTTGACATCCTAGGTGAAACAGCCATGCTGTTCCTCTCCTATTGCACGGACTGCCCATGCCTGAGTTCCTGCTGCCTGCAGGCCACACACCACTACCCTTCCTGAATAGAAACCTGCTCTGAAACAGGCCTGAATTGGCTAAACCCTCTCGAGCTCAATAGGCCCTGAGCTTTGGTATGGGCCTCTCCCTTTCCCTCTACCCTCTGACAGTGAGAATCCATCAGAACTCAAGGTTGAGTTGCCCAGGTCATTGCCAACAGGTGACACCAGGTCTTATTGACCTGTCTCATGTCAGGATGAGAAGGTCCCGGCCATGGGGAAGGGTGGGGCTCTGGGAATTCTCTTTCCCTTCCTCCCACCTCACCCATCTGTCTCTTGTTCCCCTCACAGTTTTTCCCACAGTACCTGTCACTCTAAAGGACTCTCCTGAGATGCCAGGGAGGATGAAGCAGAGAATGATGAGGAGGCTCCAGAGACTGAGGTTGGTGGCCATGGCTTTGGTTTGGGCTGTGCGTGGGGCCATAGTGAGTGGTTCTGAAATGGAAACACTGGAGTGACAACTCTTGTCCATGCCCCAAATCTGAGGAGACACCTCTTCAGCTCCTGCTGCCCCAGGTCATCCTGGAAGGCAGAGGATTTTTCTCCCCTGCTGTGGGGCAGCCGCTGTGACAGTTCCTGGGGTAGGAAAGGAGAGGGGGTGTCCCCATCCTCAGGGAGCTCACATAGCTGCTGAGGGAAGCAAGGTGACAGCACAGCCCACCCTCCTGCTCTGGCAGAAGAGGAGGTGATGTCCCAGGGCTGGGGAGGGGAGAGTCTCGGGGCTGGCATTCGAGGTAGTTTTGATGGATTTCCAGAAAGAGACCAAAGGAGAGGAAAGGAAAAGTAATTCTAGGTGGAGGGAAATCTAAAGAGAAAGGTCTAGAAACACAATGACGCCCACAGTTTCGAGGTTGGTAATAAATCCACAGTAAGTGGAGCAAAAGCAAGTGCAGTGAGGAAGAGGAGTCAGGAGGGAGAGAGAAGAGGAGGATGGGAGAGCCAAGGCATCCCCAGGAGGAGCCCCCCATGAGGGGTTCATGTTCTTACACTCACTCACACACACACTCACACTCACACATGCATAGACTCACACCCACTCACACCCATACACCCACACCCACCATACTCAGACACTCACAGACAAGGGTGTAACTCGATGGCATCTCCAGCGTGCTCCCAGTGCTCCCCTGTCAGTTACCTGTGGGTTCCAGCCTCTTCTTCCTGTGCATCAGGAAGTCCCTAAGCCAGCTCTTGCAGTCTCCCATTGAGAACACCTGAAAGAACATGGTTAGTCCACTGTCCTCCCACTTCTCTTTCATCCGCCTGGCTCCAGCCTGAACCACTGTCCATTTTCTGTTGTTTGAGTCAAAGAGGAGGAACTTCTGTCCGTCAAAGCCGAACTGCCAAGATCCACGGATGCGTCCGTCAGTTTCACACTCACAAGACATCCTGGCCTGCAGCGTGCGGGGTCCTGCCCCAATCAGAAAGAGATCAGCTCTGGTCTTTACACATTCTCTTCCCTGTCCCACATCCTCCTGTGCTGAGACCCTTCTCATCTGGTCCTGTTGCCTCCTCCAAGTCCTGCCCTTGCTGCTGGGCTTCATGGAGGTCCCATGTCTAATTTATTCTACCCACACAAAGTGCAGCCCCTGAGCCCACACTCTGCTCCCTTCTGTCCTTGGTCTCCACCACTCACCGCTGGGTGTGAAATCCTCCAGCTCAGTGTCAGCCAGTTCCAGTCTGAGCCTCTGTCCCACCTCTCTCAGCATTTCCAATTGTTTTCCCCAGGCATCTGTGGCCTCCAGCTGCTCTTCTAGGTGACCCATAGGTAAGACCTTGTCACTGCCACAGTCATAGGAGAGGAAATTCTTCTGATCCACCTGGACTTGGACCTCACACCACTGTTGTCCATGTCTGGGCAAACGAATGATGGTGAAGTTATACCAGAAAGAGTGAGTGTCTATGGAAAAAAAACCCCAAAATACCGGAGAATTTTGAGGTGGGGGAAAGACCCCAAACACTGTGACAGCAAGAGGGTTTCCTGAAGGGCTGGGCTGGCAGAGATGGATTTCTCTTCCTCGATGGTGGTCTCTGCCTGTGGAGGAACCACGGGTCGCCAACATGTCCATCTTCCCACTCTGCCCAGACCTATACTCACATCTGTCAGCACAGGACCCTGCCAGGGAGGTGGCAGGCCTGCTACAGGTGAAAGGACCTAGATGGCAGGATCTTCAGCAGCAGCCCAGGTGGACTGCAGGAGGCGGGAGAGCACCCTGAAGATTTTGCAGCATGGTGTAGTGGGTACAATGTAGTCTAAATTGGGTAAGGATGAGTTTATTTATTATGGGAAAGAAGACATGGTAAGTTCCTGGAATATGCTTCTCAGCTGCTACTAGGTTGCCCTTGGAACCTTGGAAAAAGGAATGACCCACAGTGCACGAAATAGAAAGCCCATCTCTTACATGGCAGGTTGTAGAGGAAAGAACAAAAGGCTCAGAGAAGTCCAGATGCTAGAGTGGCTGCAGTATGAAAATTCAGAACAGTGGCCACCCTCTGGGCTCAAGGGATGCCTGGAGGACTCCTGTTTACCCAGCATATAAGAAGGCCCTGGAAGAAGGCAGCCGATTGTCAAGAAGCTCAGGGATGCCTGTTGCTGAAGGCCAAGGTTGGGGGTAGGAGATGCTCTTCCTGAAATAGGCTTCCAGTAGTAATGGGGATGGAAAATCCTCAAATAACAGATCTCAAGTGGAGGCCATCAACTGTCAAGAGGAAGGAGGGTGCAATGATGGAAATAATTAGAGAAGTCACAATGCCAGCTGGAGACTTCAGCCATAGAAAGCTATGCCCATGGCTCATAGAATGAAGTGGTCCAAGATCCAAAAGAGATGGAGACTCAACCTGGATACTGCTAGATTTAAATAACTACAACAAACAAAGACAAAATGCAAGGATGGATGACCTGGAGGCTGAAAGTTGTCACCCCAGGAAATAACTGAGCTCCTTTGCCCAGCTTTGAGAACTGAGCCACATCTCAGATCAAGTCCATTACTAGAAGGAGAGCCCAGAGCCCCTGGTGGGCCTCTTTGACCCCACAGCAAGTGCAATGACTGCTTAAGACTCCCCCACAGAACCAGACGGGCATTCACTCTGGTAACTGTACACCATGAAACAGCAAATACCCAGACACTCCTAGTGAACATAGTGTGTGATCCGACCCCCTCCCAGGGATCTGAAGCATTAACTTGCTTCCCTGTTACTCATGAGGTGCAATGGGGCAAAGTAATGGATGGACACCTGTGTCAGGTCCAGCTTAGAGGGATGTCCTGGGTTCATGGACCCATTTGATGGTAATTTCACATTTCCTGGATTTGTACCGGGAATGGACAGTGTTTATAGCTAATGTAGTAACTATTAGAGGTTGTGCTGGTCATATGACCTCCCCTGTCACTACTCAACTCTGCTCTTGTAGCTCGTAATGCAGCCATACACACTCTGTGAACGAGGGGTGTGGCTGGACCTGCCACTATGGCTATTTGACCCTGGAGTCCCTAAGATCCCAGAGGCATGTGTGGTTGGAAAAGGTGCTATGTGGATTTCATGGCAATTCCCAACCACAGAATCACAACAGGGTCCCCTAGTGCTCAGAAGCAAGGCTCATTTAAAGTGGCTCCAGGTGTGGTTCTGGGCCCTGGTGGAGATAGCCTCCAGCAATGGGAGGGCAGTCACCAGGTAGCCTCAGAGCTGCCCATTAGGAAGGTAGGCCCGGCAGTGAGAAGACGCAGGTGGGTCTCCTGGGATGGGCCGGAGCAGGGCCACAGGGAACCAAGAAGCTGCACAAGCAGTTGGTCCTGATCCCCAGGACACCCCATGCCTGCACCCCCTCACCCTCAGCTCACACCTGAGGCTTCAGGGAGGGTCCCTGAAGGTCCTGGGGGACGACTGATGCCACCCAGCAGCAAAGGAGGGGGGCAGTACACCCCGAATCATAGAACCTCCACTTACATCCATCACATCCACACCACCCAGAAGCCACAGGCAGGGTCGGACACACCTGTGACTCTTCAACTTACACCACTTGGAGATGACACCCTAGGGGATGGGGCAGCAATTGCCAGGACACAACATGTACCCTCATCTGGGGTCAGCAACCTAGGATGGTGTCCACATCTGGTCTCCCTTTTATTAACAGGTTGCCATTTCCTGCTGCTGCTCCACAAAGGGACAGGACTTGACACAGAGAACCCACGGCCAGCAAGGACCAAAGTGCCTTCAGCCTTTCCTTTCTAGAAAGGGTTTGCTGACTCCTGTCTGCATAGTGACTATTCTGTATGACGTTGGCTCCCCAGTAGGAAGAACAGGCGGATCTGGGACCCAAGGGAAGTAGTGGGCGCCTCTACTCACGGGCGCTCCCAGGGTCATCCTGGGGGAAATGGTCCTTCCCATCCCCCCTGCACTAAGTTCTGTGGAAAGCGTGGGGAGTGTTTGCTGGGGAGAAGGGTAGAGGGTGCTAGTTGGTTGGGGAGGTGCTAAGGGCCCCTTCATGGATGGGGAGGTGAGGGAGGCCTGTGGGGTGACAGGGCTGGGCTGAGATGGGTAGTGAATGAATGTGACCTGGGTAGTGTAAGTGAACGCTGAGGGGAGCGGTGGGAAGTGTCTGGTGAGCCCCTGGGTGCGGGTGAGTGTCTGCAGCAAAGCTCAGAGGGAAGTTCCAGGGCAGGGAAGTTCCAAGGCAAGGAGCCCTGGGGGTGCTGGAGGGTTTGTGTGGTGGAGAGCGGGTGAGAACAGAGCAAGCCTGTGGCTGGTGGGGGTGTCAGTGATCGCGTCCCTGTGGAACCCCCTTCACCTCTGTCCTGACCACAGCTCGGGTTCCGGGAGCTCTGGTTTCTCCTTCCCGAGGGTGAGTGGGGCTGCGAGTCTGCACCAGGGATCTCTGCCCCACCTTGGGCTCTGCAAGCCCTTTGGTCCCTCCACCCTCCTGCGGTTCCTTGTCTGCCTTCTTTGACCCCCCGCCCCCCTCCTGGCCTGTGGGGCAAGCAGTAGCCACAGAAAGAGGACCGGAGGAAAGGAGCCTGGCAGGGGAACTGAGGGGGCACGCAGTCCTGGGAGATCGCGCCAGTCCTTCCAGAAGCCTTCCCCTCCTCTGAAACCCGGTATAGTCCACAGTCCTCCAGGTTTGGCCCCCGTCCCGCTTAGGCTCCATCCCTGAACTCACCGGCCCTCCCTGTCCCGAACCAGCCGGACAGCAGGAACAGAAGCGGGAGGCACAGAAGGAACGTGGGGCTGGCGGCCTCTGCCATGGGGGATCTGCAGCGGAAGGCACCGGAATCGCTGTCGCAGCGGAGATCCGCGGTTGAGTTGCAAAGAGAACCCCAAGCCGATTGGTTGTTGGGTGCCCCGCCCAGGCCGGTGACGTGCCCTCCGTCTGACCCCGCCCCGCCGCTGCGCTCAGTCCAAGGCTGGGATCCACCTGAAACGTTTGCCGGCCCTCCTCTGGGGAACGCTCCACTCCGTCCTGTCCCCGGCTCCTGGCCTGACAGCGGCCAGGTCGGGCGAACCCTCCCCGTCCACCCCGCCCCTGCGACTTGGTGGCGGCGTGCGCGGGTTCCGCGCGGACCAGGACACAGTTCCTTCCTCTTTTAATTTTTCAACACAGCATTTATCATTACCCCAGTGTAAACACTGATGCAGAGGAAGGTGAAGAAACTTGCACGGGGATATTCAGTGGCGGCGGTGTTCTCCGTCACCGCCTGCGCCAGCGACACCTGCCCTCCCTCCGCCTGCAGGGCAGAATCCCCGCCCCTCTCCGTCCAGGGCGCCGCAGGTTCCCAGTCCGGAGCGGACCTTCTTTGCCTCACCTCTAAAAGCATGAGGAGGTCTTTGAGTGTATTATATATCCCTTTATGACTTTGGGGAAAAAAAGAAAGGAAAGCCCTAAAGGCCTACCGTGATCAATCTTTATGTGATCAATTGTGTTTCCATGGAGAGCAGAAGCCGAGGGTGGAGTCTACGTCTTGATGGGGCTCACTTTGCTGCACACCCATCTGTGGCCAACTACACCCAAATCCATGGCTGCACCCACACCTCTGCTCAGTCCCTGGATGGTCCCTGCAGCCATCCTCAAAGGGGCAACGTGAGTGCATCCTCGTCTCAGTCACCGTGGAACCATCTAGATCTGTGGGCAGAAGCCAGAGGTAAGTGGGGGGCCCAGTGGCCCCTGGCCACAAGGGAGGGCTTAGCCTGGGGTGAGGACTGGGCAGAACCCCTGAGTCCCACTCTGCCCCCAGCCACTCAGCCGGTTCCCCATTGAATGAGAAAAATAGACACAGACCTCCCACTCTACACAGTCTTCATGTGGGGAGAACCTGCACCTGTTGACCATCAGTCTCCAGGGTCCTGAGGCCGTGGGAAAGGGGAGGAGGCCTGGACAAAGCCCAGGGCCTGTCTCTGCTTCAGGACAGAAACATGGGATGGCAGCAGCCTCTGTGACTGAGCAGGGACACAGAAGCCTGGAAGGTTCTGGCCTGATGCACGAGAGCCTCTGTGCAGGAGGGGCCATGTGGAGGGTGGTATGGAGGACAACAGACACATGGGGGTGGGCAGTTCTCAGATTTGTGAAGGCATAGCTTGGTGGTCTGGGGATCTGTGTGTGAGAAGATCCAGCCCAGGATGGAGACAGAAGTGGTTCAAAAGTGACTGTAATGGCCATGATCTAGAGACCATGTATTCAGACATGGAAGTCAGCTGATATTGTGGCATTCCCGTGCAAAGTTCTTCAGCTTTCTGGGCATGGATGTCTGCATGTGGAAAATGACAAATTTTACAAGAAACTCTGTCCTTGCACGTGCTAAGGACCCAGGGCAGGTCTCCTATTTCAGTTGTGAGCCCTGCGGCCCACCCTGAAGTCAGCAAAAGCCAGGTCCACCCTGAGGAGAGCTGGAGCTCTGATCCCAGGCCGAGGCCTCTTCATGGCCCTGAGGGTGCTGTGAGGGAGAGGAAATGAAAGCAAGGCCCATTCATCAGGACTCAGACGTGTTTTTCAGACCCACAGAGGATTTTTCTCTCCATCACCTGGTGAGCCTGACATGATTTAAGGGTGGTTGGAGGCTGAGTGAACCAGTGAATGAATGAGACAGTTGTGGGAGTGAATGGGGCTAGAGGAATAGCACAGGTTCAGAGGGGAGCTGGAGCGGAGGTTGTAACCCCCAGGGGCCTGAAGGTGGCAGCATCGAGGTTGAAGACCTCGTGGCTGGCACAAGTTGGTAATATTTTTTTCCCTGTTTTCCCTTTTTGGTTGTTGGGTGTTTTTTATTTATTTTTTGTGGGGATGCGGCGTACAGAGTCTCGCGCTGTCGCCCAGACTGGAGTGCACTGGGACGATCTCAACTCACTGCAACCTCCATCTCCCGGGTTCAAGTGATTCTCCTGCCTCGGCCTCCTAAGTAGTTGGGATTACAGGCGCCTGCCACTGTGCCGGGCTAATTTTTGCGATTTTAGTACAGACCATGTCTCACCATGTTGGCCAGGGTGGGCTGGAACTCCTGGCCTTAGGTGATCCACCTGTCTCAGCCTCCAAAAGTGCTGGAATTATAGGCATGAGCCACCGCACCCGGCCACAACATGGAAATTTGAATGCCCATCTGGGTGTCCACAAAGATTTTCCAAGGAAAAGTAATTTTGGTTTTCAACCAATCTGGGGGTGCTTCATCAGGATAGAATCTTCTAGAAAACAGTGTAATGGTGGACAGCAAACTGCTGTCTTCAGCTAAGGTTTGATTGAGCCTAGAGTGCAACAGGGCCAGAAAAATCTTGCCTTTTTTTTTTTTTTTTTTTTTTAAGACAGACTCTTGTACTGTCGCCTGGGCTGGTGTGCAGTGGCGCGATCTCGGCTTGCTGTAACCTCTGTCTCCTGGGTTCAAACGATTCTCCTGCCTCGGCTTTCTGAGTAGCTGGGATTACAGGTGCCTGCCACCATGCCCAGCTAATTTTTTGTATTTTTAGTAGAGATGGGGTTTCACTGCATTGGCCAGGCTGGTCTCGAACTCCTGATCTCATGGTCAACCCACCTCAGCCTCCCAAAGTGCTGGGATGACAGATGTGAGCCACCATGCCTGGCCAAAAATCTTGCCTTTTAAGCAAAGAAGGAATGAGTCTGAAAGTGGGAATGGAGATGGGAAAAGATAAGGGGGCCAGGAGGAAAGAGGAGAAAAGAAGGGGTGGGATCTGAGAGGGAGCAAGGATCTAAGCATTTAGGGCCCCATGGCCTCTAGTTGCAAGTGGGCGGGGCGGGGACAACGGAGCTGTGACAGCCTTGAGGGCCTGGGTGACTCATGCACAGGGCCCTCTGCTTCCTCCGGGTGTGTCACGCCCTGGGCTTCAGGTCCCCAGTGGCACAGTTGCTGGTGCAGAGTTGGGCATTTGCCTCCAGCCTCTGCTCCTGCTGCCAGGCTGGTCCGAGTCGAGTCGGGTAGTTGAGTTCTGGGGCTGGACCCTAAGCAGGGGTTGTGGGCAAACACAGGGGGTCTTGGACTACATGGGGGTCAGGAGGAGGGGAGGCTTCTGGAAGTTTCTGAAGGTCTCCCTGGAATTTAATGTGGCATTGCTAGCTGGAGCCAGCCTGGCATGGGGAGAGAGATGTGAAACTGATGAAAAGCGCACAGTCTGATTTAAAAGCAAACCCTGAGACCTTTCCAAGAACAATAAAGCATATTGTAGTCACTAAAATAAACGAATACACACACACACACACACACACAAAAGTAGCCTTTCTTGGCAGATACAGCACATTTTATTTTTAATCTTTACATTTATCATTGCCTTTTGAAAACAATGTATATTATTCAATATTTAAAAATCCAACCTGGGAGTTTCAGTGATTTATGTGATAAGTTTAGTAATTCACCTTCATTGTTATTACTGTTTAGGATTTAGCTCTGTCATTTTTTTTTTTTTTAAAGATATGGGGTCTCCCTTTGTTGTCCAGGCTGGAGTGCAGTGGCGTGGTCATAGCTTACTGTAGCCTCTAACTCCTGAGCTCAGGCCATCTTACTGCCTCAGCCTCCGAGTAGCCAGGACTACAAGCATGTGCCACCCACTGGGCTAATTTTCTATATTTGTTTGCAGAGATGGGGTCGGCCTATATTGCCCAGGCTGGTCTTGAACTCCTGAGCTCAAGCGATCCTCCCACCTCGGCCTCCCAAATTGCAGGGATTACAGACGTGAGCCACTTTCCCTGGTCCATATGTATTTACTGTATTTTTTATTGCTGGTATTTGCCCTCCATACCTGTGTTCCATTTAGTATACTGAAGGTTTTTTTCTGTTGGTTTAAAAGTTATATATTCTAGTTTTCTTCTCAGGGTGGCTGCCCTTTACCTATGACTCATACCAATATGTATCACATTTATTGGTATTAATGGTTTTGTTTTATTCCTAATTTTAGAAGTATCAGCACATTTTCCTATCCCTTTTGTGTGCCACCTTCAGCCCCATTTTCTTAATATCTTTCATAGCTATAATTCTCGGTTATTCTTAGCAACACTTCCTTGTTTCTGTGATCCTAGGTTCACATTTCCCACCCCCACCAACCCTTTTTTTTTTTTGAGATGGAGTCTCACTCTGTCGCCTACCCTGGAGTGCAGTGGCACGATCTCGGCTCACTGCAACCTCCACCTCCTGGGTTCAAGTGATTCTCCTGCTTCAGCCTCCTGAGTACCTGGGATTACAGGCACCTGCCACCACACCCAGTTAATTTTTTGTATTTTTAGTAGAGACAGAATTTCGCCATGTTGGCCAGGCTGGTCTCTAACTTCTGACCTCAGGTAATCCACCCACCTCGACCTCCCAAAGTGCTGGGATTACAGGTGTGAGCTACCACGCCCGTCCCACATTCTCCCTTTTTGTTGACAACAGTAATCTGGAACAGATTCTTTGATCACTCGTCCTCCTTGGTAGTCTTGTCACATGTTCTGTGTTTCTCTTGCTATTGGAGTTCCTTCCTCTAAACTATTTCCAACTTGGATCTTCAGGAGGTAAATATTCTTCAGGTTTTAATAAGCTCAGGAGCTTATTTCCTGAGCTATTTCATCCAGTGGTACTGTTCTAGGCTGTTAGTCATAGTCTCAAGAAGGCGGAGAATGGTTTCTACTTTAACCTACCTTTTCATAGATGCACTTGTAGATCAGACAAGCTTATTGTTTTTCTCTTATTCAGCTACTGCTAGTCTTCTCTTCTCCCACTAAGGAAGGAGACCACTACTACTCCTGCTGCCCTCCTACCCCCACCTTGCCTAGTTCACAAAAGAGGAGGAAAGAGAGAAAGCAAAAAGTTAGAAAGAAACAAAAGTAAGATAAATAGCTAGACAACCTTGGCACCACCACCTGGTCCTAGGAGTTAAAAAAAGTAATAATAATAACATAAATCCCTGACCTAAACTTGTGTTATCTGTAAATTCCAGACACTGTATGAAAAAAGCATTGTAAAACTTTTTGTTCTGTTAGCTGATGCATGTAGCCCCCAGTCACGTTTCCCACGCTTGCTCAATTTATCACGACCCTTTCACGTGGACCCCTTAAAGTTAAAAGCCTTTAAAAAGGCCAAGAATTTCCTTTTCCGGGAGCTCGGCTCTTAAGACGTGAGTCTGCCGATGCCCCCGGCCGAGTAAAAAACCACTTCCTTCTTTAATCTGGTGTCTAAGTTTTGTCTGTGGCTCGTCCTGCTACACCAGCATCACACCAGCTCCTCCCCCATTGCTGTGGGGTCCCTGCTTTCCCTGTTCACCATGTTCCCACCATTGGCTCCCCATTCTTACTGCCCTCCAAGCATCATCCCAGCCCCTCCAGGGTCACTGCCTGACCAGGTGGGGGTTGGGTGAAGAGGCAGAGATCAAGACAAGATACCTGGTCCAGTTTGACTTTAGGTTCCTCTCTAAAACACGACTGCATTCTACATCCTGTTCCTCCGGCATCCTCAGCTGGGAGGATGTGTAGGACTGTGTAGAATCTTGGCCGGTGATGACCAGTTCCTGCAACCGTGGCTTTTCAGCTACATTGATTTTTCCTAAAACAGACAAGCAGACTGGCAATAAGTTATGGAAATACGGTTTTCGTTACTAAAAGTAGAGATGTGTACACCTATCAGTGCTGGTTTTTGAAATAAACATAAACCCATAGGCACTCTGCTGCATGCAGATTCTATCTCAAAATAACACACTTTGAAGATCTTCCAAGATCTGCACATACAGATTCTTTTCCTTTTTATCTCTGCATGATATTGCATAGAAAGACTGCATCACAACAAATGTAACCAGTGTCTGTGTATGAAGATCCAGATGGTCTCCAGTCAGTTACTTTTACAGACACGAAATGCTGCAGAAACTGTGCTTGCATGAGTCTCAATTCAATTGTATAGAATAGATTTCCAGACACAGAATTGCTGTGCAAAGTAATGCACCTTTAAAGCGTCTCACGTCACGGAATGGCAATGCTGGCAACACTCTTGTCTGTGATTGTGAAGACCCAGCTTGGGCAGAGGATGGTGAAACATCCACTGTAGAGAGAGAGGTAACTAGTACAAGCTTCCTGGAGAACAGGGTGACAGGGCTCATCAAGGGTCAAAAATATCCAAGTCTGAATTAAGAATATGTATTAATATGCGTTTGAAATGGCATAAAGACTCCCTGGAAAGATGAGAAGAATCCAATAAAGTTTTGTCCTGGGCATGTGGCCAATGAGAGTGGATGCAGGCAGGGGTCGGGGAGTCTTTTGCACATGACTTTTCATGGTTTCCATCCTGCAACAGGTGACTATATGGAGGTAAAGAAGTAAGGAAAAATGGGGCCCGGAGTCCTGGGGACAGTCACTGGGTGGGCTTGCCAGATCTGTTGTGGGCCACGAGGTTCCAGGGACTCGGAACCCAGGTAAGCGCATGCGGGACTGCTGCAGTGACGAGGCACTGGCTATAGATATTTACCCAACGGTATTGTCACAGGGGAAATATTACAGGTGATTGCTGATTTCAACCACAGATGATTTTGGGGAAAGTTCGCACCTGGCGGTTTCAGTTTCCACCCAGTCACGTCCTCTGGGCTCTGCTCCCTCCTCCCAGGTCGCCCGCTACGCCGGAGCTCTGGACCCGGGTCCTGCCCGGTGGAGACCGCGGAGCGGGTGCCCCGCTGCCGGCCAATGCGCCAGGGCCTCCGGGTCCACAGCCTCCGGACAAAACGGCCTTACCTGGGAGGACTCGGCTGTCGCGGCAAGGGACAGGCGGTTCCCGCGATGGAAGGATCCTGGAAATGTGGGGTTTTGGTGTGGTGAGGAGCAGGAGGTTTCCCCTTCATCCTCGCGGGGACTTTGCCACCGGCTCCGTGTGGAGACGTCACCTTCCCGCTCGGATTAGTGGGGCTCCAACAGTGTAGCCCCCAAAAGTACTCCCCATCCCCCTTGCCTTGGGGCTGCTGCGAGAGGGCGCCCGAGACGGGCGGGGCTTCCCGTTGTTGCCTCCTCGACCCCGGCCGCTCGCGGTCCAGGACTCCTGGTTTCTCCTCTGGGCTGGGGGCCCCGAGCATAGACATCGTGAGGCGGAGAAAACTTGGGATGGGTGGACAGAAGGATTCGAGGGAGGGCGGGAGAAAGGGAGAGGAAGGAAGCAGGTAGGCTCAGAGAACGGGGAGAAACCCCTGCCACGAAAATGGGGAGAGGGTGACATACATACAGCACCCGCACTCCACCGACTCTCCATCTCCTGCTCTCTGCCCTGTAAGGAATACAGGCCCCACCCGCTCTACCCTCAATGTGTTTGGGGTCAGCTATTCCAGCGGGGTGAGGCGTCCCCTTGTGGGTGCAATTGGCATGTCCCTGAGGACTGCGGATACTGAGCACCTTTTCCTGGGGTCACTGCCATTTGCATTCTTCTTCTTCGTCTTTTTTTTTTTTTTTTTTTTTGAGACGGAGTCTCGCTCTTGTTGCCCTGGCTAGAGTGCAGTAGAGCGATCTCTGTTCACCGCAAACTCCATCTCCCGGGTTCAAGCGATTCTCCTGCCTCAGCCTGCAGAGTAGCTGGGACTACAGGCGTGTGCCACCATGCCTGGTTAATTTTTTGTCTTTCTAGTAAAGACGGAGTTTCTCTATGTTGGTCCGGCTGGCCTCAAACTCCTGACCCCAGGCGATCCGCCCGCCTCGGCCTCCCAAAGTGCCGGGATTACAGGCGTGAGCCACCGCGCCCGGCCTGCATTCTTCTTCTGATACCAGTGGGCAAAGGGAGGGCCCCAAACGCCAGTGGGACGGCGACCCCAGCCGCTGTCGGGCTCTAGACACCGCCCGGGAAAATGAATTTAAAGACCAGTGGGAAAACAGAGAAAGGACAGAGATTTATTGTAAAAGGAAAAGTACACACTCACGTAAAGGGACTGCAGGGGAACTCAAGAGAGAGGAAGGCACAAGGAGGCTTGGGTGAATAGACACTCTCTATTCTGTTCCACTGATCTAAGTGTCTATTTTTGTACAAGTACCACTCTGTTTTGATCACCATAACCTTATATTATAGTTTGAAGTCAGGCAATGTCATGCCTCTGGCTTTGTTCTTTTTGCTTGTGATTGTTTTGGCTATTTGGGCTCTTTTTTTAATTCCAAATAACCTTTAGATTAGATTTTTCTAATTTTGTGAAAAATGACATTGGTATTGATAGGGATAGTGTTGCATCTATAAATTGCTTTTGGAAGTATGGCCATTTTAGCTATATGGATTCTTCCAACTCATGAGCATGAAATATTTTTCCATATATTTGTGCTGTCTCTGATTTTATTCAGCCATGTTTTGTAGATTCTCTGTTTCCACACAAAATCTAGCAGAATCACTCATTTGTTACTCCATATCATGGAGGAAAAATGAAATAACATTAAGTCTTTACTGGGTGATACAACAAAATTCTAAACTCAGTAGTTTTTTGGGAAATAGAACCCTTCATTTAAATATCAGTACAGAGCAATAAATTACTAGAGAAAACAATCATTAATATAATTTTTGCTTATTAAATAATTAAATAATTATCTTTCAGGACACGGAAAGAAACCCTGGAGGTCTGAACTATAACATGATTGTTTCACTGACAATATCATTTGTAAGAAAGAGGTCATCACTCAAAGAAGTACTTGATTTTCCAAACAAAAGCAGAAGAAAGAAAATGCTGACATATCTTGTTTAGTCAGCCAGATGTTAAGTTCAGGAATTCCATCAGGTAGCACCAAGAGAAAATAGCATAAAATGATAGGAATAACCGCTGGTAAAATTGCTGGCAAAAGGAATCAAGGCAGTGAAGGAGCTATTGGGTCCATGGTGTCATCATGATCTGCTGGAGGCCTCTGGACATACACAGTATGTGGTGAGCAGGTGGCCAGCCAGAAGGGTAAGATTGATCAAGACTGTGCCACAGGGGCTTTTTGGTATTATCTTTGACATTCAGAAAGGACACAAATGTTGATTAAAGAGGTGGAGGAGAACCTGGATCACTTTTCCAGGGCAAGCTTTCCCTAGTCACTCCACCTGTCAGAGCCCCCTGCACTAAAGGACTTGTTTTTCCTTTGAGCCCCAACCCTGGTGCCTGCAGGTTGGACCAACCTCCTTCCTCCTTTGTCACATCACAGAGGCAGCCCAGGCCCTGCACCTGACTAGGGGATGGAGTGGAGGGTCCTGCAGGACTGAAGCTGGCAGTGATAGGCCTGCTCCTGCACTCAAAGCCCTCTCTACCGTCTGACAAGAGGGCCTAAAATGTGGTAAGGGTTGGGGGGAGCCCATCTAAAGAGAGGGCTCTGTATTCCTGTGCCCTTGGCCTTGGGTGGGCCTGCAGGCAAACATCCTTCCTTCCCCTTCTTACTCAGCCTCTCCTCAAACTGGGAGAAGCACCCATAGCTATGAAGGTGACAGTCCCTGTTCCACCTTATCCATTCCTGGTCCAGCCCAGCGGTGCCCATGGAACTCCAGCAGCAGCTCAGCTCCCCCTTGTCTGAGTCCACTCTGCTCCAGGCATGGCCATCAGCCAGCTCAGGATCTGGTGTGCAAAAGGTGGATGGCAGGGGAGCTGCTTCACGGCCCAGACTTGAACCCCATGGCTCCATGGGACTGACTGAGAAGGTTTTTAATCAAGAGAAGCCTCTACTCTTTGCCTTCCACCTTAATTCCTGAACCCAAGCCACTTCCTGTGGGAAGGCAGTCCTACACTTCCTCATTTTGAATTAGGTGTACCAAGGCCCTCCCAGCCCCCTCCTCCTGGGATAAGACCCATATCTCTCTCTCAACCTCAGAGATGGAATCTCACTTCCCTTTTCACACCTCATGTAAAGCTACACGATGCACGTGACCCAATTAAGAGGACTGACTGCTCATATCTGAATTCCTGCTGCTGGCAAGCCATACACTCACCCATCCTCAATAGGAACCTGCTCTGAATCAGAACTGAACTTGCTAAACCCTCTCAAGCTCAATAGACCCTGAGCCTTGGTATGGGCCCCTCCATTTCCCTCTGGCCTCTGAAGGTGAGAATCCATTATAAATCACGGCTGAGCTTCCCAGGTCATTGCCAACTAGCAACGCAAGGTCTCATTCACCTGTCTCATGTCAGGATGAGAAGATCCTGGCCATGGGGAGGGGTGGCACTCTGGGAATTCTCCATCCTCGTCCTCCCTCCTCACCCACCTGCTCCTTGCTTCCCTCCCAATTCTGCCCCCATACCTGTCACTCTAAAGGACTCTCCTCAGCAGCCAGGGAGGATGAAGCAGGGGAAGATGAGGAGGAGGCTCCAGGGACTGAGGGTGGTGGCCATGGCTGTGGGTTGGGCTGTGCCTGGGACACATGAGGAGGCACATGATGAGGAGGCAGCAAAGAATGAGGGTGGTGGCCATGGCGCTGGGTTGGGTTGTGCCTGAGGACACAGTGGGTGGTGCTGAAATGGAAACACAAGAGTGACAACCCTTGTCCAGGCCCCAAATCTGAGGAGACGCCTCCTCAGCTCCTGCTGACCCAGGTCATCCTGGAAGGCAGAGGTTTTGTGCCCTCCTGCTATGGGGTAGCCCCTGGGACAGTTCCTGGGGTAGGAAGGGAGGGGGTGTCCCTGTCCTCAGGGAGCTCACACAGCTGCTGAGGGAAGCAAGCTGACAGCACAGCCCACCCTCCTGCTGTGGTGGAAGAGAAGGTGATGCCCCAGGGCTGGGGAGGGGAGAGTCTCGGGGCTGGCATTTGAGGTGGCTTTGATGGATGTCCAGAACCAGACCAGGGAGAAGAAAGGAAAAGTGATTCTCAAAAGAGGGAACACTAAGGAAAAAGGTCTTAAAACAGTGACACCCGTAGTTTTGAGGCTGGTGAGAAATCCACAGTGCGGACAGCAGAAGCAAGTGCAGTGAGGAGTCAGGAGGGAGAAGGGAGAGGAGGATGGGAGAACACAGGCACGCCAGTACCCCGAGGAGGAGCCCCCCACAAGGGGGTCATTTTAACATAAATGTGTACACTGGGATGACTGAAGCTGAACTCAAGAACTAGTTTCTCGAGATCACCGTTTCTGATCTCATTCCAGATCCCCGTTTCTTTCTGCTGTTACCTCCTGCACTTGGCTCCAGGGTTCTGCCCATGCCTGCCAAGAAGTCCCCAAGCCATCTTGTGCAGTCTCCCATTGAGATGTAACGGAAGGACATGGTCACATCCTTGTCATTCTGCCACTTTTCTTTCATCTTTCTGGCTCCAGGATGAACCGTTGCCCACATTCTGTTCTCTGAGTCAAAGAGGAGAAAGACCTGTCCATCGAAACCCAACTGCCAAGATCCACTGCTGTGTCCTTCAGCTTTCTGCTCACAAGACATCCTGGTCTGCAGGGTGAGAGGTTCTGCCCCCATCAAAAGAGAGAGATCAAGTCTGGTCTTGACACATTTTGAGGCCCCATCCTGTTCCCCTTACAATTTCCTGGCCTTACTCTCTCTGCCACATCCTGGCCTTGCCTCTACACCTCTTGCAGGGTAAGATGACCTTCCCATTTGTACTTTTACATAAAAACTATAAATGCCTCTAACCTACCACTGTATCTGCTCCCTCCTGTCCTGGGCCATCTGAAACTTACCCCTGGGTGTGTAGTTCTCCAGCTCAATGTCAAGCAGTTGCTCTGTGAGCATGTCCACCACCTCTCTCAGTACTGGGTTCTGTGCTTTCCAGGCTTTTGTGACATTTAGTTTCTTCCCCAGGGTACTGACGGGTGTGACTGTCTTGTTGCCACAGTCATAGTGAAGAAAAGTCTTTTTATCCACCTGGCCTTGAACCGCACACCACCGTGGTCCAGGTCTGAACTTAGGAATGATGGTGATGTCATAGCAAAGAGAGTGAGGGTCTGTGGAGAAAGGCAGGTGAGGGATGGGTGGGGAGAAAAAGAGCCCTATGTAGCCCTCCTCCACATTGTGACGACAAGAGGATGCCTCTGGAGGGCTGGGCTGGCCCAGAAAGGAGTGCCCCCTCCAGAACTGTGGTGTCCATAAATTTAAGGTGAGTGCTCCCCCCTTGCATGAGGAGGAGGAGGAGGAGGTCTCTGCCTGTTGAGAAAACCACATGTCCCCAGACATGTCCCACTGCCCCTCTGTCCACATCAGTCAACACATGACCTTGCTAGAGAGGTGCCAGGCCTGCTAGAGGAGGAAGGGCCTGGATGGCAAAGGATCTTCAGCAGCAGCCCAAGTGGGCTGCGGGAGGTGGGAGAGGGTGTGGGGGCTGCCCCTGAGGATGCTGGTGCATGGTGGGATGGACTGAGGATGGAAAATCTAACTAACTAGGGTTAATTAGATAAAGAAGAGTTAATTTTCATTGTCACAGAATTTAACATGTTGGCAAAGCCCCTGGTGAAGTGCTCATCTGCTATGAGGATGCCTTCCTGAAATGAGGATGCCTTGGACAAAGAGATGGTCCACACAGCAATAAATAGAAAATTTGAAAATCTAAAGCAGATAGTAGAGGGAGCTCACAGGCTCAGAGAAGAGCCCATGACAGAGGGGTCTGAGTGTGAAAATCCAGAACAATTTCCATCCACTGTGCTCATGGGAAGCCTGGAGGACTCCTGTTTACCTGGCGTATAAAGAAGGCCCCATGAGAAGGCACCAGAATGGGATGAAGCTCAGGGATGCCTACTGCAGAAGGCCAGGGTTGGGGGTAGGAGATGCTGTTCCTGAAATGGGCTCCCAGTAGTAATGGGATGAAAAATCCTTAAATAACAGATTCCAGGTGGAGGCTGTCAACTGTCAGGAACAAGCAGGGTTCAGTGATGGAAATGATTAGAGAAGTCACAATGCCAGCTGGTGACCTCAGCCATACAAAGCTTTGACCATGGCTCATAGAACAAAGGAGCTCAAGATCCCAAAGAGATGGAAACCCAACCCGGATACTGCTGGATTTAAGTAATTACAACAAACACAGATAAAACAAATGATGGATGACCAGGAGGCTGAAAGTAGCCAGTCCATCAAGAACAAGGCTGCTTTGCCCAATTTACATAATTAAGTCACCTCTCATACCCTGAACCCATGACTACAAGAAGACACCAGTTTCCAGTGAGGAAGGACCCTTTAACCGCACAGTAAGAGCAAATATTCTTTGTGGCTTTCTCCAAAGATATTTATGTCCACTAGAGTTTGCTGTGAAGGGCAATTTTGTAAATATATAAAGGTGTGCATGGAATACGTTCTCCTTTGTGACTACTCAACTCTGCTGGTGTAGCTCAAAAGCAGCCATAAACAATCCATGGATGATGAGGGATTAAGGGATTAATGCCTTAAGTGCCGAATGACCCAAGACCCCCGAATATCCTAGAGGTACATGTGGTTACAATGTCTAATTGGAAAATCGCAATATAGATTCCGTGTGAATGTTCAGAGGCAAGGCAACGCCACTCACATCAAGGAAATCTCAACATTAAAAAATGACTCCTGTAGAGTACTGTGCCTTGGCAGAGATGGGGCCTTTAGCCATGGAAGGGCGGTGACCATGCAGCCTCAGAGCTGCCCATTACAGGTATGGTTCTCACCCTCTAAGTCATTAGGAAGGTAGGCACGGCAGTGAGAAGACGAAGGTTGTTCTCCTGGGATGGGCAGGAGCAGGGCCACAGGGAACCAAGAAGCTGCACAAGTTGGCCCCAATCCCCAGGACACCACATGGCTGCACCCTCTCACCCTCAGCTTCAGGGAAGGCTTCAGGGCAAGTCCCTGATGGCCCCCATGGAACATAGGAGCATCAAAGGAGGGGAGAGTAGGCCCCGAACCATGGGACTCCCACTCCCATCACATCCATACCACCTAGAAACCACAGGCAAGGTTGGACCACTTTCTACTCTCCAACTGATACCTGAGACACCACTTGGAGATGACACCATAGGGGATGGAGCATTATTCACTGGGACACTGTAATCCCCTCATTTGGGGTCAGCAACCTAGGACAGGGTCTGAATCTGGTCCCCCTCATTTGCAGGTTGCCATTGCCTGCTGTTGCTCTACAAAGTTACAGGACTTGACGCAGAGACGGAGAATCCAAGGCCTGCAAAGATCACAGGGCGTCCTTCCTCCCTTTCTAGAAAGGGTTTGCTGACCCCTGTCTACACAGTGACTATTCTCTATAGGAAGAACAGGCGGGTCTGGGCCCCAAGGACAGAAGTGGGCGCCTCTACTCACCAGAGTTCCCAGGGTCTCCTGGAGGGAATGGTGATTCCCATCCCCCCGCACAGGTTCTGTGTGGAGCTTGGGGTGTGTTTGCTGGGGTGTGTCCTCAGGCAAGAGGCAGAAGTTGCCGCATGGTGTAGGAGGTGGTGAGGGTCCCTTCATGGATGGGGAGATCTCTGGGGTGACCAGCTGGGCTGAGGTGGGGAGTAAGAGCATGTGACCTGGGTGGTGTCAGTGGATGGTGACGGGAGGGGTGAGGGGTGTCTGCTGAACTCCTGGGTTCAGGTGAGTGTCTGCAGGAAAGTGCATGGAAAAATTCCAGGGCAGGCAGCCCTGGGGGTGCTGGAGGGTTTGTGTGGTGGAGAGCGGGTGAGAGCAGAGCAGGCCTGTGGCTGGTGGGGCTATCCGTGATTGTGTCCCTGGGAACCCCCCTTCATCCCTGTCCTGACCCCAACTCAGGTTCCAGGGCCTCTGGCTTCTCCTTCCCGAGGGTGATTGGGACTGCTGGGCTGTGCTAGGGATCCCCGACCCATTTCGCCCTCTTGCAGCCCCCTGGCCCCTCCACCCTCCCGAGGTTCCTTTCCAGCCTCCTCTCTGCCCAGCTCCTCCCCTGGTGGGAGAAGCAGGCTGGGAGAGTGGATCTGTCGGGAAGGAGCTGCAGAGAGGAACTGAGCGGGGGTGCAGTTCGGGGAGATGTGCCGATTCTTCCAGAAGCCTCCCCTCTTCTGAAGCCCGCAGTGTACAGCCCCCCAGGTTTGGCCCCCGCCCTGTTTAGGCTCCATTCCTGAACTCACCTGCCCGCACCAGGGGGACAGCAGGAGCAGAGGTGGAGGCATAGAAGGAACGCTGGGCTGGCGCCTGCTACAACTGGGGACCTGGAAAGCAAGCCCTGGATCACTTGGCGGCTGGCATGGAGTGAATGTCAGGTGGATCACAGAGAGATACAGTCATGGAGGTCAGATGTGGAGGTCAGGTCCGGAATAGTGTGGGAGGCTGGAATGAAGTCTGGACCAGGAACAATGGTAACTGTGGAAGACTCAACAAAGAGTGAGTATAGCTGAAGGAGCTGGGGAACAGAAAGTATATATGTCGGTGTGAGGAAGAAAATAGATTTTGGAAGTTATGAGAACTGTAGAGGGTGAGTTGAGCATAGTTTGTGATTTTGAGGGCCTCTAAAACTACAGGGCAGTGGCAGACACCACACTGAGACATGATGGCCGCCTAAAACAGTAATGTCAAGTTGTTTGGACAGAAAGGCTGCAGGGCGAGGTCCCGGTCCATGTGTAAGTATTCTGCCTGCACAGCCCAGCACTTCAGCTGTGTGTAATGAAAAGGGTTGACATGAGTCAGGGAGAGCTAGTATGCGATCAGTCTCTAGAAGTTTCTTCAAGGAAGGAAAAGAGGAGTGGGGAAAGGATTTAGGATCTGTGGGGTCAGCTGGGTTTCCCTTTGTGAGTATGTATAATGGTTTTGTTAGGATGGCAAAACCAGGTATCCAAAGGCGAAAGTATCCAACCATGCCCAGGAAGGAAAGGAGTTGTTGTTTTGTAAAAGGGGTTGGGGATTGAGAAATCAGCAGGATATGATCAGCAGGGAGAGCACGGGTTTTCACGAAGGATTATGCCAAGGTAGGTAATGGATGGGGAAGAAATTTGAGCTTTGGAGGGGGATACCAGATATCCTTTGGAGAATAAATGTTGAAGGAGCAGAAGGGTATCTTGTTAAGAAGACTCAAAGGAAGGACTACAGAGTAGAAGGTCATCAAGGTATTGAATAAGGTGGGAAGCAGAGAGGTGGAAAGAAAGTAAATCATGAGAAAGAGCTTGGCTGAAGTAACGAGAGCTATCCCAGAAGCCTTGTGGCAATACAGCCCAGGTAAGCTGCTGGGACTGATGGGTGTCAGGGTCAGTCCAGGTAAAAGCAAACAGAGGCTGGGATGAGGGATGCAGGGGAATAGTGAAAAAAGTGTCTTTAAAATCAAGAACGGGCCGGGCGTGGTGGCTCACACCTTTAATCCCAGCACTTTGGGAGGCCAAGGTGGATGGACCATGAGGTCAGGAGTTCAACACCAGCCTGGCCAAGATGCTGAAACCCCGTGTCTACTAAAAATACAAAAAGTTAGCCAGGCATGGTGGCAGGCACCTGTAATCCCAGCTACTCGGGAGACTGAGGCAGAGAATTGCTTGAACCTGGGAGTCAGAGGTTGCAGTGAACCAAGATTGCACCACTGCACTCCAGCCTAGGTGACAGAGCAAGGCTCCGTCTCAAAAAAAAAAAAAAAAAAAAAAAGATCAAGAACAGAATAGTGAGTTGTGGAAGGAGGTATTGAGGACAAAAGAGTGTACGGGTTGGGCACCACAGGGTGGAGAGGCAAAACAATTTGGTTGATAAGGCACAGATCCTGAACCAACCTGTAAGACTTGTCCAGTTTTTGGACAGGTAAGATGAGAGAATTGTAAGGAGAGTTTGTAGGCTTTAGAAGCCCATGCTGTAGCAGGTGAGTGATAATAGGCTTCAATCCTCTTAAAGCCTATTGTGGGATGGGATACTGGCATTGAGTGGGGTAAGGGTGATTAGGTTTTAATGGGATAGTAATGGGCGTGTGATTAATTGTCAGGGAGGGAATAGAGGTGTCCCATGTCTGTGGGCTAAAGTTGGGGGATACAAGAGGAAGACACGAAGGAGGCTTTGGGTTGGGAAGAAGGGTGGCAATGAGATGTGGCTGTAGTCTAGGAATAGTCAGGGAAGCAGATAATTTGGTTAAAATGTCTCAGCCTTATAAGGGAACTGGGCAGGTGGGGATAACTAAAAAGGAGTGCATAAAATAATGTTGTCCAAGTTGGCACCAAAGTTGGGGAGTTATAAGGGATTTTGAAGCCTGGCAGTCAATACCCACAACAGTTATGGGGGCAAGAGAAACAGGCCCTTGAAAATAAGGTAATGTGGAGTGGGTAGCTCCCGTATCGATTAAACAGAGGATGGACATACCCTCCACTGTGAGAGTTACCCAAAGCTCAGCATCTGTGATGGTCCAGGGGGCTTCCAAGGTGATCGGGCAGCGTCGGTCTTCAGCTGCTAAGCCAAGCAGATTGGGGAAGGAGTCAGTCAGCTCCTGTGCCTTCATTGCCAAGGAAGCCACAGTCCCAGGTCAGAGGAAGGGCTGATGTGGACAGTAGAAAAGGAGGGGGTGGGTGCAGAAGGGGACGCTTGGAAGCAATGACTTCCAGAGGATAAACAATATCACCGGAAAATATGACAAAAAAGAAAGGTATAAAGAACAAGGTGGAAATCATCTGAAATTCCATCATGCAGTGTTCAATGTTAGGATTTTGGTGCAATCATATGTAATTTTTATAAAATTATGATCATACACCTTAGAATTATTTTAAATGACTAGAGTGTGTATTTTTAGAGCAGGCATAGAGTTCATAGTGCAGTGCTCTCTCGCTCCTGTCACTTAATTACTTTTTTGGCCTCATGTTATTTTAATTATTTATTCATTTTTGATTTCAATTCTTATCGTAAAGGGTACACATGCAGGTTTGTCACATGGGTCAATTGTGGGAGGCTGAGGCTTGGGGCCCCAGTGATCCCATCACTCAGCCAGTAAGCATGGTACCCAACAGGTGGTTCTTCAGCCCATGTTCCCCTCCCCCACTCCCATCTAGTGATCTCCAGTGTCTCCATCTTTACATTCATATGTATTCAATGTTTAGCTCCCACTTGTAAATGGGAACATGCAGCATGTGGTTTTCTACTTCTGTGTTAGGTCGCTTATGATAATGGCCTCCAGGTCCATCCATGATGCTGGAAAGAACTTCATTTTGTTGTTTTTCATGGCTGCATAGATTTTCATGGTGTGTGTGGACCACATTTTCTTCATTCAATCCAATCTCACACAGTGAAATCCTCTCACTATGGGTTCAGGACACAAGAGGGGGAAATAATTTAGCCTGGGGAGGTGTGATGTCATGTGTCAACCTGGAAGGTGATTTGGATGAGATTGACATTTAAATTGGTGAATGCTGAGTAAAGCAGATTACCCCTGTAAGAGAGGTCAGCTTGAATCTAATTAGTGGAAGTCCTGAAAACATCTAAAAGATTGACCTCTCCAAGAAAGAAAAATTCTCCAGCAGACTGCACGTGCCCCATCAGCTCTCCTGGGTCTCCAGCCGGGTGGCCCACACTGCAGATTGTTGGCTTGCCAGTTGCATACTGGTGATAGGCAATTTCTAATAACATCTCTCTCTCTCTGTCTCTCTCTCTCTCTCTCTCCCGAGGATGCGCCAGAACAGAAAGCCTGGAGGCAAGAAGATAGTACCAGGAGTAGGCCAGGAGGGTTTTACCATAGAGGATCAGAGAGGAAGAGATGTCAGGAAGGGAGAAGGGACAGGGAGGATGTGTGGGAAATTCCTATTACAGTCGTGAGTTCCAGGCAGAAAATCCATGGAAACTTACATACACACATAAACAGATACAGACACACGTGCACACATATAGTGCACACACATGCACACACCTAGGCAGCTAAGACAGCTGATCTAATCTCAGAATAGCTGTTAAGCCTTTTCTCTGACTCACCTCCTGCCAGCTCCTGCATTCAAGTGAGGGTCAAGGCCTGTGAACCTGAATGACCCCAGCTCCTGTTTTGGGCTGAGCTGCTTCAGGCTCTAGAAGGACCTAGGAGTTGCCTGCAGGAGAGGAGAAGGCAGAAGCAGCTTCCTAAAGCAGAGAACAGAGGGTGAGAGGGAAACACCTGGAGGCCCTGTCTTCGGAGGAGGAGAAGAAACCATAGTGGATTCATTGAGGTATGTATATCTTTATGTCAGTTTCTGAAAAGTACATTTTTCTTAAGTTCCTATTTTCAACTAGTAAAAAAACAAAACAAAACAATTTGAAACAAGCAAGAATTGCAAAGTATTTGTAAGCAGAATCCAGAGAACTTCTCTGCCTGCACTACTTGAGAGCGAGCTGCCACGCTGATTCCTCATCTTTAATGACACCACCTCATGCCCCATACTTTAGTGTTCTTCCTACAAACCACGACACTCTCCTAATAAGCACAATACAATCACCAAAACAGATTTCACACATCCCTACATTACATCCATCTCATGCTCAGACATCACTCAAAATTCACCAGTTGTTTTGATTATCTGTTTTACAGGCAAGGATCTGATGGATTTAGGCATTTTTTATCTACTTATTTTACTGAAAATATAGATCACGGTGTTTTATTTGCCCCATTATTTGACCTCTGTATTCCTGGAAATATGAGGAGAGATTTGGATTGATGCAGTACTTCTTATTGTGTGTCACTCAGAAGTCCTCATTAATATATTTGAAAGATTTAACATCTTTTTATCCAGCATTTTGGTTGCTTAATTTTTTGCTAGTTCAGATGTTCTAGTCTGGCATAGAAAGAGAAATCGAACACCAACATGAGAAAACATGCTGTACTTCAGTGGAATGTTTTATTGCTAACTTTTTATTATGAAAACAACAGTAAAGTAAACAACCAAATATCTTCATGCTTTCTAGAACGTGCTTGGAGCCTGGAACTGACTCAGAATGCCGAGTAGTGAAATGAGTACAGCGTCCCCTGTCCTGAATACCACCTGAGTCTATGTCAAAGGAATGATTTAATAAAGACTCCTACCCACAATGGAAGAGGTCTCTCCACTTCCTGCCCACCACCTGGTGTAGACAGATTTAAACACTTGTCAGCAGAATTGGTGTGAGAGGGCATTCCATTGTTCTTTCATGGGTGTTATCTTGATTATGTGGGACATGTCAAATCTTTCATGGGCTTCTTCAGAATCTCTGAACTGCTCATGGCATTTGCCCAGTCTTAGGAGAATTAGATGTATTCTTATTTATTTGTGGCAGTTTTTTATACATTCCAAATCTGATCTTTTGTCCACAGGGGAATAAAATAACTCTTAAAAAGAGAGATTAATCTGATGTGGGGATTACTTCTAATAGAAGTAGGTGTGGTCAGGGCTGAGGAATGACAAGGAACGTCACTGCCCAGGCTGTAGTATGCTGGAGCCAAACCAGAATAAGTCAGTTTTTTTTGCTTTTTCTTTTTTTTTTTTTTTTTTTTGAGACAGAGTTTTGTTGCCCAGGCAGGAGTGCAGTGGTGTGATCTCAGCTCACTGCAACCTCTGCCTCCGGGGTTCAAGCGAGTCTCCTGCCTCAGCCTCCCAAGTAGCTGGAGAGCTGGGACTACAGGTGCCCACCACCATGCCTGGCTAATTTTGTATTTTTAGTAGAGACGGGGTTTCTCCATGTTGGTCAGGCTGGTCGCGAACTCCCAACCTCAGGTGATCCACCCACCTTGGCCTCCCAAAGTGCTAGGATTACAGGCGTGATCCATTGTGCCCAGCCAGTCATGTTTTTTAAGAATAGGAGCATTGATGTTTGTCCAGGGTATCAGGACAATGTTCAAGACTGACAGTCAGAGGACCTGTAATTTAGAAGTATCGTTATCTTCTTCCCAAACAGTCTAGCAGAATCTCTAGTTTAGAAGTATCGTTAGGTTACCTTCTTCCCAAATAGTCTAGCGGAATCTCTAGTTCATTACTCGATCACATGAGGAAAGAATGAAATTCCATTAATTCTCTACTGGATTATAACACGAAATTTGAAAGCCAATAAATATTTTAGAAAATGGGATTTTTGGCCAGGTGTGGTGGCTCACACCTGTAATCCCAGCACTTTGGGAGGCAGAGGCAGGCGGATCATGAGGTCAAGGAGATCGAGACCATCCTGGCTAACACGGTGAAACCCCGTCTCTACTAAAAATACAAAAAAAAATTAGCAGGGCGGGGTGGCAGGCGCTTGCAGTCACAGCTACTCGGGAGGCTGAGGCAGGAGAATGGCAGGAACACAGGAGGCTTGCAGCGAGCCCAGATCACTCCACAGCATTCCAGGCTGGGCTACAGAACGAGACTCCGTCCTTCAAAAAAACAAAAAAATAGAGATTTTTAACTAAATATCAGTAGCAGATAAATTACTAAAGGAAAGAATCATGGCTTTATATTTTCTTATGAACAAATTAGAAAATTCTGATTCAGGACATGTAAAGAATCCCTGGTGTTCTGAAGTCAGCCATGGTATTTTAGTGGCAATACTTTAGAAGAACAAAATCATAGTTTAGAGAAGCATCTGTTTTTCCACAACCAAAGAAGATGACAGAAAATGTTCTTTTGGTTGAGATTTCTTTTTCACTAAGTTAAAACTTTAAGTGCAGGGATTCTTCCATCAGGTAGCACAAGAGAAAATGGCAAAGCATTTTAAGAAATTCCAGCGATAGGATTATTGCCAAAGGGATTAAATCTCATGAGATGCTGAGTCTATGGCATCATCTTGATCTGCTGGAGGCCTCTGGATTTGCTAAGTCTTGAATTCCTGGTGATCTAGAAATGAGGAGTGGGTGACGGACAGGCTGTCAGGAGAGTTTGGGTGCACACCTGTAATCCCAGCTACTCTGGAAGCTGAGGCAGGAGAATTGCTTGAACCTGGAAGGCACAGGTGGCAGTAAGCTGAGATCGTGCCATTGCACTTCAGCCTGGGTGACAGAGTGAGACTTCGTCTCAAATCATAATAATAAAAGAAAAAGACAAAAATTCAGACAACTAAAGGGAAAATGGGCAATAGAGTTGAACCAGCCCTTTATAGAAGAGGAAATGTGAAGAAATGACCAATAAAAACATGAAGAGGGTCTCAGCCTAACAGGATGAGGTATCACGTGACACCCACCAAACTGGAAAAATCCCATAACCCAGTAAATGAAACGGTTGGGGAGAATGGAAAGCAACAAGAGCGTTCAGCCGCTGCTAAGAATGATTATGAATTTTTTGTTGTTGTTGTATTCTTGTATATGAAAGGATGTGTGTTGTGGGTTATGAGGAAAATTACATTTATTACCAGGGAGGAAATTTTAAAAATTGAAAGTTACTGACCAGAAGAAACTCACTTGTGTATAAAAGAAATGCTCAAGAACATTCTAGCAACACAGTCCTAAGGGCCCCAACCTGGCCAAACACTCATCAACAGGAAAATAGACATTTCCCATGTTCCCCTCATAGCACGGGAGATCACGCAGCAATGAAAATGAATCACGTCAATGTTGATGGGTCTCAGGAAGAGAATGGAGGACAAAAATAGACATCGAGCAAATGCTCAGACCCAATGCATTCACACAAAAGAATTCCTTCACATCAAAGTTCAAAAACTGCAGCCGAGGCAACAGAGCAAGACCCTGTCTCAAAGACAACAGAAAGTTCAAAAACTAAATGGCATATTGTTTAGGGATGTACACATACATGGTGAAAGAGACGTACTATGAAGAAAAGTACCGGAATAATAAAGACTAAAGCAGAAAATGATTCCCTCTGTAGAAGGGAAGGGACTGGGATTCAGGAGGGGCCTCTAGGGAGCATCCAAAGTTAAGTCTCTTCAGATTCTATTCCCCTAAACTTGGTGGAGGTCCTGGGTGTCCAACACGTCAATATTCTTTATACCTTATCCATATTATACAAATACATTTTTCTATTCAGTATTTAGAAGACAGTAATAAACAAGATCCATTAAATAGCAAGATGGCAGATCCACATCAGGAAGGAACATCAGGAACATCCATAATGTTCCATCCATGGAACCTCATCATGGGTACCCTTGTGCTCATGGGCCTGGTCTCCTCTCAAGACACGGTCAGTTGGTCAGTTGTCGGGGATCAGAGGCCACACTCATCATAGCAGAGAGGCAGGATCAGCTGGGACAGGGTCCTTCTGTGACACCTACTGCATCACCAGGCCATGCAAAGTGACTCAGCTGCCAGAACACATAGAATATCATTCTGCACCAACACCTCACAGGAAAAATGGTAAGTTCTCAGTTTCTCCATTAACAGCAACTCTCAGATTAATCTCTGTCCTCCATTGCTTCTCCATGAAACAAGATTTTACAGCTTTGCTGGTCTATTTTTCAATTCATTTTTAATTTTAATAACTGGTTGAAAATACATATATAGTGTGTGTGTAATTTTGTCTCTGTCAGTCAGGATAATGACGGTTTAATTTCTATTACTATTATTAGCAACATCATTTAGTTTTTTTAAGCTTTTCAATTCCTAAGGGTATTAATCATTGTCTTTCTGTCTCATGAGACAGAAAACAAATCCAAACTGTGTAAGAGGAAAAAGAATGTATTAATCACTGGAATTGAGAAGTTCCCAAGCTTAACTTGCTTGGGGTACAGCTACATCTACAGTTTTAAGTGGCATCCTGTGACCCTCTCTCTCTCTACTTCTCCAAATTTGGCTCCACGTTTAGCTCCATGACCCTCAGACTTAAACAGCAGCACTGGCTCCTCCCAAGATCTCCAGCTCCCCAGCTCCCCAACCCTCAAACTACAACAGCAGCACCAGCTCCCCTCCAGCTCAATGATTCTCAGACTTGAGAGGCAGCAGTGGCTCCTCCCCAAGGCTCCAGCTTCAAGACCCTCAAACTAGAAGAGCAGCACCAGCTACTCCTTAAGTCTCCAACTCCCTGACCCTCAAACCTCAACTGTAGCACTGGCTGCTCCCCAGGGCCAGTAGCTCCACGACCCTCAGACTTACATGATGGTAGCACCAGCTCCTCCCTAGGTCTCCAGCTCCACAACCATAAAACTTGAACTGCAGCACCAGCTCCTCCCCAGTCTCCAGCTCCACGATCCTCAAACTATGACAGCAGCAGTGTCTCTTCCCTAGATCTCCAGCTCAGTGACTCTCAGACTTGAGAGGCAGCACCAGCACCTCCCCAAGGCTCCAGCTCCACAACCTTCAGATTTAAACAGCGGTAGCACCAGCTCCTGTCCGGGTCTTCAGCTCCCTGATCCTTAAACTAGAACAGCAGCACCGCCTCCTCCCTGGGTTTCCAGCGACATGAACCTAAGACATGAATGGCAGCACAGGCTCCTCCCCAGGGCTCCAGCTCCAGGACTCACAGATTTGAACGGCAGCAACAGCTCTTCCCCAGATCTCCAGCTCCATGACCCTCAGACGTGAACAGCAGCACCGGCCTCTCCCCGGGTCTCCAGCTCCACAACCCTCAGACAACAACAGCAACACTGGTTCCTTCCTGGATCTCCAGCTCAACGACTCTCAGACTTGAAAGGCAGCAACAGCTCCTCATCAAAGTTCCAGCTCCAAGACCCTCAAACTACAACAGCAGTAGCAGCTGCATGCTGGGTCTCCAGCTCCACAATCCTCAAAGTAGAATAGCAGCACTGGCTCCTCCCTGAGTCTCCAGCTCCTCAAGTCTGAGGGTGGAAGAGCTGGAGATCCGGGGAGGAGCCAGTGCTACTGTTCTAGTTAGAGGGTCATGGATCTGGAGACCTGGAGAGGAGTTGCTGCTGTTCTTCTAGTTTGAGGGTGGGGGATCTGGAGGCCCAAGGTGCAGCCGGGGCTGCTGTTCTAGTGTGGGTCATGGAACTGGAGACCTGGGGAGGAGCTGCTGCTGCTGTTCTAGTTTGAAGGTTGGGGAAATGGAGACCCAAGGAGGAGCCATTTGAACAGCAGCGATGGCTTCTCCCCAGGTCTCAGGCTCCACAACCCTCAAAATTTAAAAGCAGTAGTACTGGCTTCTCCCTGGGTTTCCAGCTATACAACCCCCAAACATGAACAGCAGCAGCACAGGCTCCTCCCCGGGTCTCCAACTCCACGACCCTAAAAATAGAACGGCATCACCAGCTCCTTCCTGGATCTCCAGCTCCCAAACCCTCAAACTTCAACTGAAGCACCGGATCCTACCCACAGATGAAGAGCAGCATGGACACCTCCCACAACCTCCAGATCCATGACCCCCTGACTTAAACAGTGGTAGCACCAGCTCCTCCCTAGGTCTCCAGCTCCATGACCCTCAAACTATACAGCAGCATCGGCTCCTCCTTAGGTCTCCAGCTCCACGATCCTCAAACTACACAGCAACAGTGGCTCCTCCCTGGGTCTACAGCTCCACGATCCTCACACTAGAACACCAGAACTAGTTCCTCCCCGCTCTCCAGCTCACGACCCCCAGACTTGAACAGCAGCAGCAGCTCCTCCCTGGGTCTCCAGTTCCATGACCCTCAGCCTTAAACCACAGCAGCACCAGCTCCTCCTAGGTCTCGAGCTCCACAACCCTCAAACTAGAACAACAAAGTTCCTCCCTGGGTCTTCACCTCCACAACCCTCACACTAGAACAGAAGCACCAGCTCCTCCCTGAGTCTCCAGCCCCACGAGCCTCAAACTAGAACAACAACACCGGCCCCTCCCTTGGTCTACACCTCCACCACCCTTTGAATTAAACAACAGAAGCACCAGCTCCTCACTGGGTCTCTAGCTCCATGACCCTCACACTAGAACAGCAGCACCGGCTCGTCCCCAGTTCTCCAGTTCCATAAACTAAAATTTAAACAACAGCAACACCAGCTCTTCCTTGGGTCTCCAGCTCCACGACTCTCAAACTAAAACAATAATGCTCATTTCTAGGTCTCCACTCCATTCACCTCACACTACAACAGCAGCACCAGCTCCTTCCTAGGTCTCCAGCTCCTTCCAAAGTAGAACAAAAACACCAGCTCCTTCCTAGGTCTCCAGCTCCACAATCCTCAAACTAGAACAACACCAGCTCCTCCCTGGTTCTTCAGCTCTACAATCCTCAAACTTGAACCACACTGCTCCTTCTTGGGTCTGCATCTCCACAACCCTCAAACAAGGGCAACACAGCTCCTCCCAGGATCTCCAGCTCCATAACATTCAAACTAGTACAACACAAGCTCCTCCTTAAGTCTCCAGCTCCACGACTCTGTAACTGGAATAACACCGGCTCCTCCCTGGGTCTCCAGCTCCACGACTCTAAAACTATAAAAAACAACGGCTCCTCCCTGGGTCTCCAGCTCCATGACCTTAAAACAAGAACAATACCACTCCTCCCCAGGTCTCCAGGTCCACGACCCGAAAACTAGTACAACACCAGCTCCTCCCCACGTTTCCAGCTCCACGATCCTTAAACTAGAACAGCAGTGCTCCTCCCTGGGTCTGCAGCTTCACGACCCTCAAACTAAAAAAACAGCGGCGCTCCCTGGGTCTCCAGCTCCATGACCCTCAAACTAGAACAAAACTGGCTCCTCCCCAGGTCTCCAACTTCACGACACTCAAACCAGAACAACACCACCAGCTCCTCCCCGGGTCTCCGACTCCACGACCCTCAAACTAGAAGAACACCGGCTCCTCCTCGGATCTCCAGCTCCATGACCCTCAAAGGAGATCAACACTGGCTCCTCCCCAGGTTTCCAGCTCCATGACCCTTAAACTAGAACAACAGCACCAGCTCCTCCCTGGACCTTTAGCTCAATGACTCTCAGACTTGAAAGGCAGCCTGAGCTCCTCCCCAAGACTCCAGCTCCAACACCCTCAGATTTGAACAGCGGTACCACCAGCTCCTGTCTGGGTCTCCAGCTCCATGACCCTCAAATTAGAATGGCAGCAGCAGCTCCTCCTGGATCTTCAACTCCACAACCCTAAGACATCAGTGGCAGCACCAGCTCCTCCCCAGGGCTCCAGCTCCATGACACTTAAACTAGAACACCACCACCAGCTCCTCCCCAGGCCTCCAGCTCCAGGACCCTCAGACTTGAACGGCAGCATCGGCTCCTCCCTAGATCTCTAGCTCCATGACCCTCAAACTAGAATGGCAGCAGCAGCTCCTCCCGGATCTTCAGCTCCACGACCCTAAGACATCAGTGGCAGCACCAGCTCCTCCCCAGGGCTCCAGCTCCATGACACTTAAACTAGAACACCACCACCAGCTCCTCCCCAGGCCTCCAGCTCCAGGACCCTCAGACTTGAACGGCAGCATCGGCTCCTCCCTAGATCTCCAGCTCCACAACCCTCAAACTAAAACAGCATCACCAGCTCCTCCCCGGGTCTCCAGCTCCACAACCCTCAAACTACAACAGCAGCATAAGCTCCTCCCTGGACCCCTAGTTCAGTGACTCTCAGACTTGAAAGGCAGCACCGCTCCTCCCCAACGCTCCACCAGCTCCATCACCCTCAGATTTGAACAGCAGTGGCACCAGCTCCTCCCTGGGTTTCCAGCTCCTCAACCCTCAAACTAGAACAGCAGCACCAGCTCCATCCAGATCTCCAGCTCCAAGACCCTAATACATCAGTGGCAGCACTGGTTCCTTCCCAGGGCTCCTGGGGCTAGAACAGCAGCACCTCAGACTAGAACAGTAGCACCAGCTCCTCCCCGAGTCTCCAGCTCCATGACCCTCAAACTAGAACACCAGTCCTCCCCAGGTCCCCAGCTCCATGACCTTCATGAACAATCCCTTCTTATGAAGTTCAGCAGTCAAGAAAACTGCAGAGGAAGTGAATGAATACATGTTTTGCTTTCAAATTGATATTTCTTTTATGTTCACACAAGTCAGGAAACTTTTCTGCTTTCCCCAACCTTGCAATCTACTTATGTTCAAATGTAAGATAGAAATCAACCATTTGAAATGACCTTTAAAAACTTAGTAATTTTTGCCAGGTGCGGTGGCTCACGCCTGTAATCCCAGCACTTTGGGAGGCTGAGGCAGGTGGATCATGAGGTCAGGAGATCAAGACCATCCCGGCTAACATGGTGAAACTCCGTCTCTACTAAAAATACAAAAAAATTAGCAGGGCATGGTGGCGGGTGCCTGCAGTCCCAGCTACTCGGGAGGCTGAGGCAGAAGAATGGCGTGAAGCCAGGAGGCGGAGCTTGCAGCGAACCGAGATGGCACCACTGCACTCAAGCCTGGGTGACAGAGCGAGACTCTGTCTCAAATAAATAAATAAATAAAAATGTAAAAAACTTAGTAATTTTTTAATATTATATTATTTCACAGTTGTAGAAATGATCTTATTTCTCTCTGCCTGTGCAGAAGTCTTATGAACATTCAAACTATGAATTCAGTTTGTTGAGGTTCCCAGAATACATATTATCCCCAAATGTTACTGCTCTCCTTAAAATCTTCTAACATGTTCCCACCACCTGAGCATAAGTGCCAGCTCCCATCCACAGCCCACAGTGCCCAGCACAGCCCTGCCCGCTGCCCTGGCCTTACGGTCTCCCCTCTGCTGTTACTTTCCTGCCAGACAGGCCTTTGTCAGTTCCTCAAACCACACAGGCGCAGGCCTGACTCCGGGTCTTTGCCTCTGCTGTACGCTCTGTACCCTCTGCATGAGGTCCCTTGCCCTGGCTCCCATCCTCTTCTCAACCTGCTCAGCTCCAGCCTGCTGGTCGCCCCTCAGATCAATGAACACACGATGTCCTCCCCATATAGGCCTTTGCCCATGCTGTTCTCTGTGCCTGAAACACTTTCCCCTCTCACCATCTGGGTTCACTTTTCTAATTACCATTCATCTTTAGACTCTCCACTGAAATTGCTCCCCGCCCGCCCCCATCACTTGGATTTAACCTTGGTTAGGTTGACCGCCTATCTCTTGACTCCAGGTAGCTAGATGCTATCCTAGCACTTGGAACTTTCCCATTGCAGCATTTTGTACACTCGGAATTATTCCATCAGGTTGGTGCAGAAGTCATCTTAGCTTTTGCCATTACTTTTAATGAACTGCAGCACCGGCTCCTTCCCACTTTTTATTGGCATTACTTTTAATGGCAAAAACTGGGATTACTGCTGCACCAACCTAATAGAATAATTTATATTTATTCATCCATCATCTGTCTTCCCTTCTAGAAAGTAAGCTCCGTGAGATTAGGGACCAAATCAACTCAAATCACTCTACCTTCCTAGCACATTGTTTGTCAATAATTATTTGCTGACTGACTGATAGAGAAACACCTTCATTGTTGCTGGGATGAGCTGCATAACATGACACGCCCCTTTGAAAGTCAATGTCATGGACAGTTAGCATTTGTTTTTCACTCCTGCACCCATGGCTTGACTGGGCTTAGGCTGATCTAGTCTGGGCTTGACTCCAGGCTGAGGTTGTAACCATGTGTTCTCCACATGCCTCTCATCCTGCAGTTGGAGCCGCAGTTTCCTGGGGCACGCTCATCTTGTGGGAAAAATCAAGAGCATTAGAGGGCAGGCCTGGCAGCGCTGACACATTCCAGGCTTCTGCTTGTGCCGTGTCTATGAAAATCTCATTGGCATAAGAAAGTCACCCAGCCACAAGAAATGCCCTGTGGGATGGGTAAGTCTATCCACCCTCCCTTGGGCCCTGGCAAAGATATGGCTGTGTCACACTCTTACAGGGAGAATGAAATATTGAGGGACAATATTAAATCACCTACAGCAAGAAATGTCAGCTTCTGTGTCCCCACGCTGGAATCATTCTTCACCAGCGGGTTCACCTGAGCTGACTTCCCTTTGCAATCAATGGTTGGTGTCTGCAGGTTTAGGCCAATGCTGTTCCCTGTGGAGGACAAAGAAGCCTCAACTGGCCTTCAACAGTTGGGAAGAACAAGATATTAGGTTGGCACAAAACAACCACAAGCCCCAGGTGGCCTGTGCCCAGTGAGACAGGAGAGGGACAGAGACCTGCGGGAGCTCAGGGTACCTTGTATCCCCAGCCTCTTGCCCCCATCTCTGCTTTCTGGGCTTTTTTTTTTTTTTTTTTTTTTTTTTTTTTTTTTTTTTTTTTTTAGACACGGTCTGGCTCTGTCACCCAGGCTGGAGTGCAATGGTGCGATCTTGGCTTGCTGCAATCTCTGAGTCCCTGGCTCAAGCAATCCTCCCACCTCAGCCTCCCCAGTGGCTGGGACCACAGGTGCATGCCACCACACCCAGGTAAAATTTTTTTTTTTTTTTTCTGTAGAGATAGGGTTTTGCTGTGTTGCTCGGGCTGGTCTTGAACTCCTGGGCTCAAGCATTCCACCCACCTCGGCCTCCCAAATTGCTGGGATTACAGATGTGAGTCACTGAGCCCCGCCTGCTTTATTTTTCTTTTCAGTACTTGGAACCTTCTATTTTACTAAGTACACGTGTGTTTTCTTTCTTCTTTGTCTTCCCTAGAATAGGAGCTTAACGTGGGCAGGTATTTTTGTTTACCTCATTTATCACCCTATCCTCAGTCCCTGGGACAGTGTCTGGCACATGAATGGTGTGTTCTAAATGAATATTTTTAACAAATAAATAAATGAAATATCATACAAGAGAAAGCTAGTATTTGGAACTCATTCATCAACAGAACGAAAAAGCCAAAGACCTTTAGCCTGTTCCTACTTTTTAACGCATCCCACCCCAGAGAAGCCAGCACAGAAAAATGAGGAACCAAGATGGAGAAGGGAGCAGATGGTGCCTGCCCCCTCAGCTAAAGACCCCTTAGGCTTAGGTTGAACTTGAGCTGGAGAAGGGACTAATCTAGGAACTGGGTGTGAGATTAAAGTTTAGATTTGTCTGGCCTGGATTTTGTAACACCTAAACACGAGGTATTCCGTTCGTTTTTGTTTCTGTTTTTGTTTTTTTGAATCAGAGTCTTGCTCTGTCGCACACGCTGGAGTGCAGTGGCTCAATCTAGGCTGACTGCCACATCTGCCTCCCAGGTTCAATCCTCCCACCTCAGCCTCCCAAGTAGCTGAGATGACAGGCGCCCACCACCACACCCAGCTAATTTTTGTATTTTTAGTAGAGACTGGTTTCGCCATGTTGGCCAGGCTGATTTGGAACTTTTGACCTCAGGTGATCCATCCGCCTCGGGCTCCCAAAGTGCTGGGATTACAGACATGAACCACTGCGCCTGGCCCCTGTCCGTTTCTTTAGGCACACTGAGATAGGGAAGTCGGAAGCGTGCATGGGGTGGGGATGCCTCCAGCTTCAAGAAAGAGCCTGGGAACAGGCACAGAAACTCACCATCCCCTTTTATCACAGGCAGGTAAGTAGCGCAGAGCAGCACAAACTAAGAGCCTGCCTGCATGATCAACGAATGGGGTGGGGACTGCTAGAGACTCTGCCCTATGCAGATGGCACACTTGATCCTAACCGGTTCTTCAGGCCCTATGGAGATAAGACACCCCCTCCTACTTAGCCCATTTATAAAAACCCTGACGTTTGTTTCTATAACCTGGCAAATCGTTCGGGACCCCTCTCTGTGACAGACAGCTCTTCTTTCCTTTCGCCTATGAAACTCCTGCTCCAATCTCACTAGGTGATGCACGTCCCCGTCCTTGATTTCCTTGGCGGCCAGATCAAGAATCTTGGCATTTATCCCAGACAACGAGCTGTTTTACTGCCGTTCCTTTCTGGCCTCGTTTCTGCCACTGTGTTTTCTCAAGCGGGGAGAAGCAAACCCAGGGACGCGACGTGGCCAGAAGGAGCCCCTGCGTGGGGAATGGAGAAGGGCACAGGCGCAGTCAGAAAGGCCTTCCTCCCCGACGCCCTCTCCTCTTTCTCCGACCCAATCCTGGAACTCACCGGCCCGCGCGGTCCAGGAACAGTCCCGCAGCAGAGGCAGAGCCAGAACGCAATGAAGGAACGTGGGGCCCTCAGTCAGCTCCTTTGGGACCCGGACCTTGCAACGGAATGCCGAGGACACCGCTGTTCACCGCGCGGAGGAAATGTCGGCGCCTCCCGCTGAGCCGTCCGGGGCTTTGGTCACCCGGGTGGAACCGCAGCGCAGAGAAACGCCCTGACGTTTCACTCCGCGTGTCTCCTGCTTCCCGTTCTTCCCAGGAGATCATTTCACTTCGTTTTGCAAATCTTTTCTTCCACTTGCGCGCTGCTTCTTTATGTTCTTAAATGCGTGTTTCACAAAGAGCAGGGCTTGAGTTTTGTACTTTCTCTGTGGTGTTCGTTTTTGTGTGTCTGTGGGTGGTGAAATCGGGTCGGAGTCGCTCTACGGTCATTTTTGCCTTTTGCCTCTTGCGCGCCTCGGCGTCCCTGGATTTCAACCGCAAAACACTTGCGTGGAAAGTTAGTTCCGGGGGGTTTCAGTTCTGGCCCGCCGCGTACCTTCTGGTTCCGCGCGCTCCTCCCTGGGCGCCAGCTGTGCCCGGGCTCGGCCCCCACTAGCCTGATACCCCTCAGGGGGCGCCCTGCTGCAGCCGATGTCGCATGAGGAGGGACCCGGCCCCGGGCGGGTGGCAGCGGGCGGAAACGCCTTTGGAAGACGTAGGAGGACTGGCCCATCGTGGCAGGGATAAGTTTTTTCCCTCGGGCTTGAGGTGAGGGGAAATCAGAGGTGACTGCTGGTTTCCTCCCACAGCCTGGTGCGGGGGGCGGGGAGGACTTTACACCTGGCTCCTGCGGAGACGTCACCTTCCAGCTGGGGTCCTTGGAGCTCCAACAGCGCGGTTCCCGCGCGGATCCCCCTCCTGCTTTCTTTGAGGCTGCTGGTGGGCGGCGCCCGTGACCCATTTGGTCCTGAGGGTCCACGGGTCGGGTCAGGAGCTTCTAATCGTCCCCTTCCCGACCCCGTCGCCTGGAGGACAAGGGCCCTTGGTTCCTCGGCTGGGCTGGGGTCTCTTCCAGGATGGACGTCCTGAGGCTGAGAAAAGCCCGAGAGGTGTGGAAAAGTAGGTTCAGAGAGAGGACGGGAAAAAGGGAAGGAGAAGCACGTGGCAGGAGAACCAGAAGAAACTCCAACTCCGAAAATAGGGAGAGGGTGCCACAGGGACAACCCGTCCCCCACCCCCCGGCCCCAGTTAGGGTTCTCCAGAGGGACTGCCCCGATAGGATATAGGTATATGTATATGAAAGGGAGTTTATTAGGGAAAATTGGTGCACACGATTTCAAGGCAAAGTCCAATGGTAGACCGTCTGCAAACTGGGAGGAGACAAACCAGCAGGGATCAGTCCAAGTCAGAAAGCTTCAAAACCGGGGAAGCTCACAGGGCAGCCTTTATCCCCTGCCAAAGGTCCCAGAGACCCCGGAAGTCGGAAACTGCTGATGCAAGCCCCAGAGCCCGAAGGCCAAATAACTTGGACTCTGATGTCCAAGGAGGAAGGAAGCAAGAACCTGCACGGAAGGCAGAGAGAAGCCAGAGAGCTCCGCCCGCAGAGTCACCCCACCCTCTCCCGCCTACTCTCTTCTAGCCCAGCACTGTTTGTTAAATAGGAAGTCTTTCTTCCATTGCTCATTTCTGTTGAAGATTAGATGGCGGTAGGTGTGCAGGCTGATTTCTGGGCTAATTTGTTCTACTGATCTAAGCGTCTATTTTTGTAACTGTGTAGGTCTGTGTTGGTCACTGTAGCCTTATAGTATATTTTGAAGTCTGGAAACGTGATGCCTCTGGCTTTGTCCTTTTTGCTTAGGATTGTTTTGAGAGTTTGAATTTTTTTTTTTTTTGTTCCAAATATATTTTAGAATAGATTTTTCTAATTCTGTGAAAACCAATATTGGTATTTTGATAGTGATAACTTTTCATCTGTAAATTGTTTTGGGAAGTATGGCCATTTTAGCTATATTGATTCTTCCAACCAATGAGCATGAAATATATTTTCTATTCATTTGTGTTGTCTCTGATTTTTTTTAGCAGTATTTTGTAGTTTTCTTATAAAGATCTTTCATCTCTTTGGGTAGATGAACTACTAGGTACTTCATTTTCTTTGTGGCTGTTGTAAATGTGATTGTGTTCTTGCTTTCATTCTCAGTTAGAATGTTGTTGGAGCCTAAGAATGCTACTGATTGTGTACATTGATTTTGTATGCTGAAACTTGACTGAATTCATGTATCAGTTCCAGGAGCCACTCCGGCTCCCCTTCTGTACCTGGGTTTTCCTTTGAGCCCCATTCCCTCCTGCAAGTGTCTCATTCATTCAGTTGCATGCTCAGTCTCCAACCACCACTTAAATCATGTCAGGTACACCTGATGAAGGAGAGAAAAAACATTCTCTGTGAGTCTGAAAAAGATTCTGGATTCCTGATAAGTGTGTACTGTGTCCCCCTGGTGGCAGGAGGAGGTGCATGATTGCTAGATCACAGCCATTAGCACCTTTGGGCTGCTGCTATTCCCAGCTTGGGTGGGCCTGAGTCTGGTGGCCAGGAGCCTACAGCAGGAGTGAGGCAGGTGGGCCCAGGTGTGCACAGAGGCCCCTCCTCCTGTTACCTGGCTGTCCTGCCCAGGACTGTCCTGCCAGCCTTCTGCCTTCCTCCTGTTCACCCAGTCACTGACCCAGGTCTTCCAGCCTCAGGGGTGGGGCTGCCAGGGCCTTCCCAGTGGCCTCCTCTCAGAACTAACCTAGGCTCCTGTCCCCAGCCCTGTACATGGGACTCTTCTCACACACAGATCCTGGGACCCACCAAGCTCTGCCCCTCCCGTGTGTAAGAACTGCCCATCCCCATGTGTCTGTTGTCCTCCAGACCACCCTCCATGTGGCCTCTCCTGGATAGAGGCTTTAGTGCATCAGGCCAGAACCTTCTGGGTTCTTGTGTCCCTGCACAGTCACAGAGGTGGGTGCCATCCCATGCCCCTGTCCTGAAGCAGAGACAGGCCCTGGGGTTGGCCCAGGCCTCCTCCCCTTTCCCACAGCCTCAGGACCCTGGGGATTGAAGGTCACCAGGTACAGGTTCTCCCCACGTGAATACTGTGTGGAGAGGGATGTCTGTGCCTATCTTTTTTTCATTTAATGGGTAAAGGGCTGAGTGGCTGGAGGCAGAGTGGGACTCAAGGTCTCTGCCCAGTCCTCACCCCAGGCTATGCCCTCCCCAGCAGCCAGGGGCCACTGGGCCCCCTACCTCCCTTCTACTTCTGCCCACAGTTCCAGATGCCTCCATAGTGACTGAGAAGAGGATGTGCTGGGGATTCCTCAGTTGTAGGTGCATGCAGGGGTGAGCCGAATGGAGAGGGGATACAGCCGCAGACTCAGGCCTGGGAAACCATTGATGGCTGTGTGGTAAAGTGAGCCCTAGATGGAAGGAGAACCCTCCCTCAGCTCCTGTGCCCATGGAAATCCAACACTTCGAAGATCTCAGTCTCATCTGGATTAGGTCATGTATCTAGAAATTGATGAAGGGACTCTGGGCCTTCATTCTGTAGAGCTGCTTCATTCTCTAGAGGGGCCTGGGGGCTGCCTGCAGGGGAGGAGGGGGCAGGAGAAGCTGCCTGAGGCTGAGAACAAAGGGTGAGAGGGGAACACCTGGAGGCCCTGGCTTTGCAGGAGGAGGAGGAGCTGTGCTGCATTTATGGAGGTATTCACCCCTTCATATCAATTTCTGAAAAGTAAGTTTTTCTTCAATTTCTATTTTCAACTAGTAAAAAAAAAAAAAAGAAAATGAAACAAGCAGAATGAACAGAGTGGTTGCAAGCACATTACAGAGAACTTCTCTTCCTGCACTACTTGAGAGTGAGCTGTCACACTGACGCCCCATCTTAGAGATGCCACCTCATGCCCCATACTTTACTATGGTTTCCTTGCAAACCAGGACACTCTCCAGATAACCACTGTACAAACTCCAAATTAGATTTCACTGCAGACATTATGACCATCTCATGCTCAGATGCCACTCAGGGTTCAGCAATTATCCAGGGAGCTGATGGATGCGGGCATTTCCTACTCCCTCATTTTCCTAAATACATACGTTATGGTGCTCTATTTGTCCCATTGATTGATCTGCATATTTTTGGAAATATGGAAAGCGATCTGGATTGATGTGGTTATTTTTATTATGTGTAAATGAGAAATCCTCACTAACATGTTGGAAAAGTTTAACATTTTCATCCAGCATTTGGATGGTTTCATTTTTGCTAGTTCAGATTTTGTAGTCTAATGTAGAGCGAAAGAGAAATCTCTCATCAACATTGAAAAGCATCCTGTACTGTACTGGAATATTTCACGGCCAACTTTTTGCTATGACAATGAATAGCACAGTCAGCAGTCTAGTATCTCCATACTCTCTGGAACATGTTTGGGGCCTGGAACTGACTCTGGGATTGCTGGTTAGTGGGATGAGCACAGCGTCCACTGTCCTGGATACTGCCTGAGTAGACATCAAAGAAGTGATTCAATCTGGATTCCTACCCACAATGGAAGAAGTCTCTGATATTTTATTTCCTATCCACCAATTAGTAGAGACAGATTAAAAACATTTGTCAGTAGGAAGGGTGTGCAGGGGTAGACCATTGTTCTCTTGTGTCAGATATATAAAAGCTTTCACAGGTTTGTTCAGCATCTCTGAACTGCTCATGACATTTGCCCAAGAATTAGGTACATTTTATTTATATATTCTGCTTCTGATTTTTTGTCTATGGGGGAATAGCATTACTTTTAAAAACAGAAATGTATCTGTGGTGAGGATTTCTTCTACTAGAAGTGAGCATGGTCAGGGCTGAAGAATGGTGAGAAAAGCCACTGCCAAGCGTGGAGTGGGCTGGGGACAAACCAGAAAGCATCACATTCTGGAAGCAGGGATAGAGGCAGGAATACCTGCCAGCCCCCAGGGCATCAGGACAGTGGTGAAGACTGACAGCCAGGCTGTTTGTAAATTAAGAGTGATCTTTAAAGTCTCTGTCTCCAAAACATATCTAGCAACATCCCTGGGTGTATTACTAAACATAACATGGCAGAAGAATGAAATCCCATTAATTCTCTACTGGGTTACAAACCAAAATTCCAGTCAATAAGGTTCTTTGAAAATAGATATCTTTATTTAAGTACAGTCTAATAAATTACTAAATAAAATAATCATGAATATAATACATTTTCATATTAAATACTACATATTAAATACTAAAAATTTCTACGACAGACACTGTGGTTCAGGTCTGTAATCCCAGAGCAATTGGGAGGCAAAGATAAAAGGATTGCTTGAGGCCAGGAGTTGAAGACCAGCCTGGGCAACGTAGGAAGACTCAATCTCTACCTAAAAATAAAACAATTGCTAGGCATGATGGCATGCGCCTGTAGTCCCAGCTATTCTAGAGGCTGAGTCTAGAGGATCACTTGAGCCCAGGAGTTAGAGATTACGGCGAGTGATGACTATGCCACTTCACTCCAATATGGTTGACAGAATGAGAAAATGTAAAAAAAAAAAAACAAAAAACCATAACAATAAAAAGGATTAATACGATTCTTGGTCAGTGCATGGAAAGGATCCCTGAGGCCTGAAGTCCACCATGCTATTTTAATAGCAATACTGTTTAGAAGAATAAGGTCATGCTTCAGAGAAGTGTCTGCTTTTCCACAATCAAAGAAGTAGAAATAAAATGCTTTTTGCTGAGATTTCTTGTTCAGTTAAACCTTGTACAGGAATTCCATCCATTAGCACCAAAAGAAAGTGGCAGAAGATATTAAGAAAAATGGCTGCTAGGATCATCAGCAAAGGTAATGAGTGGCATGAGATGTTGAGTCTACAATGTCCTCGTCATCTGCTGGGGGCCGGTGGGCTTGCTAAGGCTTGAACTCCTGGCTGTCCAGTAAGGCACCGTGGTAAGTAGACAGGCGCCTTCTCTGAAGGGAGAGCGGGAACCAGACGAGGCTAACAAAGGCTTCCTGGTATCATCTTCCACCTTGGGAAAGATGAAGTGTTGGTTTAAGTGGCTGAGAAAAACCTGTGTCTGTTCTCCTGGGTGATCCCTCCCAGACCCTCCCCATTTTGGAGCTTCTTCCCCAAATAAGGAACATGTTTTTCCCTCCAACCCTACTCCTGGCTCTGCAGCCTGTCCCAACCTCCTCCCTCCTTCACCACACCACAGAGCCAGCCCAGGTCCTGTTATAGCCCTCAGGGGCTCAGAACTGAGGCTGGTAATGAGGGGTCTGCACCCTCACTCAGGGCCTGATCCTCTGTCTCATAGAAGGGTATAGAGGACCTGGGGGAGCTCTCTTCAAAGAGAGGTCTCTGGATCCATGTTCCCTGGCCTTGGGTGGGCTTGCAGGCAAACCTCCTTCTTTCCCCTTTGCTCTCAGCCTTTCCTCACCCCGGGAGCTGCACCCATAGCTCTGAATAGGACTGCCCCTGCCCCGCCCCATTCATTCCCAGCCAAGCTCAGTGGCAACCATGGACCTCTAGCAGCAGCTCAGCTGCCCTGTCTGAGTCCACTCTGCTCCAGGCAGGGCCATCAGCTGGCTCAGGATCTGGAGTGTGCAGGAGGCAGAATGGCAGGGGCATCACCCCAGGGCCCGGCCAGGAATCCCATGGGTCCAAGGGGCTTGGCCATTTCCTAAACCTCGTCCTGGACATGCTCTACTCTTCACCTTCCACCTTAACTGCTGGGACTCAAGCTGCTTTCTCTGGGAATGCAGCCTTAGGAACTGGGAGGAACTGGGTGGGCCAAGGCCCTCACAGCCCCCTCGTCCTGGAATTCCCCCAGGTCTCTCTCTTCTTAGCCTCTTCCAGGGATGCCCCTTCCCTTGACATCCTAGGTGAAGTGGCCATGCTGCTCCTCTCCTATTGTGCGGACTGCCCATGCCTGAGTTCCTGCTGCCTGCAGGTCACACACCACTACCCTTCCCGAATAGAAACCTGCTCTGAAACAGGCCTGAATTGTCTAAACCCTCTTGAACTCAACAGGCCCTGAGGCTTGGTATGGGCCCCTCCCTTTCCCTCTGGCCCTGATGGTGAGAATCCATCAGAACCCAAAGTTGAGCTACCCAGGTCACTGCCAACAGGCGACACCAGGTCTCATTCATCTGTCTCATGTCAGGATGAGAAGTCCCGGCCATGGGGAGGGGTGGGGCTCTGGGAATTCTCCTTTCCCTTCCTCCCACCTCCCCTATCTGTCTCTTGTTCCCCTCACAGTTTTGCCTACAGTACCTGTCACTCTAAAGGACTCTCCTAAGATGCCAGGGAGGGTGAAGCAGAGGATGATGAGGAGGCTCCAGGGACTGAGGCTGGTGGCCATGGCTTTGGTCTGGGCTGTGCCTGGGGCCACGGTGGGTGGTGCTGAAACAGAAACACAGGAGTGACAGCCCTTGTCCATGCCCCAAATCTGAGGAGATGCCTCCTCAGCTCCTGCTGCCCCAGGTCATCCTGGAAGGCAGAGGATTTGTCTCCCCTGCTGTGGGGCAGCCGCTGTGACAGTTCCTGGGGTAGGAAGGGAGAGGGGGTGTCCCCGTCCTCAGGGAGCTCACATAGCTGCTGAGGGAAGCAAGGTGACAGCACAGCCCACCCTCCTGCTCTGGTGGAAGAGGAGGTGATGCCCCAGGGTCAGGGACAGGAGAGTCTCGGGGCTGGCATTTGAGGTGGTTTTGATGGATTTCTAGAAAGAGACCAAGGGAGAGGAAAGGAAAAGTAATCCTAGGTGGAGGGAAATCTAAGGAGAAAGGCCCAGAAACACAATGACACCTACAGTTTCGAGGCTGGCGAGAAATCCACAGTGAGTGGAGCAAAAGCAAGTGCAGTGAGGAAGAGGAGTCAGGAGGGAGAGAGAAGAGGAGGATGGGAGAGCCCAGCCACCCCAAGGAGGAGCCCCCCCATGAGGGGTTCATGTTCTTACACTCACTGACACACTCACACACACACATAGACTCACACCCACTCACACCCATACACCCACACCCACCATACTCAGACACTCACAGACAAGGGTGTAACTCTATGGCATCTCCAGGGTGCTCCCAGTGCTCCCCTGTCAGTTACCTGTGGGTTCCAGCCTCTTCTTCCTGTGCATCAGGAAGTCCCTAAGCCAGCTCTTGCAGTCTCCCATCGAGACCTTCTGGAAGAACATGGTTAGTTCGCTGTCCTCCCACTTCTCTTTCATCCGCTTGGCTCCAGCCTGAACCACTGTCCACTTTCTGTTGTTTGAGTCAAAGAGGAGGAACTTCTGTCCATTGAAGCTGAACTGCCAAGATCCACGGATGGGTCCGTTGACTTCACACTCACAAGACATCCTGGCCTGCAGCGTGCGGGGTCCTGCCCCAATCAGAAAGAGATCAGCTCTGGTCTTTACACATTCTCTTCCCTGTCCCACATCCTCCTATGCTGAGACCCTTCTCACCTGGTCCTGTTGTCTCCTCCAAGTCCTGCCCTTGCTGCTGGGCTTCATGGAGGTCCCATGTCTAATTTATTCTACCCACACAAAGTACAGCCCCTGAGCCCACACTCTGCTCCCTTCTGTCCTTGGTCTCTTCCACTCACCGCTGGGTGTGAAATCCTCCAGCTCATTGTCAGCCAGTTTCATTCTGAGCCTCCGCCCCACCTCTTTCAGCATTTCCAATTGTTTTCCCCAGGCATCTGTGACATCCAGCTGCTCTTCTAGGTGACCCATAGATAAGACCTTGTCACTGCCACAGTCATAGGAGAGGAAATTCTTCTGATCAGCCTGGCCCTGGACCTCACACCACTGTTGTCCATGAGTGATGTTGAAGTTATACCAGAGTGAGTGAGCATCTATGGAAAAAAAGAAAAAACACCGGAGAGTGTTGGTGTGGGGGAACGACCCCAAACACTGGGACAGCAAGAGGGTTTCCTGAAGGGCTGGGGTAGCAGAGCATGGATTTCTCTTCCTCGACGGTGGTCTCTGCCTGTAGAGGAACCATGGGTCGCCAACATGTCCATCTCCCCACTGTGCCCAGACCTATACTCACATCCGTCAGCACAGCACCCTGCCAGGGAGGTGGCAGGCCTGCTACAGGAGGAAGGACTTAGATGGCAGGATCTTCAGGAGCAGCCCAGGTGGACTGCAGGAGGCGGGAGAGTGTGGGAAGGCACCCTGAGGATGTTGGAGCATGGTGCAGTGGGTACGATGTAGTCAACATTGGATAAGGGTGAGTTCATTTATTATGGGTAACAAGACATGGTAAGTTCCCTGGAATGTGGTCATCTGCTAGGAGGTTGCCCTTGGAACCTTGGAGAAAGGAATGACCCACACCGCATGAAACAGAAAACCCAGGTCTTACATGGCAGGTTGTAGAGGAAGGAACAAAAGACTAAGAGAAGTGCCCATGCCACAGTGACTGCAGTATGGAATCCAGAACAATGTCCACCCTCTGTGCTCAAGGGAAGCCTGGAAGACTCCTGTTTACCCAGCATATAAAGAAGGCTCCAGGAGAAGGCAGCAGACTGTCAAGAAGCTCAGGGATGCCTGTTGCTGAAGGCCAGGGTCAGGGGTAGGAGATGCTCTTCCTGAAATGGGCTCCCGGTAGTAATGGGGGTGGAAAATCCTGAAATAACAGATCTCAAGAGGAGGCCGTCAACTGTCAGCAGGAAGGAGGGTGCAATGATGGAAATAATTAGAGAAGTAACAATGCCAGCTGGGGACCTCAGTCTTACAAAGCTATGCCCCATAGAAAAAAAGGGTCCAAGATCCAAAAGAGAGGGAGACTCCACCCGGATACTACTAGATTTAAATAATTACCACAAAGACAAAATGCAAGGATGGATGACCAGGAGGCTGAAAGTTGCCACCCCAGGAAATAACTGAGCTCCTTTGCCCAGCTTTGAGATCTGAGCCACATCTCAGATGCAGAGTCCCTTACTAGAAGGAGAGCCCAGAGCCCCTGGTGGGCCCCTTCAACCCCACAGCAACTGCAATGACTCCTTCAGACTCCCCCACAGAGCAAGAAGGACATTCACTCTGGTAACTGTACACCATGAAACAGCAAATACCCAGACACTCCTAGTGGACACAGTGTGCGATCTGAGCTCTTCCCTGAGATGTGAAGCATTAACTTGCTCCCCTCTTACTCATGAGGTGCATTTGGAGCAAAGTAACAGATGGACGCCTGTGTCAGGTCCAGCTTAGAGGGATGTGCTGGGTTCATAGACCCATTCGATGGTAATTTCACATTTCCTGGATTTCTACCGGGAATGGTTAGTGTTTGTAGTTAATGTAGTAACTATTATAGGTTGTGCTGGTCATATGACATCCCCTGTCACTACTGAATGCTGCTCTGGTAGCTGGGATGCAGCCATACACACTCTCATGAGGAGTGTTGCTGGACCTGCCACTATGGCTATTTGACCCTGGACTCCCTAAGATCCCAGAGGCATGTGTGGTTGGAAAAGGTGCTATGTGGATTTCATGGCTATTCCCAACCACGGAATCACAACAGGGTCCCCTACTGCTCAGAAGCAAGGCTGTGCCACTCACAGCAATGAAATCCCCTCACTTAAAAGTGGCTCCAGGTGTGGTCCTGGGCCCTGGTGGAGATGGGCCTCCATCTATGGGAGGGCAGTGACCACACAGCCTCAGAGCTGCCCATCACACGGTGGGCTCCTCACCCTTTAGGTCATTAGGAAGGTAGGCCCAGCAGTGAGAAGACGCAGGTGGGTCTCCTGGGATGGGCCGGAGCAGGGCCACAGGGAACCAAGAAGCTGCACAAGCAGTTGGCCCCGATCCCCAGGACACTACATGGGTGTACCCCTCACCCTCAGCTCACACCTGAGGCTTCAGGGAGGGTCCCTGATCGCCCCAAGGGACCGATGATGCCCCCCAGCAGCAAAGGAGGGGGGCATTGACCCCGAACCATAGAACCTCCACTCGCATCCATCACACCCACACCACCCAGAAGCCACAGGCAGGGTCGGACACACCTGTGACTCTTCAACTTACACCACTTGGAGATGACACCCCAGGGGATGGGGCAGCAATTGCCAGGACACATCATGCGCCTTCACCTGGGGTCAGCAACCTAGGATGGTGTCCACATCTGGTCTCCCTTTTATTTGCAAGTTGCCATTGCCTGCTGTTCCTCTACAAAGGGACAGGACTTGACACAGAGTACCCATGGCCAGCAAGGACCAAAGTGCCTTCAGCTTTTCCTTTCTAGAAAGGGTTTGCTGATACCTGTCTGCTTAGTGACTACTCTATATGACGCTGGCTCCCCAGTAGGAAGAACAGGCGGGTCTGGGATCCAAGGGCAGTAGTGGGCGCCTCTACCCACGGGCGCTCCCAGGGTCATCCTGGGGGACATGGTACTTCCCATCCCCCCTGCATTAGGTTTTGTGGAAAGCATGGGGTGTGTTTGCTGGGGTGTGTCCGCTGGGGTGTGTGATCAGGCAAAGGGGGTGAAGGTGTTATTTGGTGGAGGAGGTGCTAAGGGCCCCTTCTTGGATGGGGAGGTGAGGGAGGCCTGTGGGGTGACAGGGCTGGGCTGAGATGGGGAGTGAAAAGATGCGTCCTGAGTAGTGGAAGTGAATAGTGAGGGGAGGAGTAGGAAGTGTCTGCTGAGCCGCTGGGGGCAGTTAAGTGTCTGCAACAAAGCGCAGGGGGAAGTTCCAGGGCATGGAGCCCTGGGGATGCTGGAGGGTTTGTGTGGTAGAGAGCCGGTGAGAGCAGAGAGACCTGTGGCTGATTGGGGTGTCAGTGATCGCGTCTCTGTGGAACCCCCCTTCACCCCTGTCTTGACCCCAGCTCGGGTTCCAGGGGCTCTGGTTTCTCCTTCCCGAGGGCGAGTGGGGCTGCGGGGCTCCACCAAGGGATCCCCTTCCCACCTAGCCCTCTGCAGCTTTTTGGCCCCTCCACCCTCCTGCGGTTCCTTTTTCGCCTTCTTTGACCCCCCTCCTGCCCTGCGGGGCAAGCAGCAGCCTCAGGAAGCGGACCTGGCGAAAAAGAGCAGCGAATGGGAACTGAGCGAGGGAGCAGACCGGGGAGATCGCGCCGGTCCTTCTAGAAGCCTTCCCTCCTCTGAAACGCGCTGCAGTCCACAGCCCCCCAGGTTTGGCCCCTGCGCCGCTGAGGCTCCATCCCCAAACTTACCGGCCCGCCCCGTCCCGGACCAGTCGGATAGCAGGTACAGAGTCAGGAGGCACAGAAGGATCGCAGGGCTGGCGGCCACTGCCATTGTAGACTTGGAGCGCAGCTGACTGGAGGAGCGGTCGATGTGGGGACCGGCGGATGAATCACTTCCACCCTCCCATGCCTGCCAGTGGTTAAATAGGCCGGCCCGCCCCTCTCCGTCCCGTCCCGCCCCTCTCCGTCCCGTCCCGCCCAGGCGCCCGCTCCAGTCCCGCCCCGCCTAGGGATCCAGGGGAGCCTATGCCTGCCCAAGTTTGGACGGCTGCTCCGCCCTATCCCGCCCCGTCTCGCCCTTCCCCGCCCCACCCCGGGCTGGGACCCGGGGAGCCTAAGCCTGCTCTTGTTTGGGGATGCTCCGCCCCATGCCGCCCCGGGCTCGTGGCCTGACAGCGGCCCCCTCTAGCCAACACTTACTCTCCACCCCTGGCGCCGCGCGGGCCAGGACACGGTTCCTTCTTGACCGCCTCATTTAATTTTTTAACACAGCATTTATTATTACCCACTGATGCACAGGAAAGCGAAGAAACTTGCACAGGGATATTCAGTGGCGGCCGCGTCACCGCCTCTGTCAGCGACACCCGCCCTCCTTCAGCCTGCGCCCAGAGTCCCAGCCCCTCTCCGTCCAGGGCGCAGCCGCTTCCCAGTCCGGAGTGGACCTTCTTTGCCTCTCCACTAAAAGCTGAGGCGGTCTTTGAGTATATTCTACATGCCTTTATGACTTCTGGAAAAAAAGGAAAGAAAAGAAAGTCCTAGTGGCCGACCGTGATCAGTCATCATGTGATCAATTGTGTTTCCATGGAGAGCAGAAGCCGAGGGAGGGGTCTACGCATGCGTGGGGCTCACTTAGCTGCACACTCATCTGTGGCCAACTACACCGAAATCCATGGGCCTAGGGCGGGTTTCCTATTTCAGTTGTGAGGTCTCCCGCTCTCCCTGAAGTCAGCAAATGCCAGGCCCACCCTGAGGACAGCTGGAGCTCTGAGCCCAGGCCGTGGCCTCTTCATGGTCCTGGGGGTGCTGTAAGGGGGTGGAAGTGAAAGCAAGACCCACCATCAGGACTCAGGCGTGTTTTTCAGACCCACAGAGGATGATTTTTCTCTCCATCACCTGGTGAGCCTGACGTGATTTAAGGATGGTTGGAGGCTGAGTGAACCAGTGAATGAATGAGAGAGTTTTGGAAGTGAATGGGGCTCAGATGAACAGCACAGGTGCAGAGGGGAGCTGGAGCGGAGGTTGTAACCCCCAGGGGCCTGAAGGTGGCAGCATGGAGGTTGGTAATTTCTTTTTTTTTTTTTCCTTTTTTCCTTTTTTAGTTGTTGGGTTTTGTTTGTTGTTTTCTTGGTTGGTTGGTTGTTTGTGAGACAGAGTCTCACTCTGTAGCCCAGACTGGAGTGCAGTGGGACGATCTCAGCTCACTACAATCTCTGCCACCCGGGTTCAAGCGATTCTCCTCCCTCAGCCTCCTGAGTAGCTGGAATTAGAGGCGCCTACCACCACCTCCGGCTAACTTTTGCAATTTTAGTAGGGACAGGGTCTCACTATGTTGGCCATGCTGGTATCAAACTCCAGGCCTCAGGTGATCTGCCTGCCTCGGCCTCCCAAAGTGTTGGGATTACAGGCGTGAGCCACTGCGCCTGGCACCAACTTGGAAATTTCAGTCTCCACCTGGTGTCCACAAAGATTTTCCAAGGAAGAGTAACTTTGGTTTTCAACCAGTCTGGGAGTGCTTCATCAGGATAGAATCTTCTAGAAAACATAGTGTGATGACGGACAGCAAACTACTGTCTTCAGCTGGTTTGATTGAGCCTAGAGTGCACCAGGGCCAGGAAAATCTTGTCTTTTTTCTTGCTTTTTTTTTTTTTTTTTTTTTTTTTTTTTGAGACGTTGTCTCATACTGTTGCCCGGGCTGGTGTGCAGTGGTGTGATCTAGGCTTGCTGCAACCTCCACCTGCCAGGTTCAAGCGATTCTCCTGCCTCAGCCTCCTGAGTAGCTAGGATTACAGGCACCTCCCACCATGCGTGGCTAGTTTTTTAGTATTTTTAGTTGAGATGGGGTTTCACTATGTTGGCCAGGCTGGTCTCGTGATCCCCTCCATACCTGTGTTCCATTTAGTATACTGAGGTTTTCTTTGGTTGGTTTGAAAGCTATACATTCTAGTTTTCTTCTCAGGGTGGCCGTCCTTAACCTATGACTCATACCAATCAGTATCACATTTATTGGTATTAATGGTTTCATTTTATTCCTAATTTTAGAAGTATCAGCATGTTTTCCTATTCCTTTTGCGTGCCACCTCCAACCCCATTTTCCTGATATCTTTCCTAGCTGTAATTCTCGGTTATTCTTAGCTACACTTCTTTCTGTAATTCTAACTTCACATTTCCCTTGTTGTGAGATAACAGTAATCTGGAACAGATTCTTTGGTCACTTGTCCTCCTCGGTTCTCTTGTCACATCTCCTGTGTTTCTCTTGCTATTGAGGTACCTTCCTCTAAACTATTTTTCCAACTTGGTTTTTAGGAGGCAAATATCCTTCAGGTTTTCTGTGTTTCGAATATTTCTAAAACACTGTGGTGGGCAGGACTCGGTAGCTGCCCCTTCAAGTTTCCTGTACTGTTTCTAGAACGATATGTTCTAGAAAACACTGATGATAGGACAACTAGCTGCTGTCTTAGCCTGTTTGTTTAAGCCTGGAGCACACCAGGGGCAGGAAAATCCAGTATTTTAAGCAAAGAAAGAATGTGTGTGAAAGTGGGAATGGAAATGGGAAAGGAAAGGGGGCCAGGAAGAAGGGGATGCAGAGAATAAGGGGTGAGGGGCCTAGAGAAACCAGCTGCTCCTAGTCTAGGCACCGCTAGTCTAGGTACTGTGAGTTTAGGCAACGCTAGTCTAGGCTCTGCACAGTCATAATTAAAGCTACTAATCAGTTGACCTTAAAATAGATTTTCCTGGGTTCTCTGAGTGGGCCCAGTGCCATCACATGAGCTCTAACAAGCAGAAAATTTTCTCAGGCTGGAGCCAAGAAAGATGCGTCCAATGTCAGAGAGATTCTAAGCATGAGAAGGATTCCATGCACTGTTGCCGGCTCTGAGATGTGGGGACCATGAGCAAGACTGGAGAGGGGCCTCTAGGAGTTAGGGAAGGGCTGACAGCCAGCAGGGAAGCTGGGACCTCAGTCCCACAGGTCCAAGGACTGGATTCTGCCAGCAACCTGAATGCACTTGGAAGGAAATGCTTCCCAGAACCTCCCAATCAAAGCCCAGCTGGTGGACACCTTGAACTTGACCTTGACCTTGAGGACTGGGAGCAGAGAAACCAATCAAGCCATCTCAGGCTTGTGACCTAGAGGAATATGAAATAATAAAGATGTACTGATTTAAGCAGGTAAGTATGTGGGTGGCAATTTGTTATCACTGCAACAGAAAAGATACCTTCCTATTTAAATGAGAACTGGACTGGATATAAAATTCTAGGCTCAAGTTCTTTTTCTTCATATTTGAGAAAGAATACTCTGTTGTTATCTTGCAACCAGGGTTGTTGTTGTGTAGCCTGAGGGCCAAGTGTTTCCTTCTTCCTTCCATTGTTTCCCTGGGGTAATTTGGGAAAGGGAGCCAGAAGCCTGAGCTTCTTTCCTGTCTTCACCCAGTGGATTTGTACTGTTCTAGGCCTTTAGTCACAGTCTCAAGGAGGTGGAGAATGGTTTCTACTTTAACCTACCTTTTCACAGATGCATTTGTAGATTGTACAAGCTTATTGTTTTTCTCTTATTCGACTAGTGCTAGTCTTCTCTCCTCCTATTTTATAAATATGAAACTTACTGAGATGTAATTTACAGACAATACTCCTTTGTGAACATAGGAGCTTAAAGTCTCTTATCTTTGGGAGCGTATTGAAATACATAGGCATTTGGCCATATTATAAGATGTGTTCCCAGGCTATAAACGTTAAACAGATGAATGATATTACTTCAGTCATGAATCATCTTACCAATCTGTCAATTCTGTAGAAAATCACGTTTCTAGCAGTGCTTGCTTCAGGTTTGTGAAGAGAAAAACAGCAATGTTTTCACTGAACATTGACTTTTAGACAAAATGAAGGCTAGAACTACATTAAATTCATTTTTACTTCCTATCATTTCTATATTTTATAGATTTCATAAAATCGGCCCACAGTCTTAATTTATGATAATTGTAATAGATATCTTAGTAAAACACCCAGTCTCTTTCGGTTATTGGAAACACTTATAAATTCTAGGCTTTAACAATAAATAGCACATTGTAGAACAGCAGTGTCGTTTAAAAACTGAACTTACTTGAATTAATCAGACATGACAAGATATTTTATGACCCTAACAGAAGCTTAATGAACAATGTTGAATAGATTTCAATACTTTTTTATAATGTATCTAAACTGTGTCAATTATGTTAACACTGCCTTTGAGAAGAAATCATCAATTTTGGATTTAACATACAGGATGGCACCCTAGAAAATGTTAAAACATCAGGAGAATTGTACCTTTAAGAGTGGAAATGAGCAATGAAAATACACACTACCAGAGTCACCTCCTGGGACGCCTAGATATTTACTTGTGATTTGAGCATTTTTCTGCCTAGAAACAGCAAAACTGACAGTTTAGCTCTAACTGGCAGGCACCACATGACATAGCAACAACAGAGCAAGAAAACCAGGAATATCTTTTGCTCAAAATAAAGTTATTTCAAATCTTGTTTTAAAAGCTTTTTTGCTAAGGTGCCTCCTCTACCCAAGAAACTAACAAAGAGCCACAGCAGCAACAATGATGCCCAGCAAGAGCAGCACTGCATGTGTAAAATCCAGTAAAGCACTCTGCCCTGAGGATTCGTCACTGCAGCTGTCCTGAGGGTTAGAATGTTTTCTACCTGACTGCTCCGGGAATGTGCGAGCCAAAAAATGAACAAAAATGATCCCTGGCTTGTGGAGATCCACAGGCGTTGAACAGAATCCAAGATAATATCTCTGCAGAACACAACCTCACGTAGGCAGCAGAGGCTTCCTGCAGTAAAAAAGCCATGCCACAAAAAAGCTCAGAAACCTGCAGAATATATCAAGAGTCAAATCACAGTAAGTGAGTGAGCCAATCCCACAGAGTACGTTTGGCCCTGAAGAACTACAGATATTAGAACTAAAAAGAAAATAGTAGGCCGGGCGCGGTGGCTCAAGCCTGTAATCCCAGCACTTTGGGAGGCCGAGACGGGCGGATCACGAGGTCAGGCGATCGAGACCATCCTGGTTAACACGGTGAAACCCCGTCTCTACTAAAAAATGCAAAAAACTAGCCGGGCGCGGTGGCGGGCGCCTGTAGTCCCAGCTACTCGGGAGGCTGAGGCAGGAGAATGGCGCGAACCCGGGAGGCGGAGCTTGCAGTGAGCTGAGATCCGGCCACTGCACTCCAGCCTGGGTGACAGAGCGAGACTCCGTCTCAAAAAAAAAAAAAAAAAAAAAAAAAAAAAAAAAAAAAAAAAAAAAAGAAAATAGTAAAATATGTATCCTTAAATCATTAAAGACATAAAAGAATAAAACCCACTGCAACCATTGAGACATTGTCAAAAAGACTAGTTATATCTGAAATAGAAAGAACCAAGCAGCACTTACAGCAATGAAAAATATGTTAATTAAAATTTGAAACTCAACACACTGAGAAGCAGCATATTAAATATAAGATGAAGTCACTGACCTGGATGGATCTGAAGAAATCATTCAAAATTTGGTAGAGAGAGAGTTTCATGCTGAAACTGCAAGAGAGAAGTATAAAGATATGGATGTACAAGGAAAAGGGCCAACCTGCCTCTAATTGGACTTCCAAAAGCAGAGAAGAAAATGAGGGAGAGTAAATTTTCAAAGAGCTAATGGCTAAGAACTTTTTCAGATTTTATGAAAGACATAGATTCTCAATTTTAGGAAACATAACCAATCTCAATTAGAATAAATAAAAATAAATTAACTCCTAGGTGCATTGTGATGAAATTGGAGAATATCTTAAAGGTTGTCTTCAAGAAAAGTATGTTTGAAGAGAACAACTTAAAAGGGAAAAATTTAAAAGCAATTATTGATAAAATATAATCCATAGGAAAGACAATCAATTTGACAAGAGCCTCCTAGCCAGTTTTCAAAATTCGCAGCCATTGTCTCTCAAAATATGCCTTCTGTGTTGTTTTACCTGTCCTTTTAGGATTCCAATTAAATGTGGGGTGAACCATTCCACAGTGTCTGCCACAGCAGCTGTGGCTTCTGAATTTTACTGTCTCTTCTAAATTTTTCCGCTCTTCAGTCTTCCTGTACTGCATTCCAAAGGATTTCTCTTTCTTGACCTACCTTCCAGCTTACACTTCTCTCTTCAGCTCTAATTTGCTATTAAAGCCATCTGTTGAGTTCTTCATTCCAGTTATTTAGTTTTATACTTATAGATTATTCCATAGTGCATATATCTTACATTTGAAGTAATGATTTTTTTCTGTTGTTTTTTCATTTTTTTAAGTTATTAAATCATAGTAAGCATAGTTATTTTTAAATCCCTGCCTGATAATTCTAATTTTTTTTTTTTTTTTTTGAAACAGAGTCTTGCTCTGTCTTCTGGGCTGAAGTGCAGTGGTGTCATCTCGGCTGACTGCAACGTCCACTTCCTGGGTTCAATTCATTCTCGTGCTTTAGCCTCCTGAGTAGCTGGGACTATAGACATGCCCAATTAAGGAAGGAGACCACTCCTACTCCCCACACCTTGCCTAGTTCACAAGACAGGAGGAGAGAGAAAGCAAAAAGTTAGAAAGAAACCAAAGTAAGATAAATAGCCAGACAACCTCGGCACCACCACCCTGCCCTAGGAGTTAAAAAAATAATAATAATAACATCAATCCCTGACCTAAACTACTTGTGTTATCTGTAAATTCCAGACACTGTATGAAAAAAGCATTGTAAAACTTTTTGTTCTGTTAGCTGAGGCATGTAGCCCCCAGTCACGTTTCCCATGCTTGCTCGATTTATCATGACCCTTTCCCATGGACCACTTAAAGTTGTAAGCCTTTAAAAAGGCCAAGAACTTCTTTTTGGGGGAGCTGGGCTCTTAAGACGCGAGTCTGCCGACGCTCCCGGCGGAATAAAAAACGTCTTCCTTCTTTAATCCGGTGTCTGAGGAGTTTTGTCTGTAGCTCTCCTGCTACATTTCTTGGTTCCCTGACTGGGAAGCCAGGTGATTAACCAACTGTCGAAGCAGCCCCTTAGGCAGCTTATGCCTGCCCTGTAGAGCATCCCTGTGGGGGACGCTGGCCAGCTTGAGCTATGCGGATCCTGAGAGCGCTCCCAGGTAGGCATTTGCCCTGGTGGAACGCCTCGTCAGAGCAGTACACAGCAGGCCCCCACGGAAGATCAAGGCAGTGACTGAACACCGGGAAGGAACTGGCACTTTAAGTCCAGACATCTGAAACTTGGTAAGACTGGTCTTTGGAACTTGCTCACTCCATTTGAGTGGAAGTGTGGCCTGATCACCCACGGCGTGCCTGTACCGGCACTTTGGTTTTTGTTTTTGACTTGACTTGCTTGACACTTTGGTTTTAGTTTTGATTTTGATTTAGTGTGAATTAGATGAGTGAGTGATCTTTTACCCTTTACTTCTTACAGTGTGAATGTTGTTTTGTCTTGAGAAAAAAATAGGTCAGACACAAAGTAAGCCCACTCCACTAGGAACTGTGTTTAAAAAAAATTCAAAAAGAAAAAAAGAAAGTCATCAAATCATCAAAACGTACTCTATTAAAATGCACGTTACAGAACCTTAAGAAAGGTTTTGCAGGAGATTATAGAGTTAAGTTAACCTCCTAGAGGTTAAGAACTCCGTGTGAATTAGAACTGCCCTCTTTTGGTGTTGGATGGCCCATGGAAGGAACTATAGACAGAGAACAACTGGCCATGTATTTAAGGTGGTGACAGGGGTCAGAGGACAGCCAGTGTACCTAGATCAAATTCCTTTATATTGACTCACGGTTAAATATAACATAGACAAAACCAGCATAAATTTAGCCCCGTTTAACAGCTTATTGCAAAAAAGCCAAAAGTAAAAGTAAGAGCAGCTTCACCAGCAGACAGAGAGTTAAAAAAGGAGTCCCAGAAACAGCAAGAGAAGCCAGGTTTGCAGGAGTCACCAGAGATAATAGAAAGTCTTTCTCCATGTGTCCCAGCCCACTACCCCGCTTTACCAAGGCCAACAGCCCCCTCGGAAATGAGATTCAGAAGCTAACACACCCCAGGTCTCACCTCGAAGGGGAGGATTGGAGCCTCCAGAGGCCAAGGAAGGAAGTCAAGATAGTCAAGTGGGCTGTCTCAGATCTGGTCTTGCTGGAGCTATGTAAATGCCTCTCAGGGAGACGGAGGACCTGTCTATTATAATGACCAAGCCCACATCCAGGGGGTGGGGAGGGGAGGGAGGCAACAGACTTTCATCTATCAGCCGTTTCAACCATTGATCTACTAAACTGAAAACACCCTGAACCCGCCACCTTGCTCCTGGCAGCTAGAGCCCTGTAGAGCATGACTGTGTAGAGGTGTTGGACTCAAGTTTCCTCTAGCAGACCTGACCTCCAGGACCAGCCTTGGGCATCAGTAGACTAGGAGCTATACATGGACGAGAACAGCTTCATCAACCCACAAGGAGAGAGAAGTGCAGAATATGTGGTGGTAACCCTGGACACTGCCGTTAAGCTGAGCTCATTGCTTTAATTCGGGCCTTAGAATTAAATTCCTCAGTAAAGGTAAGACTGTAAACATTTACCTGACTCTCAGTATGCCTGTTTAACCCTCCAAGTGCATGGAACATTATATAAAGAAAAGAGCCTGTTAAACTCCAGGAAAAAGGGGAAAAAAGACGCAGAGAATGCAACTCAGCTTCAGCATTTGCAGAGGTACTGAGAAGCACTTCTGCAGAGGCTAAAACTTGGTAGAAAAAAGCAAGTCATATAAAAAAGATTTCAGGAATGCTTCAAGTTGCTGACAAGAGCCTAAGTCAGTTTTATAAGAGACTATAAAGCATTCTGGTTTTACACCCCATTTGACACTGAGGCTGCTGAAAATCAGTATATAGTGAATACTTCATTTGTAAAGCAAGCCCAGGGTAACATCAAGCAGAAGCTGCGGGCATGAATACCACCTAGTCTATAAAAGTGGCCACCAAGGTGTATGTTAACTGTGACCAAGGGACAAAACTGGAAAAGAGCAAAAGAAAAGAAAAAGACTAAGAGTCAATGTGAAAAAGAGAATCTGAAGAAAACAGGAGAGACGGACAGCAGTGCACGGGGCCAGGGCCTGCGCCGTTGCCCAGCCCCACCAGCTGGCCTAAGAGCAGGAAAACTCAGGAAAAAAAAAAAAGAAGACTTAAGAAAAAAAGCCAATCTATTAGCAACAGCTCTTATAAAAAAACATTAGCAATGTGAGAAGAGGTGGTCATGCATATAAACGTGAAAAAAGTCAAGTTAGGCAAAGATTCAAGAGCCAGACAAGGCTAGACAGAGATTAACGTGCGAAGTGCAAAAAGAAAGGACACTAGAAGGTTAAATATGCAAAAGGCAATAAAACAAATGGCCAAGGCCACAAGACAAAGAGGCCGTCAGCCAAGGGCTGCTGCACCTTGGAGGAACCAAATACTGATCTGATCAGGCTGACAGGAGCTAAAAAATGTAAAGACTAGGGCAGACTAGGCACCTTCCCATTAGGCTCCCAGGAGCCCATGGTCACATTAGAAGTCAAAAGCAGCAAGATTTCTGCTGTATCTGGATTCCAATTTCTCACTAAAGGCTAAGCCACTAAATAGAGTTACAAAGGGGGACAGTGTGGGGAGAAGAGCCCCTCCTCTAAGAAACTTAAACAGGAAAAAGAGCCATACCTTGTGAAAACCTACTTACAGATTTTACAGACCTGCCCCGTGCTGGAGGCTATCGGTACAGGCTAGTGCTTGTTTGCACCTTTTCAAGGTAAGTTAAAGTTTTCCTCACCAGGACAGAAAAAGTACAAGAAGTGACTAAAGTACTGTTAAAAGACATTATCCCCAGGTTTAGACTACCTCTAACTTTAAAGTCAGACAATAGGCCAGCATTTGTAGCTGAAATAGTGCAAGATTTAATAAGACTGTTAAAAATAAAATAAAAGTTACACACAGTCTATCGGCCACAAAGTTCAAGAAAAGGTGGAATGCATGAACTGGACACCCGAGCAGCTACTAAAAAAAAATATTGCCAGAAAATCATTTAAGATAAAATCAGGTTTTTGCCTACGGTCCTCCTCCGAGTCAGATGCACTCCCACCAAACAAACTAGGTATTTGCCCTATAAGATTTTGTTCAGTCGGCCACCCCCAAATCATAAGTCAAATTAAAGGTGACCTCCAGAAACTAAGGGAATTAACCTTAAAAAAACAAATGCAGGATTTAAAAATAGCCATTTGAAGTGTTCATGATTGAGTAAATGGAAATGCCTATAAGTCTGACACCACTTTAAATCTAGTGACTCTGTTTAAAGTAAAATCTAATTTTTCTAGCACCCATATAGGATGGGCCCTCTACTGTAACCTTGTCCACTCCCACTGCTGTTAAAGTTGCAGGTGTTGTGTCTTGGATCCACCACAGTCAGCTAACACCGGCAGCTCAGGACAAGTGGACCAGCCAGCAGGAAACAGATCATCCAACCCGGCTGATCCCTAGACGAGACCAAGCTGCTGCTGAGGATGACAGCCCTGCTCTGGTCACTCTGGGGGCTGATCAGTCTACACACGGCTGAAGCTTGAGGAGATAAGAAGCCCTGCTCTAGTCACACACCGGCAGCTGACTAGTGTATGCATGGCCAAAGCTTGAGGACTCATCAAGCAAGTAAATGGAGTTAAAAATCTTAAGATTAATAGTTTTCCTGTAATACTGTTTTCCTCTTGTTCTGTCACTGTATTCAACCTTTTTCCCAAGTAAGGACTTGTTTTGTCCTTGCTGGATATGAATATGCTGTACATTGTTTTGTTGTTGTTAACCTCCATGACCATGCTAGAAGAAACACCCGTATAAGGTGTCCCCAGTGTACACATGCTACTTAGGAAACCCAGACCCGTCCAGCCCAGCGACAATTCCGAGTCTTTCAGTCATTCTTGAAACTATAACCAGAAGTTACCAGAACCTCCTCCTTTAGCAAAAAAAGAAAAAACCTATTTGCTCAGTTGGCTGTAAACATTGCTAGCAGACTAAATGTTTCTTCGTGTTATATTTATAAAAAGGCTAACATAAGACACCAATGGCCTTGAGAAGCAAAAGAGTTCATGCCTCCAGATAACTTCACTTTAACACTTTCCCCAAACAGATGCCCCAAGTTCAAGCGTCTGGCTCTTAAAAACTTGTTATTAAAAAATACTGTGTTACTCGCTAAGAAAAAGCTTTTAAGACCCAGTAAAAAAACTAACCTGCTTAGGACATGACAAAGTTGGTACATGTGCCTGTACAGGTTTAACACAGGTTTGATCCTTGGTCTTCATTTAGAAAATAGTTTACAGCTATAAGAAAATTTAAAACCCTCATTGTAAGTGTATTACTAGTACTAGAAACTCGCTTGCTGCTCCCCTGTATATTACATTTACTCCTTCAAATGAAAGAAGGGTTTGTAGCTACCATGGTTCGTCAGAAAACTTCAACGCAAGTGTGTTACATAAAACACTATCACTGTGTCTCGCAGAAAGACTCAAAAAATAAAAATAAAACTCCCACTAATTAGTGAAAATTCTCAAAGAGGGGGATAAGGAAGGAGACCACTCCTACTCCCCACACCTTGCCTAGTTCACAAGACAGGAGGAGAGAGAAAGCAAAAAGTTAGAAAGAAACCAAAGTAAGATAAATAGCCAGACAACCTCAGCACCACCACCCTGCCCTAGGAGTAAAAAAAATAATAATAATAACATCAACCCCTGACCTAAACTACTTGTGTTATCTGTAAATTCCAGACACAGCATGAAAAAAGCATTGTAAAACTTTTTGTTCTGTTAGCTGAGGCATGTAGCCCCCAGTCATGTTTCCCATGCTTGCTCGGTTTATCACGAACCTTTCATGTGGACCCCTTAAAGTTGTAAGCCTTTAAAAAGGCCAAGAATTTCTTTTTCGGAGAGCTTGGCTCTTAAGATGGCAAATCTGCCGATGCTCCTAGCCAAATAAAAAACCTTTTCCTTCTTTAATCCGATGTCTGAGGAGTTTTGTCTGCGGCTCGTCCTGCTACACAACCACACCTGGCTAATTTTTGTATTTTTAGTAGAGACAGGGTTTCACCATGTTGGCCTGACTGGTCTTGAACTCCTGGCCTCAGGTGATTCTCCCGCCTTGGTCTCCCAAAGTGCTGGGATTATAGGTGTGAGCCACTACACCTGACCAGATAATTCTAAAATTTGAAGTTGCAAGGTCTAACCCAGCAGTTACTAGCTACACGAGGCTATTGAGAAATTGAAATACAATTAGTTTGAATTGAGATGTACTGTAGTATATGGTGCATACCAAATTTCAAAGGTTTAGTATAAAAATGTCAAATGTCAGCCGGGTGTGGTGGCTCACGCCTGTAATCCCAGCACTTTGGGAGGCCAAGACAGGCAGATCACGAGGTCAGGAGATTGAGACCATCCTGGCTAACATGGTGAAACCCTGTCTCTACTTAAACTACAAAAAATTAGCCAGGCGTGGTGGCTGGTGCCTGTAGTCCCAGCTACTCGGGAGGCTGAGGCAGGAGAATGGCATGAACCTGGGAGGCAGAGCTCGCAGTAAGCCAAGATTGCGCCACTGCACTCCAGCCTGGGTGACACAGCGACACTCTCTCCAAAAAAAAAAAAAAAAAGAAGTCAAATGTCTCATTATTCATTTGTCTATTGATGACATGTTGAAATAATAGTTTTGGTTAAAAAAATTGAGTTAAAACATATTGAGTTAAAAATATTGTAAAAATGTATTTCACCTGTTTCTTTTTATTTTTTCAATGTGTTCACTAGAATATTTAAAATTCCCTGTGTGGCTCACACTTGTGGCTTCCATTATATTTCTATCAGAGTACTGATCTAGAGGTTCCATATATTTTCTGTCTCTGTTGTACATTTCAGCTGGTTCTCTGGTTCTCATTTCGGCTATCTTATCTTCCCATGTGGTTGGTTATCTTTGTCTACGTTCTGGGTACGATGTTTTAAAAATTGCTGTTGATAGAATATAAAGTGTAGGATGGGCTGGCCATAGTGACGCACTCCTATAATCCCAGCACTTTGTGAGGCTGAGGTGGGGCAGATGGCTTGAGGCCAGATGTTTGAGACCAGTCTGGGCAACATGGTAAAACGCCATCTCTAGTAAAAATACAAAAATTAGCTGAGTGTGGGGTCATGCACCTGTAGTTTCAGCTACTCAGGAGACTGAGGTGGGAGGATCACCTGGGCCTGGGAGGTGGAGGCTGCTGTATGCTGTGATCGCACCACTGAACTCTAGCCTGGGTGACAGAATGAGACCCCATCTCAAAAAAAAAAAAAAAAAAAAAAAAAAAGGTAGCATGATATTTCCTTCCTCCAGAAATGAATTTCATTTGCTTATATCAGGTACTTGATAGCTATAAAATTGCTTGAATTTTGCTGTAGGAATTGAGATATTTTGGGACATTCAGAAGCCTTGAACCCGGACTGCCTTCTGTTTGAAGACTGGTTGACCATCAGTCCACCTTTACTCTGAGGGTCCAGTCCCACTCTTGGCAGGCTCTGGACTCCAATATCTGTTTGCACAGCCCCATGAAGCCATCCAAAGCGCACGTGAGCCACTAGAATCAAAAGGCCGCTGACTCTTTACCATATCACTACTGCCACAGTTAGGAAGCCACCAAGACAAGGAAGGAATCCATCCATAATCAGAAACCTACCACCCTCAGAAACCACAGCCACTGTTGCCCGCTGCAGATCCCACTGTGCCTGCGAGGATTTTCAGCTTCAAATGGACGCCACGTGCCCTGCTCTCAGCACCTCAGAGCCAGCGACCAGAGCCCAGGACCTCAGCTAACACTGCCCAGAAAACTGAGTATCTCCCCCGCTGGGCTTGGCAGCAGGAGCAGCAGATGCCTGGCCCCTGCTGCAATTCCCCAACATTTGAGTGACTGAATCTGCACCACATCCTGACTCTGGTTGTAAAGGAGTCTGGGAAATGTAGTTTTTAGCTTTCCTGTTTCTGTAGTATAGGAAGGCACAGCAGAAAGCAGATGGAATGGACTTATCCTTCTCCCATCTGCCCCCCAGGTACATACAATTATAATACCATTTGGTTTAAGTTTCAAAATATGCAAAATGATACTATATCTTGCTTACTGATATATCATATACGTGTAAATTCATGTACATCCATACACCTGTATCCGTGTATCTACATATGTGCATATCCATATATAAGTATACAATTGCCACAAAGGCAGTAAGATCAGTTGTGGTTTCAAGCACCGGCTCTGCAGTCAGAAACCCTGTGTTTGTGTGACATGGGGCATGCACGTTTCCTCAGTCTCGCTCGCTAAGCTTATACTTCCCTGTGTGTAAAATAGGCATCATGATAGTACCTACCTCAAATATTGCTGTGGGCCTCAAATAAGCCAGTGCCTGTAATAGACTTAGCATAGTGCTTGGCTCGTGGTAATACTCAGAGAATTGTAGCTCTTTCCATCATAGGGGGTAGCAGAAGGCCTCGGTGGTCAACCCAACTCACTGTATCAGCCTGACAAGTCACTTAACTCCTCCGGGCCTTGATTTCTTGTCTTTCAGATGAGGGAGTTGCCCTAAATGATCTATGAGGTGAGTTCCTAAGCCAATGTCTCCAGGTCCTTAGGGGAGAGTGAGGTTATTTCCTTAGCATTTTACGGTGAGCATTGGAGAGTCTGGCTTTCCGAATTTTTACTGTTATTATTTCTTACAAACCCTTGTCGTTCTAACTTATCTCTAGATACTACCTGAGAGAAACAGAAGATAAAACTACCACCAGGACCCACCAGCAACATGACACACGGCCAGTGACTTCGGCTGCTAAAATCAAAATGTACACCAGAGGGTGCTGCAGTTAAAGAGCGAGACAGAGGTGAGCGGGCTGCCAGGGTCCAGTCTCCTAGGGGCTAGAAAAAGCTATGAGCACAGGCCTTGGGGAGGCGGTAGGACTACCTGAGGCGGAATTCCACGAAAACCAAATGAAAAAATACTGTTTCATTCAGGCTTCAGTTACCTGGATGTGTGTTCCTCGGGAGAGTGGTTGTGTGTGGTTTTCGCACACTGATTTGGATTGTTGTTATAAAGCTGAAAGGGCCACATTCATAAAACAGAAATAAATAACAAAAATAAAAGCTTTTATCTTTTGCTGTGAATTTTTTTTTTTTTTTTCTGAGACAGAGTCTCCCTCTGTTGCCCAGGCTGGAGTACAGTGGCGCGATCTCAGCTCACTGCCAGCTCCGCTTCCCGGGTTCACGCCATTCTCCTGCCTCAGCCTCTCGAGTAGCTGGAACGAGAGGCACCCGCCACCGCACTGGCAAACTTTTTTGTATTTTTAGTAGAGACGGGGTTTCACCATGTTAGCCAGGATGGTCTCGATCTCCCGACCTGGTGATCCGCCCGCCTCGGCCTCCCAAAGTGCTGGGATTACAGGCGCGAGCCACTAAGCTCGGCCATGAATTCTTAAATAATGGAAAGTGCTTGCAGAATTCTCCTACTTAGTAAATGAGAAAATGTCCGTGTTGACAGCCCGTCAAGATGACACGTTTTCACAGTACTTAGGGGAGACAACCTCCAGAAATAAAATAACCTTGTGGCAGTTTACTCACAGTGACTTCAGTCCTCAAGGAAAATATGGGCTTAACAAACTGTACACTAAGACTATAATAAATATTGGAGATGGATAATAATTAAAATATAATTTCAATTAGTTGAAATTATATTATTCCATCAAACCATTTTTAACTCCAATAGAGATATACTTTTTGAAAAAAATGGAGACCGGGAGCAGTGGCTCACGCCTGTCTGTAATCCCAACACTTTGGGAGGCTGAGGTGGGCGGATCACCAGGTCAGGAGATTGAAACCATCCTAGTTAACACGGTGAAACCCCGTCTCTACTAAAAATACAAAAGATTAGCTGGGCGTAGTGGCAGGCACCTGTAGTCCCAGCTACTCGGGAGGCTGAGGCAGGAGGATGGCCTAAACCCAGGAGGCAGAGCTTGCAGTGAGCCGAGATCGCGCCACCGCACTCCAGCCTGGGTGACAGAGCGAGACTCCGTCTCAAAAAAGAAAGAAAGAAGGAAAGAAAGAAAGAAAGAAGGAAGGAAGGAAGGAAGGAAGGAAGGAAGGAAGGAAGGAAGGAAAGGGAAATACAGGCAACTTCATAGAAAAAGGCCCTCATAAATGTTAAATTTAAATAATTTTTTTTTTTTTTTTTTTTTTTTTAAGACAGGGTCTATGTCACCCAGGCAATCTCAGCTCTCTGCAATCTCTGCCTCCTGGGCTCAAGCGATCCTCTTGCCTCAGCCTCCCACCCCCCCCAACCCCCACCCCCTTGCCGCGGTAGATTAAATTACAGGCATGTACCACCACACCCCCCTAATTTTTGTATTTTTAGTAAAGATAGCATTTCACCATGTTAGCCAGGCTGGTCTTGAACTTCTGGCCTCAAGCGATTTGTTCACCTTGGCCTCCCTAGAAAACATTTAAATTATCTCTTGATAGCTGTTTGTGTGAGAGGTGTTTATACTGTCATGTGCTCTTTTTTCTCAGTTAACATAATTTCAAGAAAACAAATGAAGATTTTTATGCAAATAAACTTTCATAATACAATAAACTGCCCTATGGTGGCTCAGAAATGATGAAAGTGTAGGCAAATGAAGCCTCCTAGATAACAAAGGGTTCCCACTAACTCCTGTCCTCCATCGTAACCTCAGCACTGCGTGTTCAGAAAATCGGAAGGCTGGAAACTCTTACCAGTTCTAACTCAGTGGATGGATGAGGGATCCACGAAAATTCCAAAATCTGAACAGACACCTGCACAGTTCATTAGCTACCCTACAAAAGGAAGTGCTTAAATACGATTGTAAAAATGTTTTGGTTACTGGCCGGGCGCCATGGCTCATGCCTGTAATCCCAGCACTTTGGGAGGGCAAGGCGGGTGGATCACGAAGTCAGGAGATTGAGACCATTCTGGCTCACATGGTGAAACCCCGTCTCTACTAAAAAAAAAATACAAAAATTAGCCGGGCGTGGTGGTGGGCACCTGTAGTCCCAGCTACTCGGGAGGCTGAGGCAGCAGAATGGCATTAACCCGGGAGGGGGAGCTTACAGTGAGCCGAGATCGCGCCACAGCACTCCAGCCTGAGCGATGGAGTGAGACTCCATCTCAAAAAGAAAAAAAAAAAAAAGTTTTGGTTACTAAGAGCTATCAGAAGAAGTGTGGTTGCTTTTCACAAGAAGTTGACAATAAAATTCTTAATGATTAGTAAATGATGGAGTGATTTTAAACATTTAAAAGCAATCCCTCATTGTTCCACATTATTGTGAAGATCCACGATATGCTAGTTTGTTAAGCGGGAGCAAGTGTTTCTTTCCAGCCCACAACTCTGCCTGGCACCTGGCTGATCCTCTTCCAAGGGTCACTTGGGTCCTGGGCCAGGCTGGTGTGGGTGCAAGGGGGAGGTCATTTATATGGAGCACATATGAATGCAAAAGTCATTATTGAATTGATGTCTTCTTGATACTCATTATCAAACCTAAGTGTGACTCCCCAGCTGTTTACTTGAAGCTCAAGTGTAGGCCTGCAGGATGTGCGGGTGAGATTTAGGAGATATGTAAGTCTCCACATCTCACACTGAGCCACATGCCCGTTAGTACTCAGATGGGTGACAAAAGTGCAAGAAACCACAGGGTCAGCTGGTGCATTGCCCCGGAGACTCATTTTGGTCAAAAATTTGTACAGGATAAGCGTATTAATATTTGTTTATATTAAAACAAATCTAGCTATACTATGGAGTAAAATGCAGAACTGGACATGATTTTCCTTTTCAGTGAAAACAAGGAACATCAAAAAATTACTGTTTTGTAGAGTGCTGCTGTGGGCTGGGTTTTGGTCCTTAGGAGCAAAACACTCACTCCTGCTCTTCTGCCAGGAGGGGCAGTTCAAGAGAATCATCCGGAGACCCAATTCTCATTTACCAATTTCATTTCGCATCCAAGGAATCTAAAGCACAAGGAGAAAACTCCGGATATGTGGATGAGATTTGGGCTTCATACACCTTCCTTCTTCCATTAAACCTTGGCTATGTCTTCCTACTTTCAACCCCAGCCTTGACCAAGCAGACAGTTCAGAGGAAGCCTGGTCTAGTGGTCCAGGGAGGAACCTAGGGTCCATGATTCTAGTTCCTGTTGTGCCACTAACCAACCATGTGACTCAAGCAAGGGACTGCATGTCCCAGTCCCTCAGTGACAGAGAGATGTGAAAGTGGAGTGTGAAGGGCTGTGTGAAGAGGTGGAGCCTGAAGCCTGGAGTCCAGCGATTGAAGACACTTTGGTAAGGAACCGAAGTGGGCTGCCCAGGAGCAAGTCCAATCTCAAGCTAGCACACTTGCCCTCTGCCTTATCTGCATGGCCTATGGTTGGTGACTCCAGCACTGGGCACAGTGATGAACACATCATAGGTGATTAATGTGCATCTGCTGAATGAATGAGGCATCTTGGGAAATCCTGCAGAGGTGGTTGGCATTTGCAGTACAACTCACATCAGAGGAGTTTGCTGGGAGAAGGGGATGGATAACTTTGTAAAACAGATGTGCATGATTAGACTTATGTCCCTCCTTGCTAGCACAGAAAAATCCCTGATGTTTATCAGTAGTTCTAAAGGCAGGATGGAGCTCAGGCTTGTGGAGTGTGTTTTATTCTTTCACCTTCCCAAGTATTTGTGATCCTTCCTTTCAGCACACCTGGGAAAGCCAAGAGAGAATGGGGCTTGGTGAGCAGGGAGCCCCAGGTCTTGCAGGGATCGCAGAACCTGCCTTCCTTTCTTCCTCCATCCTCCTGGGAAAGAGAGCTCCCCTTCTTCACCCCATGACACTGGGAAGAGTTAAGCCCTAAGAGAAACCTGTGCCGTATCACCATTCCTTTGTTTAGTGTTTCTCATTTTACCTTTCTTTCCTTTTTCATTGCATCTGGTGATCAGAAATGCTGCTGGGAGGAGAGAGACTCCTGAGGGAGATTGGCACCGTAGTGTGGGGAGCACTGGACACCAGGGCTAAAAGTGCCCACATGTGCGCTGTCTCACAGAGACACTAGACACTGCCACTAGAAAGTGGAAGGCAGGGATTTAGACTCATGTTTCCTCTGGCTCCAAAGCCCGTATTTATCTCACTGAGGTGGGTATAAACTGTTTATCTTCTTAGAATTAGGAAGAGAGTGGTAGAATTTTCAGGAACCTTCATTGTCAGCTAGATTAGTAATACAAGAGTTTCCTGAATTTCCAGTGCAAAAGGCCCACAGCCAATTGGCCTGAGGAAGGAGACTCTGGGGGAGCCTTTTGTTCCCCAGCAGCAGGAGGAATCCAAATGAAATCCTTGGCCACACCGTGGGCGAACTGGCTCTCAGTCACATGGGAGAGGTTCCATTTCAGGCACGCTCTCTGGGTTTTCTTTTAGTGGATTTTGGGAGAGGAAAAGGGCTGGATTCCTACTACTCTTGTCACCGGAATGAAGGAGAAGCAGGAAAGAGGAGGGGCTCAGATTCCAGGGTCCTGAGTGCTCGGGGGGCTGCTTGAGTGCCTCTATGGGCTTTGTGGGTTAGACTCCTGGGAAGACCTGGCTGGGCACCTAATTTCTATTTTTAGAATCCTTTCTGGTAGAAAGTAAGTTCCAGGTTCTAAACATGAAGTACAAGGCCAGGTGTGGTGGCTCTCGCCTTTAATCCCAGCATTTTAGGAGGCCGAGGTGGGCGGACTGCTTGAGCTCAGGAGTTCGAGACCAGCCTGGGCAACAGGGTGAGACCCCATCTCTACCAAAACTACAAAAAATTAGCCAGGCATGGTGGTGTGCATCTGTGGTCCACCTACTTGGGAGGCTGAGGTGGGAGGATCCCTTGAGCCTGGGAGGTGGATGTTGCAGTGAGCCAATATCGTGCCACTGAACTCCTGCTTGGGCAACAGAGTGAGGCTCAGTCTCAAAAAGTTAAAAATAGGCCAGGCGTGGTGGCTCACACCTGTAATCCCAGCACTTTGAGAGGTCGAGGCAGGTGGATCACGAGGTCAGGAGATCGAGACTACCCTGGCTAACACGGTGAAATCCCGTCTCTACTAAAAATACAAAAACAAAATTAGCTTGGTGTGGTGGTGGGCGCCTGTAGTCCCAGCTACTGGGGAGGCTGAGGCAGAAGAATGGCGTGAACCGGGGAGGCAGAGCTTGAAGTGAGCTGAGATTGTGCCACTGCACTCCAGCCCAGCCAACAGAGCGAGACTCTGTCTCAAAAACGAAAAAAAAGGGTTAAAAATAAATAAACAAATAAAACAAAAATGAGTTACAAAAGGACTTCTGAACACAACCTGTTTATAAGTTGAGGTTGTGATGATAAAAATAGTTTTACATTCAAGACACATTTTAAAATCTTGATGTTTGAAATACTTGTGAACAGGAACTTGCATTGGTAAGAACTTGTAACAAATGGATATGTATGATGATGAAAAACTAGTGGTCTGACTAGGTTGGGAGAAAAATGAATCAATGCATCTTCCTCACTCAGAAATAAATTAGACTAAAACCTGTCACCACCTGAAATGACTCTGTTCCTGCCAAATGCTTTGTGACCTGTCTCTTTTCATTAGGTAGGCTTTGTTGGTCCTGGTATGGTGCCTTTTGTGTATTTCATCTTCCGTGGAGCAAATGGGGTGATAATAAATTAATTCTTGCTGTATACAGGTGGGGCAATGGAGGGACACCAGTGTCAGAGTAGTGGGCGGGTTCTGCTCTCCCATGCCCACTATTGCTGGGTGACCCTGGACGAGCCAGTTGACCGTTCCAGGTCAACTTTGCTCATCTGAATATGAAATTAGGGAACAGAACAAGCCTTCATCAGTCTCCAAAAGTCTGTGATCCTGTATGTAAAGCAAAGTTTTATCATAGAGCCTCCTGGAAGAGGACTAATCAAATTATGATTCAATGAGTGATTTTTTTCATAGCTATATAGTTATTATCAAAGTAGGTTATTGCTTATTTTTAATGTCTGTGTTTGGAAAAGATTAATACAGTTATAAATTGTGTTTCTCAAAAGTCCCTTGAGTGACAGGGGACATTAAGTTAACAATTGTAGATCCTTTGTTTTGTTTGTATTTCCTTTGTGGTACGCAGCTAACAAGTTATCTGATTTCCAACACAGCATCACAGACATTTCCATGCCTTTGACTTTAGAAAATGCAAGCATGAGTGTTGCATCTTGGAATTATAAATATTTGTGGGTATATAAATTCATACCCACACATATTATTTTAATTCAAAAGTTAGGACTTCTGAGAAAAATGGTGGCTGGAGATATCTTCAAAGAAGGGACGCAATAGTACTTTACTTTGCTGCAGTACTGCTTCGGATAACTACGTTTGTCTCTCCCTTGGCTGCAGCGTGTCAAATTTGAGCTGCCCTTCATTTTTACCAAATTTTCTGGCTTTAGAAAGAAACCACCCATAGTGCTGAGAGTGTTGAAAAAGCTGATTTTTATGTCTTTTTCCTCTGTAAATGTGGCTGCTTCAGTCCAAGCTGGGGAAGAGAGGAGGGCATGGGTTCAGTCTTTTTACAAGATGCTCCTCTGTTCTTATGTGGTTGGTAAGAATGTGTAAGTGGTCATCTGGGATGAGCTGCAAGTCCTTCACAGAGTGTGAACTGTATTAGCCAGTTCCCAATGAGGCCCTGCATGATAGAGCCACAGCAAAGGGAAAAGACATACAAAAAGGCTGAGTTTTAAACCTACTGCATCAGAACATGTACTTTGAAAGCTATGTAGACAGAGTGAATATAGTTTTAGGGAGGCAGGATTCTGGGCACCCACTGCTGTTGTAGGAAGGACAGGCCCCTACAAGTAGGCGTGCTGGTGCCCATGGCCAGGGAATCTGTATCGGTTCTGCCTTTGGGCTGAGCTGAGCAGAGCAGGGGCCATATGGAAGGTCAGACGCCCTCCACAGCCCTGTCCTTCCCTTGCACAACTCTCCTTCTACCCTCTCAAAGGCACTTTGTTTGTGCAGCTCTTTCTATGGGAGGCACTTGTTGACTCTCATGTTGCAGGTTGCTCAGGAAATATTATTTACTACCTTTCTTAGGTGAGGAAAGAGACACCGGAAGGTGAATGCACAGGCCCAGGGTCACACTAGTTAGTAACAGAGGTTGCTTTTGAACGAGGTCACTTGTCATCAAATGAAATGCTCTCTCTGGGGTCCCAATGACTTCTAAAAGATATTCTCAGAATATTTCCTGCAACTGATTTGCTGTGTTTCCATTATTTCACTTGTAGCCCAGTGTTAATAAGATATTTTATAACCAGGCCAGGTATGGTGGCTCACACTTGTAATCCCAGCACTTTGGGAGGCTGAGGCAGGCAGATCACTTGAGGTCAGGAGTTCGAGACCAGCCTGGCCAACATGGTGAAACCCCATCTCTATTAAAAATAAAAACATTGAGTCCAGGCACAGTGGCTCACGCCTGTAATCCCAGCACTTTGGGAGGCTGAGGCAGGCGGATCATGAGGTCAGGATATCAAGACCATCTTTGCTAACACAGTGAAACCACGTCTCTACTTAAAAAATACAAAAATTAGCCAGGGGTGGTGGCAGGCGCCTGTAGTCCCAGCTACTTGGGAGGCTGAGGCAGGAGAATGGTGTGAACCTGGGAGGCGGAGCTTGCAGTGAACCGAGATCGTGCCACTGCACTCCAGACTGGGTGACAGAGCAAGACTCTGTCTCAAAAAAAAAAAAAAAAATTGGCCAGGTGCAGTGGCTTGTGCCTGTAATCCCAGCACTTTGGGAGGCTGAGGTGGGTGGATCACGAGGTCAGGAGTTCAAAACTATCCTGGCTAACATGGTGAAACACCGTCTCTACTAAAAGTACAAAAATTAGCTGGGCGTGGTGGCGGGCACCTGTAGTCCCAGCTACTCAGGAGGCTGAGGCAGGAGAATGGCATGAACCCGGGAAGCAGAGCTTGCAGTAAGCTGAGATCACACCACTGAACTCCAGCCTGGGCGACAGAGTGAGACTCTGTCTCTAAAAAAAAATAAAAATAAAAAAATAATAATAATGAAATGAGCTGGATGTGGTGGCATGTGCCTGTAATCAATCCCACCTACTGAGGAGGCCGAGGCAGGAGAACCACTTGAACCCGGGAGGCAGAGGTTGCAGTGAGCGGACATAGCACCACTTGCTCTCAAGCCTGAGTGACAGAGCGAGACTCCATCTCAGAAACAAACAAACAAACAAACAAAAACTCAAAAAACCAATCAAACAAACAAAGATCTTTTGTGACCAGCAATATAGAACCATACAGGGACTCTATGAAAAGCTCACATCTTTTGGCCAGGGGACAGCAAGTGGCCACAGCAGCAAAGAAGGGGAAGTGTCAGGATGGGATGACTGTCACCAGTTCCTGTTTCTCAGAGGTTGGGCAGGAGCTGGACTGTTTGCAAGGGTCTGGTAGACTGGAGGAGTTACAGCCATCAGTGGTAGAGGGAAGGGAAGGGGGAGGTGGAGGGGGTTACCACTCACGGGACACCTGCATGATGTGAAGCACAGCGCTCCCTTAAGCTCCGTAGTGGGAGGGTGGAGCCCGCAGGGCAGATGTTCTCTCTCAGCCTCCAACAGGGAGGCAGCAGATGATGGCCTGAGCATGACCACTGGATGCTGCTCCTGCTATGCTGACTTGGAAGGGAGAGGTGGGGAGAGTCTGGGATGCTGCTCAGCAGGAAGGTGACTGCCCAGTGGGGCAAGGGTGGCATCCTTTAGGATGTTCCTGTGATCACCCTGGCTGGGCCCAGCCTCACTGGGCTTCTGCAGTTGGCCAGCCTGAATCTCCAGCCCTCCCGTCATCCTAATAAGCTCCCTTTCAATAGGCGGTTTTCGGCTACATATGTGTTCTACTGTTTGCAACTGAAAACCCAACTGATGCAGCCAGAAAGAGACAGAATCAGGATTTAAACGGGGCCTCTTCCTGTGCTATAAGCCTGTTGTTTGCTCTTCTGCACCCCTAGCAGTGACCAGAATCTGAGTGACTGTCAAATCCTGTCCAGTTCAAGTTTTCATGGGAAATCGATTTACAAGCAGATCTGTGATTAAATATGTATAGATGTTTAAACTGATTGCTGAGCAAGTTGTTATGAATGAAATTGGCTAATCTTTATGTTACTGGCATTTCCAGGGGAGGAGAGCAGAAGTCACACATACTAGGTTGTAAATGTGAGAGGCAATTTGTGGCGTCTTTGTTGTTTGTGCTGCTATAACAAAATACCACAGACAGTGATTTATAATCAATAGACATTTATTTCTAACAGTTCCGGTGCCTGGGAAGTCCAAGTTCAAGGCTATGGCATTCAGTATCTGGTGAGGGTCTTTATGTGGCAGAAGGGGAGAAGGCTGTGTCCCCATGGGGTGGAAGGCGGAAGGGCAAAGAAGGGCCTGAGCTAGTTCCCTTCAGCCCTTTTGCAAGGCACTAATCCACTCAGGAGGGTGGAGCCCTCATGACTTAATCACTCCCCAAAAGGTCACACCTCTTAACACCGACACAATGGGGGTTCAGTTTCAATGCATGAATTTTGGGGGACATTCAGACCATAGCGGGTAGGCTATGGAAGGGATGTTTTGGTTAAAACATAGATTAGAAGCCAGACAGATTTGATTTCAATTCTATCATTTAATGTACTTCTGTGGGCTTGGATGCGTTGTTTATCTTGTTTGAGCCTCATCTGTAGAATACAGATAATAATTTATATTTCACAGGGATCCTGCATAGCACATGCAAAGTGCCTAGCACATGGTGGATGCTCAGTAAATGGAAATTATTTCTTTTATTTAAGCACATGGCTGAATTCAGCTCTCAAGCAATGCTAATAGGTGGGTCCTTTCTTGACTGGCTGTCCCTTGTTACATAAGTTTAGGAGTCTTCCTTGTCAGCATACTCTCACCACCCTCTAAAAGGGGAATGACATCAGGGAGAGGGAGCAGTGAGATGAGGAGGAAGCCAAGCAGATGTTGAGGAAGTTTTATTTGACCCTAAAATGCCACCTGGGTTGTCTGTTTTCAGGTCCATTATTGATCTGTTAGTCAACAGTTAATTGGACCTGTTTATTTTGCCTGCCAGATTACCCAAGAAAATCTAGATTAAAAAGAGCCTACTATAAATTAAACACACTCAGCATTTATCATAAATGGTGGCACAATTCCTCTGAGTTGGGCCAGTCACATTGCCCCAGGCCCTGATGTACAGGTGCACAATCCACCCAAGCAAGGCTTACAGCTCCAAGCATCCACGCTGAGCTCCCCACCCAGGGATGCGGCTCTTCCCGGGTAGTGGAAGGAAAGCAGGCTGTGAGCGGCACTGGTCCAGGAGCAGCCCACCACTCCAACGAGCAGGGATGGCTTTGGAGGAAGCAGCCGAATCCTCCACTATAAAGTAAGTCAATCAACACTTCATTCATGAACACTTGATAATAAACCACATTGTATTCTATTACTTGGGGTAGTGGTTATGAAAGGTCTTTCTCAGTTTGCTTAGTGAAATACAGTTTTAAGGGAATCTTCATTTCCTTTTTCTCTTTCTTACATAAAATCTATATCTCTTAAAAACTTTTCTTTGGGCCGGGCGTGGTGTCTCACGCCTGTAATCCCAGCACTTTGGGAGGCCGAGGCAGGCAGATCACAAGGTCAGGAGATCGAGACCATCCTGGCTAACACGGTGAAACCCCGTCTCTACTAAAAATACAAAACATTAGCCAAGCATGCTGGTGGGCGCCTGTAGTCCCAGCTATTCGGGAGGCTGAGGCAGGAGAATGGTGTGAACCCGGGAGGCGGAGCTTGCAGTGAGCTGAGATCGCTCCACTGCAATCCAGGCTGGGCGACAGAGTGAGACTCCGTCTCAAAAAAAAAAAAACCCAAAAAACAAAAAAAACTTTTCTTTGGAATTAGCCCGTATAATTCTCACAATGATCTTGAGATGTGTGTTGTTTTTTGTCTGCTTTACAGAGGTGGAAATCTGGAATTTGGAAAGGATTTTTGCAGGTGTGTGGTGTCTGGAAATGGTGAAGCAGGGGCTTAAACCCCAACATTTTGACACCAACCTTGTATTGATTTCTTCATTCCCTATGTGAGGACCACCTACCATGTGCCTGCAGCTGGCCTGGGCACCGGGGACCCCAGTCTTGGCTGTGGCCCCTGGTTAAGAAGCATTTCCTTTTTGCCATCCTGTCTGAGACGGCACCACTTTTTTCTGGCCCTAATTAATGAGCCATTCATAGCCTGAAGCCAGAGGATGAATAGCTATATTCAGGTTTCCCATTTATGGTAATTTTCTTTGGAAGCCGACCAGTTTTCGGCTTCATTTCAATCTGCCCATGCGCTTCATAGTGACACTGTTGAAAATGATGTGGAACTGGAAACGTATCTCGCCAGGCCCCACAGAGAGGCACTGCAGGAGTCCACAACTCCCTGACTCTCTTCAGGCTGGGAAACGGAGGAGGAGAAGCTCCGGAGTCAATGTCTGCCCCATGGAGAGTGTCCTTGCTGTTGTTTTAATTTCTACAGTTTTTAATATATATTAGAGATAGAGTCTTGCTCTAATGCCCAGGCTGGAGTGCAGTGGTGTGGTGCAATCTTAGATCACTGCAACCTGCAACTCCTGGGCTCAAGCAATCCTCCTGCCTCAGCCTCCTGAGAACTGAGACTACAGGCATATAACACCATACTTGGCTATTTTTTTTTTGAAACGGAGTCTCACTCTGTCGCCCAGCCTGGAGTGCAATGGTGCTATCTCGGCTCACTGCAAGCTCCGCCTCCCAGATTCACGCTATTCTCCTGCCTCAGCCTTCCGAGTAGCTGGGACTACAGGCGCCCGCCACCACGCCCAGCTAATTTTATTTTTGCATTTTTAGTAGAGATGGGGTTTCACAGTGTTAGCCAGGATGGTCTCAATCTCCTGACCTCATGATCCGCCCACCTTGGCCTCCCAAAGTGCTAGGATTACAAGCATGAGTCACTGCACCCGGCCCATATAACTTTTATTACAGCATATTGTTATCATTGTTCTATTTTATTATGAGTTGTGGTTGCGAATCTCATACTGTGCATAGGTGTATGTGTACAGTTTAGGAAAAAACACAGTATATATAGGACCCAGTATTATCTGCAGTCTCAGGCATCCACTGGGGGTCTTGGAGCATATCCCCCACAGATAAGGGGGACTACTGTATACACTTCATAATTAGCCTGGCCACCTGGCTAATTTTTAATTTTTGTTTCTAGAAATGGGGTCTCTCTATGTTGCCCTGGCTGGTCTTGAACTCCTGGCCTTGTGATATTCTGCCTCAGCCTCCCAAAGCTCTGGGATTACAGGGGTGAGCTGCTGCACCCAGCCTGCTTTGGTTTTTGTGGTTATTGTTAAATAAGACAAAGCAGAGTTTAGTTTTTAACCTGGCAAAAGAGACAGCTACTTTATCTGACGCTTGACAACATCTCAGGGGGGTAAACATTCGGTGGAGTTATTTATTGAGACTATGAAGTCTGGCTAAATGCAGGTCTTTACATGTGGTACTTGATTAGAAAGGTGCTACTCTTTTAAAACTCCAGAATGGGCTGGGCATGGTGGCTCCTGCCTGTAATCCCAGCACTTTGGGAGGCCGAGGCAGGCAGATCATGAGGTCAGGAGTTTGAGACCAGCCTGACCAACATGGTGAAACCCTGTCTCTACTAAAAACACAAAAATTAGCTGGATGTGGTGGTGCACACCTGTAATCCCAGCTACTCGGGAAGATGAGGCAGAAAATTCGCTTGAACTGGGGAGGCGGAGGTTGCAGTGAGCCGAGATAGCACCACTGCACTCCACCCTGGGCGACAGAGAAAGACTCCGTCTCAAAAAAACGAAAACTCCAGAATAAGCCTTGAGAGGAAAGGCTTAAAGAACCCTTCCAGGTCTGGGGCTACTGTCCACATCCTTCCCTTCGCCACCAGGCAGTATAGTTAATCCCAAGGAGTCCAGCTGTGAACTTCTTGGGACTGAGACACCAGAGGGACCTACATCTGAGCAGCACAACCCCTTCTGTGTCTGAGTTCACTGCTGCTTTCTAATTTAGTCCAGGGATTTCCTTTCCTCTCCTCCTTTCCTCTCCTCCCCTCAAAAACTGGAACTTCCAGCCGGGCACGGTGGCTCACGCCTGTAATCCCAGCACTTTGGGAGGCGGAAGCAAACGAATCACGAGGTCAGGAGATCGAGACCATCCTGGCTAACACAGTGAAACCCCATCTCTACTAAAAATACAAAAAAATCAGCGGGGTGCGGTGGCGCGCGTCTGTAGTCCCAGCTACTCGGGAGGCTGAGGCAGGAGAATGGCGTGAACCTGGGAGGTGAAGCTTGCAGTGAGCCGAGATCGCGTCACTGCACTCCAGTCTGGGCGAGAGAGCGAGACTCTGTCTCAAAACAAAAACAAAAACAAAAAAAAACAAAAAAACCTGGAACTTCCTGGGAGCATCACATGCATAAACAATAATCATCATAACCATTCTAACAGCAGCACGAGCCAGCCTCAGTCCACCCCCGACAGTGTGCAGGCAACCGTGCTAAGCACGTCACATGGACGCCTCTCATGGGAGCCGTGTAGCTGTGCTGTGACATGGCTGTAGGTTTATTCCCATTTATATTGGGGATCGTTAAACTTACAAAGGGTAAATAACTGGGACAAAGTAGTTAGTGCCACAGCCAGAATTCAAGCCATGGCCACCTGAGCCCAAAGACCATTTGCTGTTAACTCCTGTGCTGTAGAAGCTCTCTCTCCTTTTACAACTTACTGTTCCTTCATAGTAGCAACAAATGTTTTTTTTAAGTAACATCCAAATGTTTCTTCACAAGGGAGAAGACTGACTTTCTCAGTACAGGGCTCCTCTCTTCTTTTGGCCTGGCAGGAAGTGTAGGCTTTAATCCACATTTCAGTGGTGAGGAGCTTCTCCCATTCTCGGGATGCCTTCCAGGAGAAAGCGGTTTCCTCAGCAACGCACAGCCCACATGCCAGCCCCTCTGCCAGCGAATTCATTGCTTTGAGAGTCTTGGATTCTTAAAGTTGTTTCTGTTGGGATGTTCTCAACTGCTTAGACACATGTTATGACAAATTAGTGATGAAGAAGACACTGTCTTGGGCTAGAAGGCGTGACTATTCAAAGAAATTAAAGAACGCTGTCAACATAAATGGTGGTGGCCACAGACCAGAGGGCTCTGAGCAGCGGGTCCATTTATTTCCCTAGCTTTGGCCAGATACTGAATTATTCCAGATAGATGAGGTTCTACAGATTTTAAAAGTTTCCTAAAGACAATGATCCCTCTGTTCCCTGAAAGCAGTGTGTAACCGTGGGGAAATTATTTTTAATAGCTAATCCAAGTACTGCACCTGACAATCTTGACATTACCTCTTACTATATGCTCCTTAGGTAGAAATGGACAAAAAGTCCCCCACTTGATACAGGGGACCACATTTGTCCTGCCAGATTGTCTTGGAAGAAGGATTATGGTGGAGGAAAGGACTCCCGGCCTTCAGGGAAGGGTAGAGGGTGAGGGGAGAAGTGAGCCACAACCTCTAGCTTGATGTAAGTGGAGGGCCAAGTCTATTGGGTCCTTCAGGAACCATGAGCATAAGAACTTCCGGAACTTCTGCAGATGTGTGCTTGCTGACTAGTGCCTGCCTCCTGTCAAAAACACACAAAGAAAAGGTTCCACACACTTGCTTCCTGGGCAGCAAAAGAGAGAAAGAGGAGAAAGCAGGGTGGTGGGTGAACTGGCTCTAGGGAGATGGGGAGAGAATGGCCCTAGGGGACACTGAGGGGCTGCTTTGTTAGGAGAAGATGAAGGCCGATTTTTGGTGGCCAAAACAGGGAAAGAGATAAAAGCCTGGAGACTCATAAGGAGTCTCCGAAAGGACCCTGACACTGAGCAGGAGAAAGGCCCTAGCACACTCCTATGCGTGTTAGATGTTAAACAGGCCCTAGCACACTCCTATGCGTGTTAGATGTTAGAGAGGCTTGCACACTTCTATGTGTGTTAGATGTTAGAGAGGCCTTGCACACTCCGATGTGTGTTAGATGTTAGAGAGGCCTTGCACACTCCGATGTGTGTTAGATGTTAGAGAGGCCTCACACACTCCCATGTGTGTTAGATGTTAGAGAGGCCTCGCACACTCCCATGTGTGTTAGAGGTTAGGTCTTGCACACTCTGATGTGTGTTAGATGTTAGAGAGGCCTTGCACACTCTGATGTGTGTTAGATGTTAGAGAGGCCTCACACACTCCTATGTGTGTTAGATGTTAGGCCTCGCACACTCCCATGTGTGTTAGAGGTTAGGTCTTGCACACTCCGATGTCTGTTAGATGTTAGAGAGGCCTTGCACACTCCGATGTGTGTTAGATGTTAGAGAGGCCTTGCACACTCCTATGTGTGTTAGATGTTAGAAAGGCCCTAGCACACTACTATGTGTCCTACCTCGGGCTTCCACATGCTTGTGAACTATGCAAGTTCACAGGGTCTTGACATACCCCTGGTAAAATCACATCTCCTCCTGGGTTCTGTTTTTTTCATTCTTTGTTGTATTTTTGTCTGTTCTAGTGAAAGACTTTTATTTTTTATGGAAAGACATAAAAGGGAGGAAAAACAGAAAACATTTCTTGGAATGGGCAGAGGACTTCAGAGGTAGAAATTTGGGAACAGACATGATCAATTCAAATGGCAGGTGACAAAAAATACATAAGTAAAACAAATGAAGAAAGGAAGAAGTGTTAAAGGGAGAACACAGAATTATTATTCCAAGCTCATGTGTCTTATAGACAGTATCATCACGCCCTTTCACTCATTCCGCAGCCATTTATGAAGTCCCTATCATGCCGAGGGACTGTGCTGTGCTATGGATGAAGCATGTATGAGTGAGACTTGGAGGCCCCAGGGTCTCTCAGGGAGCTGGACTGTGTATTGCAGGTGGATGGTGAGACATGAAAGTCGGAAGCCCAGAACTGGTCCCAAGGGGCTCAGAGGAGGCAAGATTCCTCTCCGCTGGGATGGTGCAAGCAGGTGTTGGAGAGGAGGAAGCCTGAGAACCAGGACCTGAAAAACAGCAGGTGGAATTTAGTCCTGCCCACCAAGGGGAGGGCGTCCTAGGTGGGAAGGATATTGAGGGCAGAGGCATAGAATGAGAAAGTGCAGACTCAATGAAGGGAGAAAGTCTGCATCAAAGGAAGCCTGATATGGAATGGGAGAAAATTGTGTTGGAACGCAGTTCAGAGCCCAGGCGCAGAGTTTCTTGACTTCCTTCATTTTTAGGTCTCTGGGAAGTCATTGGAAGCCTTTGGCTTGTGGGCAGATGGCTGGGGCAGGGGTGCGGGGAGTGCTGTGTGGCTGCAAGTGACGCTTTGGGGTGAGGGTGACAGCAAAAGCCTTTCTCCTGATGCTTATTAAAAATGAGGAACTGTCACCTGTGTAATTATTGGTGAGCCCAGGTACCATTAGCCTGTTGCAGACTGCAGCGGCAGCTGCTAGTGAGAAGGCTATGGGTGAGAAGGACTTCATGCAAGTCAAGGGCTTTGCTGGGTCGCTCTGCAGAAGGATGAACGATGGCTCCTTCTGACCCTGTGGGCAGCCTCATGGGGGGGACTTTCTCTGAAGCTGCTGGCCCCAGCTCATGCTTTGCTCCTTTACTCTTTGGAAGTGGAACAGCCCTCTTTGATGGCGCACTCACCCATAAGCTCGAGGGAACTGCCTGGCCGCGGGCAAACTTCCAACCCGCACAGACAGTGGCCGCTCTGAATGGCAGCTTTGCCTCTCCACCACGCTGGCCTTCCACGCTGGGGATTCTGGAGGCTCCGTGAAGCGATTTTGAGCAAACATGGAAAAATACAATCCCAGATCATCATTACCCAATTATCTATGTTCCTGAGTATTGTTTTTCCAAGATGAACGATTCCATAGCTACAATAAGGAATTACCTAGAAATTGGCCAGGCGTGGTGGCTTATGCCTGTAATCCCAGCACTTTGGGAGGCTGAGGCGGGTGGATCACTTGAGGTCAAGAGTTCGAGACCAGCCTGGTCAACATGGTGAAACCCTGTCTCCACTAAAAATACAAAAAAAAAAAAAAAAAAAAAAAAAAAGCTGGGAGTTGTGGTACACACCTGTAATCCCAGCTACTCGGGAGGCTGAGGCAGGAGAATTGCTTGAACCCCGGAAGTGGAGGTTACAGTGAGCTGAGATGGCACCATTGCACTCCAGCCTGGGTGACAGAGTGAGCCTCTGTCTCAAAAAAAAAAAAAAAAAAAAAAAAAAAGAATTACCTAGAAATTGAATATTTGTATACCTTAGTGCCAGTTCAGCGTGTCCTCATCCTATACTCATTTTGAGGAAGGGTAGGCAGCACCTGCATTTACAACCTTGGTCCAAATATGGCACAGCCTGGGTTCCTGGTCAATGGCACCAGCTGAGCTCCTAGTTGGCAGCCATGTATAAGTACAAAGTATTGTTACATTATCTAGAATTCATCATAGAAATTCCCAGAAGTCTGGTGGCATCTGGACAGCATATATGCATGTAGAAAAAAAGATATAGCTCATCTTCTTCTGCTAATGCTTTGGCAATATTTAGAACTGATCTTTTATGAGTCCACTCCTCTTTATCCTCTAATATCACCCCCCCAACCCCCCACCCCCACATTCTGAAATTATCCTGTTCACTGTTTGCTGTCTCCTCTCATGGGAACACTTGCCTCCAGTGAGCAAGGACCCTGCCTGCCTGGTTCATGGCTATGCTCTTGCCTGGAACAGTGGGGAGCCTGCCTTTTCCTTCCTTCCATTTGTGGGTCAGGCTCTCTGCATGTTCCTCCTTGGGGTCTGACCTTGCAGACATGAACACTCTTCATCAGCCCCCTTGGCCTTCTTCTTACATTAAGTATTACGTAAGGTAGAAGTTAGAAGGAGGACCTGTTTTAACAGGCACTCGTTAAAATTTGTATTTCTAGGCAAAAGCACTTGCCTTTTCACTGACCACCACTGACACTGGTTTGTGTTATAGTTACAAAGAATTCTCAGTCTTTAAAGGAGGATTAACTGATTTATACTGAAGCATGTTTCATCTTGTTTTCTAAATGTAATGTACTTCTTAATGACACAGGAACTGGAAGGCAAGTAGCTGAGGGCATCAGTCTTTAGCCAAAGGCCCACAGGATCACACTGGAGCTGAACATATTGGGTTCACCACACAGTGCAGTGCTGGAGGACACACACCATGGGGAAACTTGGAGAGTCTCAGTAAGAGGGTAGGAAAGGACTTAGAGAATTTGCACTTGTGTTTTGGGGAGGACTTGAGGAAGGCGAGCTTTGCTCTGCCTTGGATGCTGTCAGGAAGTGGTGAATTCTGTGATTGAGTATCTTGGTCATTCTTATCCAGAAAGAAAAAAAAAAGGAAGCTGTTAGAGCCCTGCTGGGTAAAGAAGCCGCAGCCACTCATATTGGCCAGGACAGAGAGACACTGGTCATTTTGATTTCAGGAATGCTCTTATTTTTGGCCATGTTCAGATGTGAATGAAAGACTTTCCCTGAGGCCTGAAAGCTGGGGGTGGTGGGTGAATAACTCCTCCATTCTCAGGGCCAGTCCCAAGGTGCAAGACCACTTGCGCCAGCAGCGTGTGTCAGCAAGATAGCAGAAGCAGGAAGAGAGCTGGCCGGAAGACACGTACCCACTGAAGACCAAGAGAGAGGCCATCTGGGTACCGAGTAGCAGTTACATCAGACTGAGACACGTCCTGTTTACAGGAGACTATAAAGCCCCTGCCCCATCCTCATTTGGTGCTGACGCCATTTTAGGCCTCAGCCCATCTGCACCAGGCACTCATTAAAACAGCGTGTTGCTCCACACTGCCTTGTGGTGTTTGTTGGCGCGCTCTTGGGGTTCGAACCGATACAAGAGCCTTGCAGTGATTATGGGTGGTCTTGTCTTCGTCTTCCTCCATCCTGAGTGGGGTTGGTGCTTGTTGCCTGGTGTTGATGTTATGTCAGATTATGTCCCACAGAACATCAGCGCTTAGCTGTGAGTGCCAGGCCAGCTCCTGCTGCCAAGAGCTTTTCTCCGATTCAGCAACGTATCACAGAGCGCTGTAGGGAGACCTCAGCCTGGTGTACCATAGAAGGCAGGCAGATGATATGTGAATCACAAAGTGAAGAGACAAGTTTTGAACACCTTGGTCCTAAGGTGTAGATTTGGTTTCTAATACATAACATTTTTTTATGGAGGTAACATTTAGATGTAACACTCTAACTGGTACTACTAATACAGTAGCATAAGTTTTCTCTAATTTTGCATAAATAAACAGGTTTAAGGTTACTTAAATGTTGACAAGAGCCTCACCTTAAGTTCTGTGTTCCTCCCAACCCCATTAACATCTTTGTGGTGCAAGTGAGGAATTTTCTCTTCTGCGATCTAAATATCGCAGACGCTACTATGTTGCAGCAAGTCCTCAGGCTGAAGGACTGGGCTCCACAAACGTGTTGGAGATGGGACATAGTTGCATGCACTTAAGGAAAATTGCTTTCTGTTAAAACTTGCTAGAGAAGTGAGACCATTACTGTTTAAACACACAGACTTTGAAGTCAGGCCAATCTGGGTTTGAATCATCCCAGGCCTCCCATTTCCTTGTTGTGTGACCTTGGGCAAGTTATCCAATCACTCTAAGTCTTAGCTGTTACAAATATAAGATGGGGATAGACATTTCTATTCATAATTTTGTTGAGAGAAATAAACCCACTGTGACAATGGGAAACACTGCGTGTTGTATGTGGCATACTTATTGATTGTTACCAGGTAATCATCAGCCATCACCTGAAGTCCAGGAGCAATCAAAGGGAGATCACAATGAGCTTCTTCCTGAGAGTCATTCTTAGGTAAAGGGGTGGTGCTGGTTGTTATGAAATGATTATTTCATTGGATTCAGGAAATCTGAGTTACAGCTCTGACTTGGTAATGAATCAGCTGTATAACTTTGAATAAGTCTCTTCATCTTTTTGAGCTGCAATTTGCTTATTTATAAAATGAAAATAATGATGGCAGCCCCTTTGCACCACCAGAGTTATCGTGACACTGAAATGAGAGCAAGCAACAATGATCAAGGTTTTACGGCTGTACCATGTGCAAAGCCATGTTGCAAAGGTACGCAGCATTAGAAAATGTAAGATGCTATCAAAGAAACTTGAGTTTATCATAAATTCACTCCTCAAAAGTGGCCTTCAAAATGCTTATCTATATGGAACATTCTTTTTGTTTCCTTCTTTTGGGCAATATGACATACAAAAGTACACATTTTTACACATTTTTATCTACATGTAACCGTCACCAAGATTTAAAGTAAATATTTCCATGGAAGACATTAAATTGTCTTTGCAGATGACACGATTTTATACATAGAAAGCCCTAATGATTTCAGCAAAAAAACCCCAAAAAAACAAAAAACAAAAAAACTGTTAGAAATGATAAATTTCGAAAAGTTGCAGAATACAAAATCAACCTGTGAGAATCAGTAGCATCTCTATATGTTAACAACAAGCTATCTGGAAAAGAAATTAGGAAACAATCTCATTTACAATGGCATAAAAATACTTAGAAATCAATTTAACCAAAGAGAAAAAATCTGTTCATTGAAAACTATATCATGTTTTACATTGATAAAATAAATTGAAGAAGATGGAAATAAATGGAAAGCTATGCTGTGTTCATGAACTGGAAAAATCAATACTGTTGAAATGCTCATATTACCCCAAATGATCTACAGATTCAATGCAATTCCTATCCAAATTCCAATGACATTTTTTTCACAGAAATAGAAAAAATGATTCTAAAACTCACATGGAACCACAAAAGATCTGAAACTGTAAAACTACTAGAAGAAAACATAGGGGGAAGTCTTCCCAACATTGGTCTTTGCAAACAATTTTGCATTATGAACCAAAAGCACAGGCAACAAAAGCAAAAAATGGGATTGTATGAAACTAGAAATCTTCTGCACAACAAAATAAACAATTTAATACAGTGAAAAGACAACCTGTGGAACCTGCAAGCCATATATTTGATAAAGAGTTAATACAGAAAATATATAAGAAACTCAAACAACTCAATAGTAAGAAAACAACTCAATTTTAAAATGGGCAAAGGACCTGAATAGACATTTATCCAAAGAAAACATATAGAGGCAATAGTTGTTTTTTTTTGTTTGTTTTTTTGTTTTTTGTTTTTTTTTGAGATGGAGTCTCGCTGTGTTGCCCAGGCTGGAGCACAGTGGTGTGATCTCGGCTCACTGCAAACTCTGCCTCCCAGGTTCATGCCATTCTCCTACCTCAGCCTCCTGAGTAGCTGGGACTACAGGCGACCGCCACCACGCCCAGCTAATTTTTTGTATTTTTAGTGAAGACGGGGTTTCACTGTGTTAGCCAGGATGGTCTCGATCTCCTGACCTCGTGATCCACCCGCCTCGGCCTCCCAAAGTGCTGGGAATACAGGTGTGAGCCACCGCGCCCGGCCAGAGGCAATAATTTTAAGGAAAAATGTTCAGCATCACTAGTTATCAGGGAAATGCAAATCAAAACCACAATGAGATATCGCTTCACACTTCCCAGAATGGCTATAATCAAAAAGACTCTTTTAATAACAAGTGGCAGCAAAGATGTGGAGAACAGAAAACACTTGTACACTGTTGGTAAATTAGTGCAGTCATTATGGAAAACAGTATGGAGGTTCCTCAAAAAATTAAAAATAGAACAGGTATATGATCCAGTAATTTCTCTTCTACATATAGATACAAAGGAAAGGAAATCACTATGTGGAAGAGATATTTGCACTCTCATGTTCATTGCAGCATTATTTGCAATAGCCCATGTATGCAATCAGCAGACAAATGGGTAAAGAAAATGTCATACGTATATATAGATGCACATATCTAATGAATATTATTCACCCTTAAAAAAAGTAAGTAATCCTGTCATTTGCAGTGACATGCATGAGCCAGGAGAACATTATGCTAAGTGAAATAAGCCTAGCACCGAAAGACAAATACTGCATAATCTCACTTATATGTAGAATCTAAAATAGTTGAACTCATGAAAACAGAGAGGTTATCAGGGTCTGTAGAAAGAGGATATGGAGAGATACTGGTCAAAGTTTCAGTCAGACAGGAGGAATAAGTTCTGGAGATCTACTGTATAGCATGGTGACTATAGTTAAAAATAGTGTATTATATCCCAGAAAATTGCTAAAAGTAGATCTTAAATGTTCTCTCCATAAAAAAAAGATAAGTCAGTGAGGTTATGGTTGTGTCAATCAGCTTGATTTAATTACTTTATTGCATATACATATTGCAAAGCATCATGTTGTTCACCAGAATATATATAACTTTTATTTGTTCAGTAAACCTTAATAAAGCTGAAAAAAGAAAAATCAATGTTTCCAGCACCCAGAAGGCTCCTTCCTGACCCATCATAGCTAATAGCCTTCCCCTTCAGAGGTAACCGCTACTCTGCCTTCTCCCACCGTTGATTTGTTTTTGCCTGTTCTTTTTGTTTTTGTTTTCTTTTGTTTTGTTTTTTGAGGTGGAGTTTTGCCCTCGTTGCCCAGGCTGGAGTGCAATGGTGCAATCTCAGCTTACTACAACCTCTGCCTCCCGGGTTCAAGGGATTCTCCTGCCTTAGCCTCCCGAGTAGCTGGAATTAAACAGGCATGTGCCACCATGCCTGGCTAATTTTTTATTTTTAGTAGAGATGGGGTTTCTGCATGTTAGTCAGGCTGGTCTTGAACTCCTGACCTCAGGAGATCCGCCCGTTTCGGCCTCCCAAAGTGCTAGGATTACAGGCGGGAGCCACTGCGCTTGGCCTGCCTGTTCTTTAACTCCATAAAAATAGCATCATGCAGTGTGTTCTCATTCGTGTTCAGCTTCTTTTGTTCTCATAATAACTATGAGAGTCATCTGGTTGTGTGTATCAGTGGTTTGTTCTTTTGTAAAATGGCAAGGGGTATTCCTTTGTGTGACTATATCACAGTTCTACTACCTGTCCTAGCCATTCCACTGTAGATGCACATTTGGGCTATTTCTGTTTTTCAGCTGCTAAAAATAAAGTGGCTATGAACTTTCCTTTCTTTAAAAATTTATCTTTATAAAACTTCAGATGTGTTTCGTAGAAAACATGACTTTGACACATAATGAGAAACATCAAACATTTAAATTAAAACCTCCAAACTTAAGGGATAATGTTAATTTCAAATGACATTATTCTTAAAAGTAAATGATATTATAAAGTGCAGTCTTAGGCATTATTTTTACCTATGGGACACAAACACAATAGTCCACAGCAGGATGTTTTTTTCATACTGCAGTTTGGGGATCATTAGTGTATTCTAAGTAAAATAATAATAATTAGGAAATAGAAAATAAGAGAAAAAGTCAAACTCCTTGGACTTAGTAAAGGTAGATATTATTTATTTTATTTTATTTTGAGACTGAGTCTTGCTCTGTCACCCAGGCTGGAGTGCAGTGGCGCGATCTTGGCTCACTGCAAACTCCGCCTCCTGGGTTCACGCCATTCTCCTGCCTCAGCCTCCCAAGTAGCTGGGACTACAGGCACCCACCACCACACCCGGCTAATTTTTCTTTTGTATTTTTTTAGTAGAGACGGGGTTTCACCGTGTTAGCCGGGATGGTCTCGACCTCCTGACCTCGTGATCTGCCCGCCTTGGCCTCCCAAAGTGCTGGGATTACAGGCATGAGCCACTGCGCCCGGCCAAGGTAGGTATTATTTCTTATGACTTCTGTTTCACTGATGCAAGCATATGTTTTTCAGTTGCAACTATAAAGGGAAGATTGTCCCAAATCTATAGTGTGACATAAATGTATAATCACTTTCTGGAAAGAAATGATCATTCCTGAGAAAACACTGAAGCAATTTTCTGATATACTTTAATGGGATTAAGACTTACTCAAAAAACCAGTTATTATCTGCAACTAGCTGACTCAGTTGAGTGTCAGTGAAGAAATTTAGTGACCTTTGTTTAACCAAACATTTATTTATTTTTTTAGTAGTCTAACAATAAATGTCTTCTTTTTCTATAAAATGTCCCCAATACAGGTAAATCTTTGAATTGGCCTACCAGAGACTTTTCCTTTGTAGCCTCCCCATGGAGGCTGAAATAACAGATAGAAGAGGCTGAGAGGATCCAAAGTGGTGAATAAGGCCGGGCGCTGTGGCTCACATCTGTAATCCCAGCCCTTTGGGAGGCCAAGAAAGGCAAATCACCTGAGGCCAGGAATTCGAGATTAGCTTGGCCAACATGGCAAAACTCTGTCTTTACTAAAAATACAAAAATTAGCCAGGTGTGGTGGTGCATGCCTGTCATCCCAGCTACTCAGAAGGCTGAGACTTGCCTGAACCTGGGAAGCAGAGGTTTGCAGTGAGCCAAGATCATTCCACGGCACTCCAACTTGGGCGACAGAACGAGACTCTGTCTCAAAAAACAAACAAACAAACAAACAAAAAATCCAAAGTGGCAGATAAGAGATGTCCAGTCCAAGCCAGGCATGGTGACTCACACTTGTAATCCCAGCACTTTGGGAGGCCAAGGCAGGCGGATCACGAGGTCAGGAGATGGAGACTATCCTGGCTAACACAGTGAAACCCCGTCTCTACTAAAAATACAAAAAAATTAGCTGGGCATGGTGGCGGGCACCTGTAGTCTAAGCTACTTGGGAGGCTGAGGCAAGAGAATGGCGTGAACCCGGGAGACAGAGCTTGTAGTGAGCCGAGATTGCGCCACTGCACTCCAGCCTGAGCAACAGAGCGAGACTCCATGTAAAAAAAAAAAAAGAGAGAGATGTCCAATCCAGATGGTGACACAGTTATTCCTTGGGACAATATTTTGGCCAGAAAGAGTGAGAATGAGAAATTTTAGACATCTGCTTCAGTCTTGGTTTTTGTTTTTCTTAGTAGTGATAGTTTAAGTGATAGTGTGATGGTGTAATAGAGTGATAATGTAAGATGTCTGCTTGTTTTTTTTTTTTTTTTTTTGAGATGGAGTTTCGCTCTGATGCCCAGGCTGGAGTGCAGTGGCACAATCTCGGCTCACTACAAGCTCTGCCTCCCGGGTTCACGCCATTCTCCTGCCTCAGCCTCCCGAGTAGCTGGGACTACAGGTGCCTGCCACCACGCCCAGCTAATTTTTTTGTATTTTTAGTAGAGATGGGGTTTCACCATGTTAGCCAGGGTAGTCTCGATCTCCTGACCTCGTGATCTGCCCACCTTGGCCTCCCAAAGTGCTGGGATTACAGGTGTGAGCCACCATGCCTGGCCGAGATGTCTTAATATATTTGCTTGAACTGGAAAAAAAGAATGCAAGTTTTCAGTCATGTGAAGAGTTCCCAACAGGGCTCACTTTTGAATGCCAAGAATGGATTATTGCAAGGCACAAATATCCCCCACCCAGCCCAAGAGAGCCAATCCATGCCTGGCTTTAAACACTATCTGTAGGATTCCCAGCTCTAAATTTCCACTCAGCCTCACTCCACTTACTTTATCTTTAAGAATCTTCTAAGAGGAATTTCCAATAGAACCTGTCCAAGACAGAAATCAACAGTCTTTCCCTCTTGCCTTCTCAGTATTATGAATGGAACCCACAGGGTCAGAACACTAGGAGGGAGCCATTCCTGCCTCCTCTCTTCTCTCCTTCATGCCCCTCCCCACATCCAGCTAGCTGTGGAATCCCATCAAATCTACCTCCTTGCTATCTTTGTCCGTTACTATGTTCTGGTCCCTGTGGTGTTTAGTTCTAGGCCCTTGTCTCCTCTTGCCTGGATTGAGCCACAAATGGCCTTTCAGCTGGTCTCCCTGCCTCCAGTCCTGTCCTCCACCAATCCCTGGGAAGACTTCCCTGACTGCCCAGTGACAAGGGATGATGTGAGGAGTCACATGATCTAGTGATTCTCAACCAACAAGATAAAGATGTCATTTAGGTGGACGTAAAGTTTTTTATAACAATTACCAGAATTGGCTTTTGTTTGTTCTCCAAGTTCATCAGTGAATGTGATGTGATTTCTGTTCCTCCTTCCTTTACATGGTTTATCCACTTACATCCCTCTAGTAGGTGGGTTCTTGGACATTCAGTGCTGTTCTTGATCCCCCCTAAACAAGCATTTATGACATGCTGCCGTTGTTACTGTATAGAGTTGACCCTTGGCTAGGGGTGCCAACCCACTGCATAGTTGATAATGTGCACATAACTGTTGACTCCTCAAAAACTTAACTAATATTAGTCTATTGACCAGAAGCCTTGACGATAAGATAAAGTGGATTAACGCATATTTTGTATATGTGTTATATTCTGTAGTTCTACAATAAAGTAAGCTAGAGAAAAAATGTTATTAAAAATCATAAGGAGGAGAAAATGTATTTAGTCTTCATTAAGTGGAATCGGATCATCATAAAGGTCTTCTTCATTGTCTTCATGTTAAGTATGCTGAGAAGGAGGAAGAGAAGGGATTGGTCTCGTTGACTCAGGGGTGGCAGAGGAGAGAAAAGGCTGTGTATAAGTGGACCAGTGCAGTTCAATCCCATGTTTTTCAAAAGTCGATTATGTATGTATTTGCCGGTGGCTGGGGTTGACATTGGATCTACAACACAGGATACCTCCACAAATACTATAGGAAGGTGCACGCCAAGAAGACAGGTTCATTCAGCAGGGCCTCCCTGGACCTTAGCCTGGCCTTGATTTCCTGTCTCCCTTGCTGTTTAAGGAGCAGGTGGAGGTTGGGGGAGATGATTTTGACCACACTCCCTGAGGAGGGGAGGGAAAATTTAATTGAGTGATGGGTGGAAAGTAGCGTGTGAAGGCTTGAAAGCTACTGACCTAGACTAGCCTTGTATTTTATAACATGTTAAATTATTCCCTAATGTAGTAATAAGGATTTCCCATGGGGCAGCCATGTCCCACCTCATGAGAAGCATTGTGGAAGATGTAAAATGTGTAAGGTAGATTACCCTTAAAGTGAGAGGGTGGGGATATATATGAATCACGAATACAAGGTTAAATAACCGATTGCTTAATTGTATAGTGCAGATAGATAGGTGGCTAGAGAAGCTTTTGCCGGCCAGGTGCAGTGGCTCATGCCTGTAATCCCAGCACTTTAGGAGGCTGAGGCAGGTAGACTGCTTGTGCCCAGGAGTTCGAGACCTGCTGAGGCAACATGGCAAGACCCCCATCTCCACAAAAAATAAAAATTAGCCTGGCGTGGTAGCATACACCTGTGGTCCCAGCTATTTGGGAGTCTGGGTGACAGAGTGAGAACCTGTCTCGAAAAAAGATAAAAAAGGAAGAAGATCCTACAGCATCCTTGAGAGGCCATTGTGGAAAACCATCTAAGGGGGAGGCCAGGCTCATATTCTATTTTGGAACTGCAGCTTACAGTGTGTCCTATTGTCTACTTTTCAAAAAGTACTATGGTGAGAAAACATTTTACTAGATCGAAGTTTCACTGAAAGTTCTTCAGGCACATTTTCTTATAATTCTACTTACTGGCTATTTTTTTTTTTCTGGATGCTAAAACACATTGATTGAAGAGAGGAAAACTCAGACATATCTGTTTGCTTTTTGCTTACTTTGTATGATTGAATTTTAAATTGTTCTTCCAATTTTTGGCAGCATATGCAGATTGAGCCATGGCAAAACATAGAATTCTAATTAGTGAATCCTGTAAACAAAATCATGGACATGCTGCCTGTTGTCAGCGTTTACTGTATGACACTGAGATTAATTTTATTTTAATAGGATCAACCTGGTAGCCTCAATGTCCTTAACGAATGCCAGGTTAAATCCATTACTTATTTCATGGCTGTGAGTTTCATTCTTTGTTAACACATTTGCATATTTCAGATGTCAGACTTTTCTTTCTGTCTACAAAGAAAATTTTCCTTTTATTTCATGTTTAGGAAATTTAATTTGTTGGTTCTGTCAAAAACTAAACAGAAATCACACTTATACTCATTGCTCCTTAGTTTGGGTGGACTCATTTTACTTAGGGTAAAACTTTGCAATATCTAACAAATGGAATGTATTCTTTTCTTTATATTTATTTATTACCACTATTTTTAATAGTGGCAGGGTCTCCTTATGTTGCCTAGGCTGGTCTTGAACTCCTGGGCTGAAGCAATCCTCCTGTCTCAGCCTCCCAAATTTCTGGAATTTCAGGCATGAGCCACTGCACCTGGCTGGATTTATTCTTAAGGCAAGTGTTAGATGATTTCTTTGGTTAGGTCAAACTCAACACACCCTTTAGGGGCTGAATTGTGTCCCTTCCCCCACTCCCCACATGTGTATGTTGGAGCCCTAACCTTTAATACCTTAGAATGTGACTGTATTGGAGAAAGGATCTTTAAAGAGATGGTTAAATTAAAATGAGGCCATTGGGGTGGGGCCTGACCCAGTCTGACTGGCGTCTTTTAAGAACAGGAAACTTGGACACACAGAGACGCCAGGGATGTGCCCTTGCGAAGAGGGAAGACCACGTGAGGACACAGTGAGAAGGTGGCCATCTGCAAAGCAAGGAGAGGCCTCAGAAGAAATCAAACCTGCCCATATGTGGCTCCTGAACGTCCAGTCTCCAGAACTGTCAGAAAATTAATTGCTGGCCTGGTGCGATGGCTCACGCCTGTATTCCTAGTACTTTGGGAGGCTGAGGCAGGTGGATCACAAGGTCAAGAGATCGAGACCATCCTGGCCAACATGGTGAAACCCCATCTCTACTAAAAATACAAAAATTAGCTGGGTGTGGTGGCATATGCCTGTAGTCCCAGCTACTCAGGAGGCTGAGGCAGGAGAATCACTTGAATCCGGGAGGCGGAGGTTGTAGTGAGCCAAGATAGCACCACTGCACTCCAGCCTGGAGACACAGCGAGACTGTCTCAAAATAAATAAATAAATAAATAAATAAATAAATAAATAAATAAATAAATAAAATAAAAATAAAAATAATTAACTGCTGTTGTTTAAGCCACCCAGTTTGTAGTATTTTGCTATGGCAGCGCTAGCCGACTAATACATCTAGAACCAAATGTTATTTCCTGCCCAACACATTCATTCTGTGGCAGAGGCACTTACTGATCACTGAATAGCCACATGATTCCCTCTGAAAGCCCTGCCTTCCTGCTGGTTAGGTGCGGCCATGCACTGATTTTAATAATCAGTCCTTGCCATTCTATTTTTGCAACATTCCACAGACCCGTCCCTACTTTCCATTCACAGAACTGTCATGGTTATCTCCCGTAACAAATGATGACAACGATGATGATGACAAGGATGGAATAGTGTCCCAGGCACTGTTCCAGTGCTTTCTATGATGAAGTCATTTAATCTCATAATCTTATGAAGTAGGTACTATTATCATTCCCTTTTTCAAATGAAGACATTGGGGCATGGAAGTTTAAGTAACTTACTCAAGTTCACACAACCGCTAAGTGTGCAGAGCTGGAATGTGAACTCTGGCAATGTGGTTTTCATTGTTTTACAATAAATTCATACTTTAACAAACCCTCATGTACTAATTCCAGTATACCCTCTCAGCCTCTTCTCCCATCAAGAACAACCCTCTACCTCTGTCCACTTCTAACCCTTCACTCTAGTTAGAGTCTGGATTGTGTCTTCAAACGAAGCCGACATTTGCCTACCTCTGTCTCATTGCTAAGATCTTCCATTAGAATTGCTCTGCTTCCCATCCCCTGTCTTCCTTCCTTAGCCCTATCCATCCACATTCTGTGCATCCTGCAATGCCTCACTCAGTTGCCAACTCTTCTGGGAAGCCCTCCTTGGGGTCATCTTCATTCAGCTCTCCCATAATCCCTTGCCTGTGCTTCCCTGTGGGCACTCAGGCTCCTTTTATTTGTGCATCTGTCTAGCTCTTGCCCCGAGGGTTAAGCACCCTGAGCACTGGGACCATGCTTCTTTGTGTGTAGATTTCCTCTGCAAGTATAACCAGCACAGTGCATTGCACATAATCATTGTGCTACAAATACTGTTTGCATTTAATTGAAAGTTTCCTTGAATGCCTTGCTACTTTAGGGAAGATAATGTTATCTCCTCTTACATGGGCCCCAGTCACACTAAATGAAAGCGACTTTGTTAATATCAGAACTTTTTTTTTAACTCGTCCCTGTATCTGCTCTCACTTCTCTGAGTTTGATGCTACCACTCTTTATCTGTCATGTTAGCAAATTGCTCCTTTAGTCTTTATATTAGAACTGAGTTTCACTGAATTTCAATTATTTCTTAGTCTTGATCTATTAATTAAGAGCAGTCTTTTCATCCTGGTGGTGTTTTCAAACATGTGGTAATGTACGTTCCAGTGAGTCAAAAGAAAAGGATGGAGTTCCTGCCTCCTTTTATTCCTGCAAATCTCACCTTCGAGCATTCCATGGAGCTTTGGTTGCAGAAATGGGCAGAAAACAGAAAGAAAAGTGGTGTTCAGTCACTTCTGCTAAAGTACATATGGTTCAAATGCAGGAAGAAGGATTTGAAACTTTAACAAAATTGGATGTTCTGAAAATATCGGTTGATCATTTTCCCCAAGAACACGTATGTGTTAATTGTGATCTTAGGTAGCATTCATTTTCCCTGGATTGGCAACCCTCCTCCAGGATGGCCTCCAGCAATCCTCACCTCCTGGTCTTGTGCCTTTGTGTCATCCCCTCCCACACTAAATAGGGGAACCAGTCCTGGGTCAACAACAGAAGTGACCGAGTTGCTCAAGTTCACACAACTGCTAAATGTGCAGAGCTGGAATGTGAACTCTGGCAATGTGGTTTTCATTGTTTTAGAATAAATTCATACTTTAACAAACCCTCATGTTCTAATTCCAGTGTACCCTCCCAGCCTCTTCTCAGTCTATGGCTGGATTATAAAAGGCCTTGTGGCTTCTGCTTGCTCTACTGATCACTTGCTCTGGGGGAAGGCAGCCTCCAGGTCGTGAGGCTCTGAAGCAACCCTATGGCAAGGTCCGTGTGGCAGGGGATTGATGCCCACAGCCAGCACCTGCTTGCCCGCCATGCCAGTGAAGTCTCCTGAAGCTGGCTCTCAAGCACCAGTCAAGCCTTCAGATATTGAAGCCATTACAGATTTTTTTTTGTTTTTAAAGAAACGAGTTCTCACTGTGTTAGGCCAGACTGGTCTTGAACTCCTGGCCTCAAGCCATCCTCCCACCTTGGCCCCCAAAAGTGCTGTTACTGCAAGCGTGAGCCGCCAGACTTGGCCTGTAGCTGACATTTTGATGGTAATTCACGAAAGACCCAAAGCTGGATCGGCCCAGTCAAGCTGCTCCCAAATTCCTGATCTATAGAACCTGTACAAGATAACAAATGTTTATATCTATTTTAAGCCACTATGTTTTGGGGTAATTTACTGTGTAGCAATAAGTAACTAATATACATGGCACAAAAAGTTTGATTTTATTGGTTCTTTGCAAATCCATTGTTTTGTGGTTTCAGTTCTACATTTTTGGCAGTTATAGAGTGTGAGTGACTGTGTATGGTAGAAATAACAATCGTTGGTTTAAAGTGAGATCACCATGGTTTGATCAGATGCTCAGCAGAGAGCTAGCTGCCTTGGTTTCCTGCTTCGGGTGCACCTGGACCCTTGGAACTGCCCTGAGACACGCTTCCCTTCCCTACTCCACCCCCAGCCTCCTTTCTTCCCCCTTTCAGCAACTCTCCAGGACAGAGCACCCGTCGCACAGATGCACTCCATCTACCATGAAGACTCAGAGGCACCCACCCATCTCCAGGTCAGCACGGACCTCCATGCCTTTTACAGCCACCACCTCCCTCAGTGGGGAGGCTGAGACTTTGAAGTGCCTTGTGAAATATTTGCTTCATCAATACTAGAAGTAGAAACAACGTGCTGAGAAATGGGTGCAAAATCACTGAAACTGGTGCAAAACCAGAGCCTCAAGATACCAGAACCTTGACACTAAAAGGCTGAAGCCGTGAAGTCTCCATTGCATTGGGGAAGGGGTGAGAATGGGAGTCAGTCATTCCTGTAATCACACAACTAGCTCCGGAAATATGGCCCCACATGAGGGACCTCTCCTTGATGCTCAATGTCTGAATGTGCTGGTGAAACCACCAAAGCTAACTTGCCTGAGATAGAGCCACAGAGGCTGACGTAGCAGAGTGTTTCTGACAAGTACAGTGGAGACAGGCCTGGCTAGAGCAAAGTCACGGGCTGCTTCCCTCTGCCTTGGAAAAGGGAGCCTTGCCCACATCTGTCTGTTTCAGAAGGTGCATCTGCCACCTGGGAAAGTCCGCCTCCCCTGGCTGAGGGCTGAGACACTGACTTTTCCCCTCCCCTCCCACCCCTCCTCCCCTCTACACCTTTACCCACTGGCACAATTAAGCATAATTAGTACAATTAATCTTTACAGTTCTAAACAGTGTATTCAGAGCTACCTTAGTTAATTAGCAGAAATTCTGCGTTGCTTTGCTGGCAGGGAGGATGAAACACACCATGTAAAAGGCTGTAAGGATTCATTCATTTACTCTAGAAGATGTTTCTAAAAATCAGAACAAATATATGAAGTGTATACAGTAGTCCCCCTTATCTGTGGGGGATACCCTCCAAGACCCCCAGTGGATGCCTGAGACTGCAGATAATACTGGGCCCTATATATACTGTGTTTTTCCCTAAACTGTACACTTACAGCTATGCACAGTATGGGATTCACAACCACAACTAATAATAAAATAGAACAATGATAATATGCTGTAATAAAAGTTATGTGGGCCAGGCGCGGTGGCTCATGCCTGTAATCCCAGCACTTTGGGAGGCCGAGGTGGGTGGATCATGAGGTCAGGAGACTGAGACCATCCTGGCTAACACGGTGAAACCCCGCCTCTACTAAAAATACAAAAACAAAATTAGCCGGGCGTGGTGGCGGACGCCTGTAGTCCCACCTACTCGGGAAGCTGAGGTTGGAGAATGGGGTGAACCTGGGAGGCAGACCTTGCAGTGAGACGAGATTGCGCCACTGCACTCCAGCCTGGAGGAAAAAAAAAGAGTTATGTGAATGTGGCCTCTTTCTTTCTCTCAAAGCCGTCTATCATAGGTCATGTTTTTGGATTGTAGCTGACCGTGGGTAACTAAAAGCATGGAAAGTGAAACTTTGAAACAGGGGAACTACTGCACATCTCTCCTGTAAAGCTGAAGAACACAAGTCATCTCAAATGGAAATCATTTGCTATGAAGATATACAATTTAGAGAGGATGAAAGTGAAAAATCTACATGGTTGATGGATGCAGCGTTCAAAACCACACTGGGTTATTTAGACAAGAAGATACACTTCATCTACTTTGATTGAATCTGCAAGGTACTGCTGCTGCCAAATTTTCACCTGGCTCCTTGTTGCACAGATAGAGTTTTCGAAAGATAATGTCAATAATTCCAGTTATAAGGACATGTCCAACACTTGTCACTGTCCACCCGAAGTCTCCTAGGGTTACTCTACTGGTGCTCACTTTATGTGAACAGGTTAAATGTGGCTAGGTGTCCATTGCCAATGGCCTCAGGTGGTCTGAAGAAATCCTGGTCACTTCTCTGAATCCTAGGGGCTAAGGGACACAAGAGGATGCCAGTCCTTTGAGCCTCCTTGGAAGCTCAGGTCCTCTCTGAGGGTCACAGTCAACCCCGGGCCTGCCTGGGCCTGGACTTCTCTGGCCTAACATCCTATCCACAAAATCAGGCTAGAGTTCAGCCCCTGGGCCGGGCAGGGTCAGCTGTGTGTTTCCCCAGCTCCTGTCTTGCTTCCCTGACACCCCAGGGCTGGCCCGCTCAGACTGGCCCTGGGTAACAGCACAGTTCTGGGAAGGAATGGTGCCAACTGCCTTCCTCATTCATGGTGTCAATCAGGGGCTTTACAAAGTTGTCCCTCACCCCCACCCCCTACCTCAACAAGAACTATTATGTTATTGAAAGTGCTGAGGGCATTTCCTGGGAACATGGAATTCATCAAACAGAAACTTACAATGAGAGGAATGAACAAATTCTACAAGTGTTTGCTCCTCTCAGGCTCCCAGGAGGCCAATCCCACAAACTCCTTTGGGAGGCGAACCCCATGGGACTGCCAGGGCAGGAAACCGCTTTGTGCTTCTTCCCTTGAGGATACTGGGGGCTGTCCCCCAAGGCGGCTCTGAGTCACAACCAGGAGCCACCGGGAGCATCTGGGGGGAGTGCTGTTGTTCTCCAGGGGCCCCAAAGGCCATAACGTGATGAGTTCTCCACTGAGACCTGGATGTCAAGGGGAAGCCTTGGGTGGAACTGCGAATGGGTGGCCTTGTCTTTACTGGTCTCTTTTTATTGAGGCCTCTCTCCCAGCACATCCTTTCTAGGGTCTCTGGTCTACTGTTCTCACCACCCTTGTTCCACCAACCACCCCCTTCTCACCACTGGCCCCCAACTATCCAGGACACCTGGCTGCATCAGGGGCCAGCTTTCCTCCACCCCGTCAAGACCCTCCACGCTCCGCCTTCTCACCTCCTCCAGGTGTCATCTGCTGAGACCCTCCCTACCCACGTGGCAATCAGAGGGACCGCCACACCCCCAAGACCTCTGCCACTCTTGAGGGACACACATCCTAACAGTGGCTCCATGCACCCATGAAACCCAGTAGGGCCTATAGGGGAGGAAGCTCAGCCTCATGGCAGGGGTAGGAGTTCAGGATGCGCCACCCCAAAATATGTTGCTATTCACTGACAATTAATTATTTTACGCTAAAAACACTGGAAAAAAGCAGGTGCAGGGCCAGGCATGGTGGCTCACGCCGGTCATCCCAGCACTTTGGGAGGCCGAGGCGAGCGGATCACGAGGTCAGGAGGTCAAGACCATCCTGGCTAACATGGTGAAACCCCTTCTCTACTAAAAATACAAAAAAATTAGCTGGGCATGGTGGCGGGTGCCTGTAGTCCCAGCTACTCAGGATACTGAGGCAGGAGAATGACGTGAACCCTGGAGGCAGAGCTTGCAGTCAGCTGAGATCGTGCCACTGCACTCCAGCCTGGGTGACAGAGTGAGACTCTGTCTCAAAAAATAAAAAATAAAAAAAGCATGTGTGGGAAGAGCACGCTGATCTTTTTTGTTTGTTTGTTTGTTTTCAGAAGCAGGAGATAAAATACCCATATAAAATGTGACCATTGGCCGGGTGTGGTGGCTCACACTTGTAATCCCAGCACTTTGGGAGGCCAAGGCAGGTGGATCACCTGAGGTCAGGAGTTCAAGCCCAGCCTGGCCAACATGGTGAAACCCCATCTCTACTAAAAATACAAAAATTTAGCCAGGCATGGCGGCAGGTGCCTGTAATCCCAGCAACTCTGGAGGCTGAGGCAGGAGAATTGCTTGAATCTGGGAGGCAGAAGTTGCAGTGAGCTGAGATCGCACCACTGCACTCCAGGCTGGGTGACAAGAGTGAAACTCCATCTCAAAAAAAAAAAAAGTGACCATCTTGTACTAGCAAAAAGAAACATTCTTTTCATCAGAGAACGGAAGTTGAGGCTGAGAGAAATCTGTACAAACAGACCTTGTTAAAATAACCCTTACTGTCCTTTAGTCTCCCATACATTTCAGTTACTTTTCTGCAGTTGCTATTCTTTGTCCAATGTAATATATAAGCACGTAGGCCTAGTTGCTTTGGGTCTTCATCTTTCTTGCGAGGGCTCCCACGTACACACAAATCAAATTTGTGTGCTTTCCTCCGGCTAATCTGTCTTATGTCAGTCCCAGCTGGAAGCCCTCAGAGGGTAAAGGGCCATTTCCCTCCCCTACACGTGGATGTCCTCGTGGGCAGGCTGCCGGGAATGACACCTGGAGACGGCATAGGTGCTGTGGAGGGTAAACTGCAGCTCACGACTCTATAGGACTCACACCCATCCATTGTTTTGCTTGCACAGTCTCTTTTAAAAATTGTATTTAGTTGTCAACATTTTAACATTTTTTCACATAAAAATCTGAATTCTCATGGAAACCTGGAAAGCCGGCAGCGTGGGATCTGAATAGTTCTTGGTGGAAGTGAAGAATGTGCCTGTGTTTAACATGCGCATGCGTCTGCTTCACTCCCTGCCTGGGGCCTTGTGGCCCAGCCTGGGGAAGGCAGTGCTGGCATAGACAAGGGGCTGCCAGGCAACTGGGGCCTGGTGCAAGTTTAGAGGAGTCCAGAGTCTAGATTCTCTGCTCGGAACCTGTGTGCCTGGAATCAAAAGAAAGTGACAAACCGCACCTGAGTAAATATAGTTTCACAATGAAGCGCATGCCAACACTTCTACCAACTAAGAGGCTGTATCACTCAGGAAGCTCTTCAGGGAGCAAGGGAGAGTCAGTGCAGGGAGCGGGAGGGTGGAGCTCAGGGCCAGCCTCTGGGGCCTGTGTGGAATGGTCTGCTGATGCTGTCTTGAACTCACTGATCCTTTCCCAACGAGGGTCATTTTGCCCTGTGTACTCTCCCCAAATTATGTAGCCAGTTCTGGCAGAGCTTCACCAAAGCAGAATCTCCTGTGTCACCAAGGAGACACTGTTGAGTTTGGATACTTTAAAGAGACTTAAATTGTTGGTGGAGGCTCTGGGGTTCTGAGCAGAGTGATTTCATGTAATACTGTCAGTGAAGTTGGGGAACCATTCAGTGAATGAGAGAGCTCCTAGGAGAAAGTGGGAAAAACTGGACACATCCATTGTTAAGTGATCAGAATGTTACTGTTCTCACACGGAGTGAAGTGAATCTCTTCTGTGATTTAAGTATTTTTTGCAAACTGTTGGTTGGGCGGGCCAGAGCCAGCTGGGACCACAGGTGGAAGAGTGCTGGTGTGAGCGCTGGGAGGCCCTCAGATTTCAGTGAATGCTTTGGAAACCTCTGGGGAGAAGTCTACTCCCTGTTGCTACTTTTCTTCTAAATGAATACAGTGTAAATATCTGGCTAGGGCAGCAGCAACTCAACTACATGCTTTGAGAACTGAGTCAAAAAAGTGTAATATCTCTGCAAGTATGTTCTATTGGAGTCTTTGGCTAAATGTGTGGTCTTTATAAAATTAAGATAATTTTTAATTGACAAAAATTGCAAGTATCTATGGTCTACAACATGATGTTTTGAAATTTGTATACATTGTGAAGGGCTACATCAAGCTAATTAACATATCCATTACCTCATATACTTTTTTTTTTTTTTTTTTTTTTTTGGTGGTTTAGGCACTCTCAGAGATTTTCAAGAATACATTACATCGTTACTGTTACTAACTATAGTCATGGTGATTATGTAATAGGTCTCTTGAACTGACTCTTCCTGCCATATTGAAATTTTGTATCCTTTGAGTAACATCTCCCCAGACCTTCCCCCTGTGCAACCCTGGTAACCACCATTCTATTCTTCTATTCTCCATTTCTCAGTTCAACTTTTTTTTTTTTTTCTTTTGAGACAGAGTCTTGCTCTGTCATACAGGCTGGATGATCTCGGCTCACTGCAACCTCCACCTCTGGGGATCAAGCGATTCTCCTGCCTCAGCCTCCTGAGTAGCTGGGATTACAGGCGTCCGCCACCATGCCCAGCTAACTTTTTGTATTTTTAATAGAGACAGGGTTTTGCCATGTTGGCCAGGCTAGTCTCAGACTCCTGGTTACAAGTGATCTGCCTGCCTCAGCCTCCCAAAGTGCTGGGATTAGAGGTATGAGCCACTGCGCCTGGCCTGAGTTCGACTTTTTTAGATTCCACGTATAAATGAGATCATGAACTAATTTTCTTTCTGTGCCTGACTTACTCCACTTAGCATAATGTCCTCCAGGTTCATCCATGTTGACACAAATGACAGGATTTGCTTCCTTTCTAAGGCTGAATAGTGTTCCATTGTGTATAAGTCACATTTCTTTATCCATTCATCTTAGGTGTGGGAGTGTAGATATTTCTTCAATATACCGATTTCATTTCCTTGGATGTATACCTGGAAGAGGATCATATGGTAGTTCTGTTTATAGTTTTTTGAAGAACCTCCATACTGCCTTCCATCATGGCTGTACTAATTAACATTCCTTTTCTTCCACATCCCTTGCCAACTCTTGTTACATTTTGTCTTTTTAGTGAGAGCCATGCTAGCAGGTGTGGGGTGTCATCTCATGTGGTTTTGATTTGCATTGCCCTGATGAGTAGTGATGTTGAACATCTTTTCATGTATCTATTGGTTCTTCGTATGTCTTCTTTTAAGAAAAGTCTAAGTCCTTTGCTAATTTTTAAAATTTTAACTGTTTATTTTTATGGGTACACAGTAGGTGTATTTATGGGGTACATGAGATACGGGTATACAATGCATAATAATGACATTAGCAAAAATGGGCTATCTATCCCCTCAAGCACTGATCATTTCTTTATGTTATAAACCTTCCGATTATACTCTTTCTGTTTTATTTATTTATTTTTTGAGATGGAGTCTCGCTCTGTCACCCAGCCTGGTGTGTAGTGGTGCGATCTCGGCTCATCGCAACCTCCGCCTGTTGAATGTTGTCAAATGCATGGGTTCAAGCGATTCTCCTGCTGCCTCCTGAGTAGTTGGGATTACAGGCCCATGCCACTGCACCTGGCTAATTTTTGTATTTTTAGTAGAGACAGGGTTTCACCATGTTGACCTGGGTGGTCTTGAACTCCTGACCTCAAGTGATCCACTCCCTTCTTGGCCTCCCAAAGTGCTGAGATTATGGGCATGAGCCACTGTGCCTGGCCTTCTTCCTGTTATTTTTATTTTTATTATTTTTTTTGAGATGGAGTCTCACTCTGTCGCCCAGGCTGGAGTGCAGTGGTAGGCTCACTGCAAGCTCCGCCTCCTGGGTTCACACCATTCTCCTGCCTCAGCCTCCTGAGTAGCTGAGACTACAGGTGCCTGCCACCACGCTGGGCTAATTTTTGTATTTTCAGTAGAGACGGAGTTTCACCGTGTTAGCCAGGATGGTCTCGATTTCCTGACCTCATGATCTGCCCACTTTGGCCTCCCAAAGTGCTGGGATTACAGGTGTGAGCCACCGTGCTGGGCCACTTTCTGTTATTTTTAAATGTACAGTAAATTATTGTTGACTGTGGTCACCCTGCTGTGCTATCAAATACTAGACCTTATTCATTCTACCTAACTACAATGTTTGTACCCAGTAACTACCTCCGAGTGCTCCCACCTCCATCACCCTCACTGCACTTCCTAGCCTCTGGGAACCACTTTTGCTCATTTTAAAAATCAGGTTGTCTTCTTGCTATTGAGTTGTTTGAGTCTCTTATATATTTGGGATATTAAATGTATGACTTGCAAATATTTTCTCCCTTCCCGTAGATTTTCTTTTCAGTCTGTTGGTTGTTTCCTTTGCTGTGCAGAAGCTTTTTAGTTTGATGCAGTCCCATTTGTCTATTGTTGCTTTTGTTGCCTGTGCTTTTGGGGTCACAGACAAAATATTATTACCCAAACCAATGTCATGGAACTTTCCCCCTATGTTTTCTTCTAGTAGTTTTAGAATTTCAGGTCTTATATTTAAGTCTTTAATTCATTTGGAGTTGGTTTTTGTATACGGTGTGAATAAGGGTTTAATTACATTCTTCTGCACGTGGACATTCAATTTTCCCAACACCATTTATTGAAGAAACTGTCCTTTCACTATTGTGTATTCTTGGGACCCTTGTTGAAGATCAGCTGAACATAAACACATGGATTTATTTCTGAGCTTCCTCTTCCATTGGTCTATATATCTTTTTCATGCCACTACTGTGCTGTTTTGATTACTATAGCTGTGTAGTAGATTTTCAGATCAGGTAATGTGATGCCTTCAGCATGATTCTTTCTGATAAAGATATTTCTGGCTTTTCAGGGTCTTTTGTGGTTCCATATAAATTTTAGGATTTTTTTTTCTATTTCTGTGAAAGATGTCATTGGATTTTCATGGGGATTGCACTGCTTCTGTGGATTGCTTTGTGTGGTATGGGCATTTTAACAATATAAATTCTTCTAATCCATTAGCACAGAATATCTTCCCATTTATTTGTGTCTTCTTCAATTTTCCTTTTTCCTTCCCTCCCTCCCTCCCTCCCTCCCTCCCTCCCTCCCTCTCTTCCTTCCTTCCTTCCTTCCTTCCTTCCTTCCTTCCTTCCTTCCTTCCTTCCTTCCTTCCTTCCTTCCTTCCTTCCCTCCTTCCTTCTCTCCTTAACTCCTTTTGAGATAAGGTCTCACTATGCTGCCTAGGCTGCAGTGCAGTGACATGATCATAGCTCACGGTAATTCTGAACTCCTGGTCTCAAGCAATCCTCCTGCCTCAGCCTTCTGAGTAGCTTAAACTTCAGGTGCATGCACACCACCACACATGGCTAATTTGTTATCTTTATTTTTTTTTTTGTAAAGACAGGATTTCACTGTGTTTCTCGGGCTGGTCTTGAACTCCTAGGCTGAAGCAATCCTGCTGCCTTGTCCTCCCAAAGTGCTGGAATTACAGACATGAGCCACCATGGCTGGTCTTCAATTTCTTTCATCAATATTTTATAGTATTTAGTGAACAGATCTTTCATCTCCTTGGGTAAATTTATTTCTAAATAAATTTTTTTTTTTTTTTTTTTTTGAGGCAGAGTCTTGCTCCGTCACCCAGGCTGGAGTGCAGTGGTGCAATCTTAGCTCACTGCAAGCTCCGCCTCCCGGGTTCATGCCATTCTCCTGCCTCAGCCTCCCGAATAGCTGGGACTACAGGCGCCTGCCACCATGCCAGGCTAATTTTTTTTTTTTTTTTTAGTAAAGATGGTGTTTCACTATGTTAGCTAGGATGGTCTCGATCTCCTGACCTCATGATCCACCTGCCTCAGCCTCCCAAAGTGCTCGGATTACAGGAGTGAGCCACCGTGCCTGCCCCAATTTCTAAATAATGTCTGATGCTATTGTAAATGGAATTGTTCTCTTGATTTCTTTTTGGAATAGTTCATAGTGTATAGAAATGTCACTGATTTTCATATGTTGATTCTGCATTATGTGTTGATTTCTGCAACTTCACTGACTTATTATCTCTCTCTCTCTCTTTCTTTCTTTCTTTCTTTTTTTTTTTTTTTTTTTTTTTGAGATGGGGGTCTCACTCTGTCACTCAGGCTGAAGTACAGTGGCAAGAACTCGACTCACTGCAACCTCTTCCTCCCAGGCTCAAGTGATCCTCCCACCTCAGCTTCCTGAGTAGCTGGCACCACAGGTGCATGCCACCACACCCAGCTAACTTTTTGAATTTTTGGTAGAGATGGGGTTTCTCCATGTTGCCCAGGCTGGTCTCAAACTCCTGACCTCAAGTGGCCTGCCCACCTTCACCTCCCAAAGTGATGGGATTACAGGCATGAGCCACTGCTTCTGGCCTTGTTTATTATTTCTAACAGTTTTTTGATGGAGCCTTTAGAGTTTTCTATATATATTATTATGTCATCTATAGACAGAGACAATTTAACTTCTCCCTTTCCAATTTTAATGCCTTTTGTTACTTTCTCTTGCCTAACCACTCTGGCTCAAACTTCCAGCACCGTGTTGATTAGAAGTGGCGAGAGTGGGCATCTGTATCAGTCTGTTTTCACACTGCTATAAAGAACTACCTGAGGCTGGGTAATTTATAAAGAAAAGAGGTTTAATTGACTCACAGTTCCACATGACTGGAGAGGCCTCTGGAAACTTACAATCATACTGGAAGGCAAAGGGGAAGCAAGGCACGCCTTGCATGGCAGCAGGAGAAAGAGAGAGAGAAGGGGGAAGTGCCGCAACTTAAACCATCAGGTCTCGTGAGAACCCACTCACTATATTGAGAACAGCAAGGGGAAAATCTGCCCCCATGATTTAATCACCTCCTACCAGTTTCCTCCTCTGTCTATGGGGATTGCAATTCGAAGTGAGATTTGGGTAGGGACATAGAGCCAAACCATATCACCATTCTTGTCTTGTTCCTGGTCATAGAAGAAAAGCTTTCAACTTTTCACGGCTAGTTGTGGGCTTCTCATATATGGACTTTATTGTGTTGAGGCACATTCCTTCTATACCTAATTTGTGGAGAGTTTTTATCAGGAAAAGATGTTGAATTTTGTCAAATGCGTTTTCTACATCTATTAAGATGATCCTATAGATTTTGTCCTTCATTCTGTTCATGTGGTGATCACATTAATAGATATGCATTTGTTGAAACATCCTTGCATGCCTGGGATAAATCCCACCTGATCATGCTGTTTCATATGCTGTTGAATTTGGTCTGTGATATGGTTTGGATACGTGTCCCTCCCAAATCTTAGTTGAAATGTAATCCACGATGTTGGAGGTGGACCTGGAGGTGATTGGATCATGGAGGTGGATTTCTCACGAATAGTTTAGCACCATCCTCTTGGTGCTGTCCTCATGACAGTGAGTGAGTTCTCATGAGATCTGATTGGTTAAAAGTGTGTGACACCTTCCTCTGCTACCCATTTCTCTCCCCCCGCCCCCCCTTTTTTTTTTGAGATGAAGTTTCTCTCTTGTCGCCCAGGCTGGAGTGCAATGGCGCAATCTCAGTTCACTGTATCCTCCGCCTCCTGGGTTCAAGTGATTCTCCTGCCTCAGCCTCCCAAGTAGCTGGGATTATAGGTGCACACCACCACCATGCCCAGCTAATTTTTTTTTTTTTTTTGAGACAGAGTCTCGCTCTGTCACCCAGGCTGGAGTGCAGTGGTGCAATCGCGGCTCACTGCAAGCTCTGCCTCCTGGGTTCACTCCATTCTCCTGCCTTATCCTCCCGAGTAGCTGGGGCTATAGGTGCCCGCCACCGTGTCCAGCTAATTTTTTTGTGTTTCATTTTTAGTAGAGATGGAGTTTCGCCATGTTACAGGATGGTCTCGATCTCCTGACCTCGTGATCCACCTGCCTCGGCCTCCCAAAGTGCTGGGATTACAGGCGTGAGCCACCGCGCCCAGCCTAATTTGTATATTTTTAATACAGACGGGGTTTCACCATGTTGGCCAGGCTGGTCTCGAACTCCAGACTTCAGGTGATCTGCCAGCCTGGCCTCCCAAGTGCTGTGATTACAGGCGCGAGTCACAGCACCTGGCCCCATTTTTCTCTTGCTCCTCTTCCTGCCAAGTGATGTGCCGGCTCTTGCTTCTCCTTCTGCTTTGAGTAAAAGCCCCCTGAGGCTTCCCAGAACCAAGCAGATGTGCCACACGTGTACAGCTTGCAGGACTGTAAGTCAATTAAACCTCTCTTCACTGTATTCCCCAGTCTCAGATATTTCTTTACAGCAATGCAAGAACAGCCCGCCACACTTTGATGGTTTTTGTTTGTTTGAGAACTTAAGGATCTATGTTCATCAGTGACATGGGCCTAGAATTTTCTTTTCTTACGGTGTCCTAAAAAGAAGTACATTTTCTTTAAAAAGTGACTTAGTAGGTTTTTATGGGTTGAATGAAGTCCCACCAAAAAATATGTTGAAGTCCTAGTCCCCACCCAGTACCTCAGAATGAGGCCTTATTAAGACAGCATCATTGCAGATGTAATGATTGAAGATGAGGTCGCACTAGACTTAGGTGGGCCTTCATCCAATGTGACAGGCGTCCTCATAGGAAGAGAAGAGGACGCACAGGCACATGTGGGGAGACAGCCATGGGAAACACAGGCCGAGATGGAAGTGCTGCAGCCACAAGTCAAGGAATGTCCAGCATGGAGGCGCACCACCAGACGCCAGGCAGAGGCAGGGATTCTGCCCTGCAGCTGTCAGACGGAGTGTGGCTCTGTGGGCATCTTGATTTTGGACTTCTGACTTCCGGAACTGAGCAAGAATAAACTGCTGTTGTATAAGCCACCCAGTTAGTGGTGCTTTGCTATAGAGTCCTAGGAAATTAGTATGCAGGTATTTCTCTTTTTTTCCTGTCTTGAGTAAATATAATTCTTTCTGAATGTCAACATTTCAATTTTTAAAAATGAGGCACTCCATATTTTTAGATATCTGGACCTCATTTTAAGCTCCTAAAGTTTTTGCCTCACAGGGAAACTTCAGTATTTTTAACACACACTGTGGTATACAGTACTAAGAAGTGATTCCATAGTGTTCTATGATCATTCCATTAAAAATCAGCTGCCATTAATGAGTGTGTGGCTATTTCAACATTTGGCAATCCTGGCCTGGTATATAAACAGCAGCGGCATTTTTGTCTCTTGTGTCCCTCAAATTCCTCTGTGGCCTTACCCCTGACCCCTGCTCAAGGAGAAAGCACTAGAACCTTTCCTGGTCGTTTTCAGAGCTTTTCTGGTTACTTTTCATTGATCAGGTTCAATGCGATACTTAATATGCTCAGGTCAGTGTAACATCAAAGCTTGACTCCTCCCTACACTTCCTCCCTTCCTGTAGCTCTGACTGCCTCAGGCTAGGAGCTGCCAGCTGTGATGGTGGTGGGAATGGCAGGGGTGTGGGGTGGGCTTCACCCTCTATCTCTATGCTTGGCTCTAGGGCTCCTCCCCAGTCAGCTACCTCTGGTGTTTGGAGTCCAGGGCAGGAAGAGCAAGGAAGAGAAACCAGAAAGTTGACTTTCCATGATTAAAATGGCAGCCCCAGCTGGTCATGTTCACAGCTGCCTTTTCTCGTTAGAACATCACTTTCTAACATGCCTTACAGCTTGCTCATTTGCCATGCTCATTGTTTACTGTCTTCTCCCACTGATACAGAAGCTGTGCCAGGGCGGGGCCTCCGGTTTGTTCACTGATGTGTCCCAGGCCCCTAGAGGAGGCCTGGTAGTAGGAGGTGCTCAGTGAACGTTTGTTGGAAGACTCTGAATTAAACAGAAAGATCGGCAGCACCTTTCTGTGCGTGGCAGGTTGGAAAGATGAATTTGTTCCCCTGTGCCTTTTTGTGAGTTGGTGGAAGTCCCCTTGCCCAGCCCAGTGCCAAGTTCCTGTCACTGGGATCTCCGTTGCAGCTCTCTAACATGGGTGAAGCATCTCGTTCATATTTGGTTGCCGTCGGCTCCATAACCTCTGTTACCAGGAAGGCCTTCTTTAGCTGCTTTGCTGAACCCTCCCTGAGGCCCCTTCGATTGGGATCCATGACATTCTTTCGCTTTGCCCTCTCCCGGCCACATCTGGTTCTCACTGGGACTCCACGCTTGGTTCCTGGGAAACAATGGGAGGTGGCTGTCCCCATGCAGTGCCTCTTCTGCCTCTGTTGGCACAGCTGCCAGCCTGCCAGGTTTGTCAAGTTTTTCAGGCTTGGGTTAGACACAGGCTACCTGTGTCCCCAAGTCCTACTGTTGCCGCCCACCCCTCATCCCCTCACCACCTTAAAATCAGGCACCTCCAACCCACCTCTCCTGGGGATGGGAGAGTGGGACACCCAGCAGCAACCGTCTTCCCCCAACTCCACCCAACTCTTTCCCATTCCCTTAATGGGAAAGAGGGTTTGAGAGTTGCCTGATTCCTCCTCTCCCCCTTTCTTTTTGCAAGTCCTGCATGGTGGTCTCATGCCTTACTTTGGAAGGTGGTATCTATTGTCATTTGGAATCTCAGTGAAATGAGATTTGATTCCTGTTCCCAGGGCTTACTCTGTGCCAGGTCCCATGCTCTTCACTATAATATACAGTCCATGCACATCTTCTCACTTAACCCTCATACCATCTCTGTGAGACAGGTGCTATTCTTGTACCCATTTACATATAAAGAGACTGAAGCCAAGAGAAATTAATATCTTGCCCAGATCAACCAGCTACAAAGGTGACAGAGTCCAGATTCAAATCCAGGCTATCTGACTCCAAGGCCTTATACAGATTACTGCAATACACACAATTTTTGTCTGCGAGTTTTTTTATTTGTTTAGGAAATCCCTGAAAATGAAATTTAAAAATATTAACTATATGGCTTCCTACAGCCTATGTTGTCCAGGATAGTATCTTTTTATTGAAAGTGGGGAATAAGGTTCAGGGTTTATCCATCATCTCATATCTTGTTATGGAGCAGAGACTGCTAAGGGATCATCAAAATCCATGTTTCTCCATGGCTGAGCTTCAGGTCCCCTTGCCATATAGGAGTGGCTGATGGCCCTGAGTCCTTCCTACCCAATAAAATGCATGCCAAAGGGGTAGATACCATTTCCTGACCTGGCCTAAGAAACCCCACCCATGCTGTCTCCTGGGCTTTCCCTTTGCTGAAGACTTGATTTCAACACCCAGGGCTACCTTGAGAGCCACTTGACTTTCAACTTGGAGTTACAAGAACGTTTTCCACTTGAAAAGGTGAAGATAGCAGAGCTTTCCTGAGCCTGGGCCTCTTCGTAAGTGACTACGTGGAGGACGGCTGTGCATCTATTTAGAACTAATATGTGAGCACCGAATAAACTTCTATGGTGGTGGAGCCATTACAGATTTTGGGTCTCTGCCATGGCAGTTAGCTTTTTCTAACGAACGCACACTGTGTAGCTGACACACAAGCAGGTGTATAAGCAGAACATGTGGCTTCCAGGCCAGATGGAGGGAAGTGCCCCACAAAACTCGGGCATGATCTGCTGATGCTGCTACTGATTTCCCAGAAAAATTAATGGTTTTCAAATGTTTATTCAGAAATAAACGCTGATTCAGGTTTTTCTGAATAGCTTTCAGATATTACTGAATGCAGATAAAGGGTCAGCTACCTAGCTACGGCCTGGGAGGTGTCCTGGGGGCAGTTTCAAGAGTCCATGAAAAATGTGATCCACATATTATCTTGACCACATCTGGTAAATAGTCCCATTAGCAAATTCCCTAAATCCCATTCTAATTTCTCACGTACACACAGAAAATGTACTGTAACCTCCAGGAGTTTTGGCTAAAGGAAGTGTATTAGGCCATTTTCACACTGCTATAAAGAAATACCCTTGGCTGGGTGCAGTGGCTCACGTCTGTAATTCCAGCACTTCGGGAGGCCGAGGTGGGCAGACCACCTGAGGTGAGGAATTCGAGACCAGCCTGGTCAACATGGTGAAACCTCATCTCTATTAAAAACTCAAAAAATTAGCCAGGTGTGGTGGCAGGCACCTGTAGTCCCAGCTACTTCGGAGGCTGAGGCAGGAGAATCGCTTGAACCCAGGAGGTGGAGGCTGCAGCAGTGAGCCCACTGCACTCCAGCCTGGGTGGCAGAGTGAAACTCCATCTCAAACAAAACAAAACAAAACAAAACAAAAACGGGAATACCTGAGATGGGGAAATTTATAAAGAAAAGAGGTTTAATGGACTCACAGTTCTGCATGACTGGAGAGCCTCAGGAATCTTACAATTATGGTGGAAGGGGAAGCAGGCTCGTCTTACGTGGTAGCAGGTGAGAGAGAGAGAGAGAGAGAGAGCATGCAAGAACAGGGAAAACTGCCTTGTAAAACATCAGCTCTCCTGAGAACTCACTGTCACGAGAACCACGTGGGGAAACCACCCCCGTGATCCAATCACCTCCCACTGGGTTCCTCCCTCAACATATGTGGATTATGGGGATTACAATTCAAGATGAGAGTTGGGTTGGGATACGGCCAAACCGTATCAGGAAGTCATCAGTCTTGGTCCTGCAAATAGAGCCATCACTGCCATCTTCTTGCTTGTGTGGTTAACATTTCCTTTCAATCCCAGCCATGCTAGCCATGTCCAGGGGAATTTTGACATCTGACAAGACAGCTGTCTAAGTAAACAAGCAGTTCAGCTTTTAAAACAAGCTAAATTAATTTGTTTGCGAACATTCACTTTCCTCCTGAGGAAGAGCAGCCAAAACTCCAGGTTGTTCCCAACTACACCATGGTTCACATCTTGTTCGGGGTGCAGCTTTTTTTGTTTTTTTGTTTTTGAGACAGTCTCACTCTGTCATCCAGGCTGGAGTGCAGTGGCAGTTATAACTCAGTGCCGCCTTGAACTCTTGTGCTCAAGCAATCCTCCACCTCAGTCGGCCAAGTATTTGGGATGACAGGTGTGAGCCACCATGCCTGCCCCCATCGTGTGAGTTTGATGATTCCCTGTACCTGCCTGACACAGGGAGAGAGAGACACTGGGTGAGTGAGAGCCTGCTGAGTGTGAAGATCGGATTGAGGGAGGAGGCTGTGGAGGGCCAGAATTCGGGTTTGGAGGAATGTGAGGGGCCGTGACCCGGAAGAGCTTTCTCTGGGGAGCCTCCTTGGTGCTTCTTTGTCTCTGTGTGATGGCAGATGGGGGACTTGCACACAGTGGGCCCTTCGTAGATGCTGACTGGAGGAACGGCTTCTGAGGAGAGGCTACATGGCACAGGGGCTGCCCTGGATGGCTCTGCCCTCACCAGCTGTGTCTGGGAGAGTTACCTGACTTCTCAGTGCCTCTATGGCCTCGATTGCAAAGTGATGAGCTGTCCTGAGGACTGAACAGTAGTAGATGTAGAGCAGGTATGACGGGGGCTGGCATTAGGGAAGGGCTGTTTAAGCATTGCCATTGTCCCATGCAGCAATATTCATGTCTTCCTTGAATAGCAACTTTCAGAATGCTGAAGAGATTCTCAATGTCTTCCTCTTAATAAACTGAGTGGAAAAACAGTATAGAGCAGTTCCAGGTTATCAAGATGATATTTTAATGCCCAAATAGCATTTGGTGTCCAATTATCTGTAAACTGTTTAAACAAATTAGCATGTGGAGTCAGGTATTTATTTGCTAAACCTTCTGCTTTCCATATACCATGCCAGGCACGGGGGTCACTGAGCTAATGTCATAAGCCAAACCCATTCTCTGTTTTCTTCAGAGATTTCATCATCTAAACTCTGTTGTTTAAAAACCATCTTTTCAAGGCCGGGCACGGTAACTCACGCCTGTAATCCCAGCACTTTGGGAGGTCGAGGCGGGTGGGTCACAAGGTCAGGAGATCAAGACCATCCTGGCTAACACAGTAAAAACCCATCTCTACTAAAACCACAAAAAATTAGCCAGGCATGGTGGCGGGCGCCCATAGTCCCAGCTACTGGAGAGGCTGAGGCAGGAGAATAGCATGAACCCGGGAGGCAGAGCTTGCAGTGAGCCGAGATCACGCCAATGCACTCTAGCTTGGGCGACAGAGCGAGACTGCGTCTAAAAATAAATAAATAAATAAATAAATAAATAAATAAATAAAATAAAAAATAAAATAAAAACCATCTTTTCAAGGCCGGGTGCTGTGGCTCACACTTGTAATCCCAGCACTTTGGGAGGCTGAGGCCGGTGGGTCATCTGAGGTGAGGAGTTCAAGACCAGCCAGGTCAACGTGGCGAAATCCCTTCTCCACTAAAAATGCAAAAATTAGCCAGGCGTGGTGGCACATGCCTGTAATTCCAGCTACTTGAGAAGCTGAGACAGGAGAATCGCTTGAACCCAGGAGGCTGAGGTTGCAGTGAGCTGAGATTATGCCACTGCATTCCAGTCTGGAAAATACAGCAAGACTCTGTCTCAAAAAAACAAACAAACAAAGCATCTTTTCAGGCCACACATTTTCTGAAACCACTTTGACTTTATATTTTAAGTCTTTAAACTGTTATAAGTCAGTCTTTTTCTTCAGGACCCTTCTCTAATATTCTTTTACATATACCTCCATACTGGGCCTAGGATCTGTTAATAAGAAACAAGCTGACCTTCAGTGTATTTGTAGAAAGATTAATAATTTCACTCAAAAGAAAAAAGGCTGGGTGCAGTGGCTCACAACTCTAATCACAGCCACTTTGGAGGGCTGAGGCAGGTGGATCACTTGAGCCCAGGAGTTTGAGACCAGCCTAGGCAACATGGTGAACCACCATCTCTACAAAAAACATTAAATAAAAAATTAGACTTCTAGAATACTGACATTTGAAAAAGATTACTCCTAATTTTAAGTGCACTATTTTGTATTCATTTTCTCTTTCTCCTATAACATGAAAAACAGAAAACATTTCAACACAGTAGGAGAGCGGGTGATTGTTAGTGTGAGGCTGTGGGCCCTGGGGAGTGCCCCCAGTGGGGCTGGCATTTCAGGCCATGAGACTGTGGCTCTCTGTTCTGCGCTCATGGCAGACAGCACTAACGCTGCCTGCAGCACGCTTCTTTCCTGACGCTGGACCGGGCCCTGGAGCCCCTCTCCACACAGAGAGCTAAGTGGCCCCTGCAAAGCCATGTGAGTTATCATTTGGAATGAAACTTATTTTCCACGCCAATCTGTAGGTGGCCACAATTAGCAGCCAGGTACACATGGCCCTGTAAAGGCTCTGTGTTAGTTCCTGAGGCCGGACTAACAAAGCACCACAAACTGCGTGGCTTCAAACAACAGAGATTTATCCTTTCATGGTTCGGGAGGCAGGAAGCCCAAAATCAAGGTGTCTGCAGGGCTGCGTTGCCTCTGAGGACCTTGGATGGGTTCTTCCTTTCTCTCCAGCTTACGCTGCTTCCCAGCAGCCTTGACGTTCACTGGCTTGTCGATGCGTCACCCCCATCTCACCTCTGTCATCCCATGACACTCTCCATGCCTCGTCATGTAGTCATCCTCCATGTGTGTCTGTGCTTGTGTCCCTTCTCTTCTGATGCGGACACCAGTCACTTGGGCTGAGGGCCCCCCTACTCCATGGGACCCCAGCCTAACTGATTACATCTACAATGATCCTCTTTCCACATGAAGCCACATTCTGAGGTTCCAGGAAGTCATAGACTGGGGGCCAGAGGACTGTCCAACCCAGCCCAGGCCTTTGCCTTTTGTCATCATCACACCACTGGGTTAGTCCATCACGAGCTGCTGCCTTGGTCCCAGAGGAGCAGGAAGAGGACTGGCAAAGGGAGGAGAGGGCAGGGGAGGAATTGTGGCATTGGGGCCTCGCAGGAAACTCTGCCGGCAAATGGCAGTGGTAGAAAGACGAGGCACCTGGAGTAGGCACCTGGGGAGGTGGGTGGCCTGGAAATTAGGAAGAGGGACACAGTTCACCCCTTCGCAGCTTATCTCAGGCCAGGAACCAACCCTCAACTGCATTCCAGGATTGGCAGCTGCAGACGGCCCAGCTGATCCTACCCAGGTGTGGGGTCTGGCTTGTTCCTTGCGCTGCCTGTCTGATTTTAAAGGACAAAATAGAAGAAGAAGCATAATAGGTAAATTAAACTCTTACCCTGTTTTTCAGAAAGACTCCATATTCCTTGGCTTAATAGATTCAGAAACTTACTAGACTTTTTACTTTCTGAAGGGATGTCTGTGATGACAATTGCATTTCTACTGTCACTGCAGTGACAGCTTGGGAGGCACCTTGAGGCTTATCCTCATTCATTACAGGCTGTCACATTTCTGGGCTTTCAACTATAAATTCTCTTTCTAACTTCGTCAGGGCTCAGGTAGCCAAAGGGCATCTGTGGAATATTTTACAATATTCTTTTTCTGTGGGTTGGGCCGTTGGGGCAGAGGAGGTTAATGGCACTGAGGATTTGAATCAACAGCATAGTGCTTTGCTGTCTACATGAGATACACCAGGTACACTTAGTGTTTGGTTTATTTTCTAGGCTATAACGTTATTGCTGTGCCATGACATACAATGTTATAATGTGGTTGGTTTTTCAAACAGTCTGTATGCAACACATGTCAATAGATTTTTCATTTATCTTACTTATGAAAGCTAGAAAGAAATGTCTTCTTTACTTTTTTACTTTTTTTTTTTTTTGAGGCAAGGTCTCACTCTGTCACCCAGGCTGGAGTGCAGTGGTGCAATCCTGGCTCACTGCAACCTCTACTTCCCCAGGCTCAAGTGATCATCCCACCTCAGCCTCCAGAGTAGATGAGACTATAGGCGTGCGCCATCATGCCTGGCTAAGTTTTGTATTTTTTGTAGAGATGGGTTTTACTATGTTGCTCAGGCTACTTTCCAATTCCTGGGCTCAAGCAATCCACCTACCTCGGCCTCCTAAAGTGTTGGGATTACAGGCATGAGCCACTGCACCTCACCTCCATTCTCTACATTTTCAACATACTGTAATTTATAGGATCAACATAATTCTTTACACAAGTTTCTGGCACATCTGCTGTTTGGATATCTGTCCCCTTCAAATCTCATGTTGAAATATAATCTCCAATGTTGGAGGTGGCGCCTGGTGGGAGGTGTTTGGGTCATGATGGCTTGGTGCTGTCCTAGCGATAGTGAGTGAGTTACAGCTAGACCTGGTGTTTAAAAGCATGTGGCACCTCTTTCGTTTCTCTCCCTCTGGCTCTTGCCATATGAGATGCCTGCTTCTCCTTCACCTTCTGCCATGAGTGGAAGCTTCCTGAGACCCTTGCCAGAAGCAGATGCCAGCACCGTGCTTCTTGTACTGTTTGCAGAATCGTGAGCCAATTAAACTCATTTCTGTATAAATTACTCAGCCTCAGGTATATCTTTATAGCAATGCAGAACAGCCTAATACAGTACTGTTAAGGTTTTTTATTTTTAATTAACAGACTTTCTTGGTGGCATGAGATATTCACTTATTTACACAATTATGTAACAATTTCCAATTCCTTTATTATTCTATAATGAAGAGATATATATATATATTTTTTCGCCTGCCGGTCAATGTCCACTCTTAATTTTTTTTTTTTTTTGAGACAAAGTCTTGCTCTGTCTCCCAGGCTGGAGTGCAGTGGCGCGATCTCGGCTCACCAAGCTCCACCTCCCAGGTTCACGCCGTTCTCCTGCCTCAGCCTCCTGAGTAGCTGGGACTACAGGCGCCCACCACTGCGCCCGGCTAATGTTTTGTATTTTTTTAGTAGAGATGGGGTTTCACCGTGTTAGCCAGGATGGTCTCGATCTCCTGACCTCGTGATCCACCTGCCTCGGCCTCCCAAAGTGCTGAGATTACAGGCATGACACTCTTAATATTTTAAAACAGTTGGCAAATTGCTTTATCCATCTCAAGTGGTGAGTGAAATCTATGCAGTGATGGAAGAGGGTGTTCTGTGGGACTGAGAAAGCACCGGCAGGGAAGCGGCTGCTGCTGGGCCTGAGGCCTCTGTGGGACAGAGCCCAGAGGAGAGCAGCTGCGCGTGGGAACAAGTGAGAGAGGTCTGGGAAAAGAGGGCAGAGCTTGTGGAGTACACTTGTCACCCTTAAGACTGTCCTCAAATGGCCTGGGACAATTGTCCTCCACTCTATCTGCACAGTGCGATGACCCAGGAACATTATTTATTTTTGAGATGGCGTCTCACTCTGTCGCTCAGGCTGGAGTGCAGTGGCACAATCTCAGCTCACTGCAAGCTCCGCCTCTTGAGTTCAAGTTATTCTCCTCCCTCAGGCTCCCAAGTAGCTGGCATTACAGGTGTCTACCACCACTTCCGGCTAATTTTTGTATTTTCAGTAGAGACAGGGGTTTCACCATGTTGGCCAGGCTGGTCTCGAACTCCTGACCTCCGGTGATCCACCTGCCTCGGCCTCCCAAAGTACTGGGATTACAGGCGTGAGCCACCATGCCCAGACTCTAGGAACTTTTATTTATTTGTTTATTTATTTATTTTTTTGAGACGGAATCTTGCCCAGTCACCCATGCTGGAGTTCAATGGCGCAATCTCGGCTGACGGCAACCTCCGCCTTCCGGTTTCAAGCGATCCTCCTGCCTCAGCTTTCCGAGTAGCTGGGATTACAGGCACATGCCACCACACCCGGGTAATTTTTCTTTTTCTTTTCTTTTCTTTTCTTTTTTTTTCTTTGTATCTTTAATAGAGACAGGGTTTCACCACGCTGACCAGGCTGGTCTTGAAGTCCTGACCTCGTGATCTGCCCGCCTTGGCCTCCCGAAGTGCTGGGATTACAGGCGTGAGCCACCCTGCCTGGCCTTCTAGGAACTTTTAAATAACACCAGTGCCCAGGCCAGACCCCCAGAGACTTTGACTTAATAGGTCTGGGTGGGCCCATGTGACAAGGGACATGGTACTGAACATCTGCCAGATGCCATCTAGTATTACCATTTAATTGTAGAGGGTTTTAGTTCTTTATTTCTTTCTTTCTTTTTTTTTTTTTTTTAGATGGAGTCTTGCTCTGTCGCCCGGGCTGGGGTGCAGTGGCGCAATCTTGCCTCACTGCAAGCTCTGCCTCCCGGGTTCACGCCGTTCTCCTGCCTCAGCCTCCCGAGTTGCTGGGACTACAGGTGCCCGCCACCACGCCTGGCTAATTTTTTTGTATTTTTAGTAGAGACGGGGTTTCACCATGTTAGCCAGGATGGTCTCGATCTTCTGACCTCGTGATCTGCCCACCTCGGCCTCCCAAAGTGCTGAGATTACAGGCCACCGCGCCTGGCCCAGGTTTTAGTTCTTAAAGCAGAGAAAGGGAAAGGAAAAACTGCCTTCATTAGTTATAACAATATTTGACAAGTCCAGAATTGGGACTGAAATAGTAGTCTTTGCGAGGGGAGGGCGCACGTTCCTTTTGAAGCTGTCTGTCCCCTGATGCTGTCCTACGATGTTCCCAGACTCCACCAAGCCAAGCTAGAATGGAAGGTGGGGGGTGGGGGTTGCTACCTGCCCATATACCCCGCCATAAACACACAGCCCTGCCCTAAAGACCCTGCCTCAGAACTGAGAGGGGCTGAAACATGTAGGTAAGATTTTATAAACAACTAGGCCAGCAGATTAAAAATAAGGTCCCATCTCCACTACTCATAAAACTTCAGGGTGATGTTAGGGTGCCACATAGCTTCTAGTAGCTTAGATTCCTTATCTTGCAAGTGAATATAAAAACCAGCCTACAGGTGGATTACCTTACAGGGTTGTGGGAGAATTTAATGAGCTAGCATTTATAATAAAGTGCCTGACACATAAGAGGTGTCAGTGATGGGCAGCTTTTGGTATTACTAGACCCTAACTATTACCAGTCTGGGTCAACTGCTTACAGATGAGCCCAGCTCAGGACCTTCTCACCCTGGCTGTGGGCCAACTTCCTCGTGGAGATCACACACAAGCATAGTTGGGTCTAGACATCTCCTGTGAGTCTAATCATGAGGCCACGCAGTAAAGTCGCTTCTCCCACCTCCCCTTGTTGGTGCCTAAGGAGCTCCAGCTTCCAGAAGGCCTCTTAGATCTCCAGATAAATGATACTGGCAATATTAGGCCCTTCATGGATACCCAGCCCCCTGTTCCCTGGCACAGAGGCCGTTGTAGCACCTTAATACAGTGGACCACCCCAACAGTCCTAAGAGACCCAGTAGAACAAGGATGTCGATTTCAAAGGATTCTTGAGAAATCCTCCAGACCACATGGCTGGCAAACAGTGGGAAAACCACACAGCCTCAGTCAGAAGGTTCACATCTTCCTGGGTCACTGGGATCAGCATTATTTTTATAAAAGATTTCTGGAGGAGGAAATTAAAACCAGTGTGTCATTTTCTCAAGCTGGAGGGCAATGCCCAATTATTATTGCTATTATTATAGTTATTGCCAGTTGTAAATTTACACAATGAGACTTTTAGCACAGTGCTTTCCAGAGAGTTCGTCCTGAACCGCTGCCAGTTGGTGAATGGTTTATAATTAGTCCATGGTGAGGTAAGCTCATAAATGGAGAGTAGGTGTTCAGAAAGTTTTAGAGGAATGTGACATTGTCATGAGACCAATGGTGAAACTAGTCTCACAGAACAGGGCTCAGACCAGCCTGAGCATTGTAGACTCACGTGGTGAGTTGCAGGAGGCACAGGCCATACAATAATGTTGTGCTCTAGGACCACGCCCTGCTTCACAAGGAACTGCAAAACAACAAAATTGGTCCTTCACTACAGATGGCCTTAGGCGGGAGCCTTCAGAACCATCCCTACGTTTGCAAATCTGAGAATGACTGCTCACAGCCAGGTGAGAGTAGAGCAGGAATTACAATTTCATTTTACACCTGATTCCTCAGCCACTATTTCATGAGTGGCTCCAACTCACAAGGTATTGAAAGCTGAAACCAAATACTGGAGGAAAAGGTGATTAGATATTCTTCTTCTTCTTTTTTTTTTTGCTTGAGATAGAGTCTTACTCTGTCACCCAGGCTGGAGTTCAGTGCAGTGGCACACACAGCTCACTGAAGCCTCATTTTCCCAGGTACCGCCCTACCCAGATAATAATTTTTTTTTTTTTTAAGTAGAGGTGAGGTCTTGCTATGTTGCCCAGGCTGTACTTGAACTGCTGAACTCAAATGATCCTTCCACATTGACCTCCCAAAGTGCTAGGATTACAGGTGTGAGCTACTGCATCTGGCTGAGATTCTGCTCATGTGTAGGGCCCTAGAGGAATTGGTGACTATCGTCCTTTTGTTTACTATGGAAACATAGTAAAACCCACAGGAGCGTCTTGGTAGAGAGCAAAAGTGTGACTTCCTATGATTTAAAATCACCACCACCCCCAGATTGGAACTATATTGGGGAGAGAGGAAAGAGACCTATATTTTTGTATATTTGTATTGTAGACTCAAGAGAAGAAACGTGTGCAGCTAGAAGTGAAGATGGTCTCACTCATTCACTAATCTGGGTGCACCTGCTATGTGCTAAACATCATTCTTCTTCCTAAACATATAACCCAATTAGCTGCATTCTGGTCTTCAGGAGTTTGCAATCTAATGGGAGGGACAGATGATAGCCTCCTTCTGTCCACGGTGAGACGCTCAGTACTACTATTTGTCTCACACTGTTTTAGGAAGTGGAGATACTGAGGTGAACACTGGCATCCTGTCCTCATGAAATTTGCCTTCTGTGGGGAGAGTAAGACAATGAATAAATGCATATATAGTTTCCAAGCTGTCATAAGAGTGAGAAAGAGCAATAAACAGGGCAGGAACATAGAGGGTGCAGAGAGAAGGTCTGTGGAGGGGACATTTGAGCAGAGAACAGATCACGCACAGGTTTGGTGGGTGATATGATAGAGCCAGGGGTGGTGGCCAATAAGAAGCATGAGGGGGATACCGCCCTAAAACTAGGGACATCAGGGAGAGCTTTGTCAGGGAGGTGAGGAGCACATTCAGCCTGGGCAGATGGGTGTCTTAGTCCATTTGTGCTGCTATAAGAAAATACCACAGACTGGGTGATTTATAAAGAACAGATATTTATTTCCTCATGGTTCTGGAGACTGGGAAGTACAAGGTCAAGGTTCCGGCATTTTGTGTCTTGTGAGGGCCTTCTTGCTGTGTCCTCATGAGGTGGCAAGGATGAAAGGTCAAAAGGGGAGAGGCAGCTCCCTTGTACCTCTTTCATAAGGCCACCAATACACTTATGAGGACTCTGTCCTCGTGGCTTAGTCACCTCCTAAAGGCCTCTCTCTTAATACGATCACATTGGCGATTAGGTTTCTACAGATGAATTTTGGGAGAAACATTCAGATCATAGCAATGGTAATTTCCATTTGGGTTGCTTTAAATTTGAGGTGATTGCAGTCATCCAGGTGTTAGTGCCCCCTGAGTAGGCAGTTGGACATACGTGTTTACCTCCCACTTATTGGGGCTTGTTAATGGGAGCAATAATTGAATTTGCTGCATAGAGAGTTGGAGCAGGACCCCCATGGAGATGGTTTCCACTGTTCTCTTCCCATCCCTGAAGTCAGGGTGTGCCCTTGGCCATAATTCCTTTGGGAAATTGCTGGAACCATAGTGAGCCAGTCCTCCCTTCTGTGTTTGTGGTTCCTCAGCAGACAACAGAAGGCATTGACCTAGGTGCTTTATTCCCAGTAACTCACTCAGCCCTCCCAAACACACTCACACACAAGCACCACTGATCATGCTGCAGATGGAGAAGTGGAGGTACAGAGATATTCAGTAACTTGCCAAGGTCACCCCGTACTTCAGTGGCAGAGGGTAAATTTGATCTAGGCAGCTGAGATATGGGTTTGTGCTGGTGACCACAATACACTTATTCTCAAGCTAGAGGCTCTCCCAGTTGCTGTCTTCTCATCTTCATCCTCTGGGCACTCTGGAGGGCATTTCCTGAGGGAGGCTGGAGGCCCGGCCAAGGTGCCTCTTAATGTCAAGAATATGCTTTCTCTTTGGTTCTTCTGTGGCACCTCCAGGAGGTCACATGCATGCCCTTGGTCAGCCATTTGGGATCAAAGTTCTTCACCAGAACCCTGAATAACTTAATGATGGTAGAATGAGAATGCCTAGGGTGCTGGGCATGGTGGCGCACACCTGTAATCCCAGCACTTGGGAGGCTGAGGTAGGAGAATTGCTTGAGTCCAGGAGTTCCAGACCAGCCTTTGCAATATAGGGAGACCCTATCTCTACTAAAAGCAAAAAGCAAAAAGCAAAAACTACAAAACAAAAAATTTAGCCAGGCATTGTGGTGTGCAACTTCCAGCACTTTGGGAGGCTGGGAGGTGGAGGATTGCTTTAGCCTGGGAGTTAGAGGCTGCAGTGGGCTATGATCAAGCCACTGTACTCCAGATTAGGTGACAAAGCAAGACCCTGTCTCAAAAAAAAAGAAAAAAAAATTTAAAAAGAAAAAAACCCAGAATATCAAGGGTATCAATAACCACCCTGGAGTGTGCCATTAAGATGAAGGAGAACTGGGATTCATGTTCATAAGTGCCCTGAAGGCTGCCAGCAGTGGTTTGAACAGTGGGCTTTTTGCAAGAGTGAGTCGCAATCCTTTAGTGGGTTAGGACTCATTTTAGTATGCTGGGACCAGCATTCTTTAAACATAAAGACACAGAGTAGATTGAGTGGGAAGTGTCAGAGTATATCACATGAAACATGGGTGATATGGTTTGGCTTTGTGTCCCCACCCAAATATCATCTTGGATTGTAATCCTCGGGTGTTGAGGGAGGAACGGTGGGAGGTGATTTGTTCGTGGGAGTGGTTTACCTCATGCTGTTCTGGTGACAGTGATTGAGTTTTCACAAGATCTGATGGTTTTATAAGTGTTTGGCAAGTTCCTCCTTCTCCCATTCTCTCTCCTGCTGCCTTGTCAAGAAGGTGCCTGCTTCCCCTTCTGCCATGATTGTAAGTTTCCTGAGGCCTCCCCAGTTATGTGAAATTGTGAGTCAGTTAAATCCATTTCCCTTACAAAAACTACCCTGGTCTCAGGTAGTATTTTTACAGCAGTGTGAGAACAGACTAATACAATGGGTAAGTGTATGTGTGTGGATATATATTTGGGTCATTGCATAAAATGTATTTATTGTGGTTTGTAGTTGTTTTTTTTTTTTTTTTTTTTTTTTTTTTTTTTTTTGAGACGGAGTCTCACGCTGTTGCCCAGGCTGGAGTGCAGTGGCGCGATCTCGGCTCACTGCAAGCTCCGCCTCCCGGGTTCCCACCATTCTCCTGCCTCAGCCTCCTGAGTAGCTGGGACTACAGGCGCCCGCCACCGCGCCCGGCTAATTTTTTGTATTTTTAGTAGAGACGGGGTTTCACTGTGGTCTCGATCTCCTGACCTTGTGATCCGCCCACCTCGGCCTCCCAAAGTGCTGGGATTACAGGCTTGAGCCACCGCGCCCGGCCTGTGGTTTGTAGTTTTAAAAAATGTTTGAAAAACATTGGGCTTGAGTACTATTTACTGTGCTGGCCACCCATGACATATATATATATATATATAGTAATGTTTTGTTTTCTCATGAATTGCTATATCTATGTACTGATATACTTTAAATATAAAGACATTTGTGGAGTGCATTGGCACTGTATGTGGTATGCCACAGATCTGAAGCTCTGGCCTTAGATCTGCTTGAGATAATTATTTGAGGGGTCTGTGGCAGGTAGGTGGGAGTCAAAGCTGCAGGAAGTTGGAGCTCTAGCAAAAGCACCTGGGGAGGCTGTGAATGAGCAAGGAAAGAGCCCAGGGCAGAACTTGGTAACACCTACCTTGAGGGCAGGGGTGTAGGAAAAAGAGCTCACAAAAAACACTCACTGTGATGCAATAGATAAAGAGGTAAGAGGAAAACCAGGAGGGTGATGGTACCCGGAGCCAAGACAGGAGAGAGTTTGAATAGTGAGGAAAGGTTCAAGATTGTTAAATGTGGCAGGAGGTCAAGTTTTATAAGCGCTAAAACTGCACCTGCGCTTGAGCAACACAGAGCTGGCTGGTGACCTCAGTGAGGGCGCAGGGCTCCACAATGAGATGGGAAGACCTAGAGACGTGGGGGAAGGGACACTTCCTCCAGAATGTTTGGTGGTAAATCGAGGAGCACAAGAGGCCATTGGCTAGAAGGGAGGATAATTTGCTCCTCTAGAAACAAATTTGAACCTAGTTTTTCAGAAGGAGACAATATACCCCACATGTTAAGCTTATTGAAATGGGCAGAGATATGTAATCTTTGTTAAAAGGGATAGATAAAGCCATGGATTTTTTTTTCACCCATTTTTCAACATGTCTGAACAGTGAGGTGAGACCTTCTGTTAGTTTCTGAGACAAAATTTGAGACTTGCAACAATGATGGCTGTTGCTTTTTTTTTTTTTTTTTTTAATGCAAGCAATGGCAAAATTATTTTGGAATTACGATCCTAAATTGATCCCAGCCTGATACAATCAAAGGTCCAGAATTAGAAGGAGAAAAAATAGAGGGTGAAACAGTAGCCAAAAGAAAAACTTCACTGATCTACTGTCAACAGCTGTGCTGTTATCACTGTAAAGAACAATGAAATACTGGAATGAAAATGGAAAATGCTGTGGGTAACCAATGGAATCCCAAAGGACAGAATAAGTTTCTTCAACATTTGTAATGAAAACCAGACTGAAAATTATTTTTGATTTGTCTTTGCTTTATCAAATCTTGGAGAGAATTTGGATATAGGCACCTTATCATTTGACATTTATTACTCAAGATAAGAAGATTATGTTCAGGTTTGTGGGCCTCCGGGATGTAATTATAACATTGTCAAAGTGGATTACCAGGTGTTGCATAATTATTGTGACATTTAAGGAAATTTGCATCTGAGTATAAACATGTGTATTTAATTATTTTCCTGGGGGTGACCAAAGTTCTAGGACTCCTGATTAAGTCATCCATCTTGTCTAACAACCTTTGGGCATAAAGACCATATTCAGAGATAAAAGAGCTATATAATTCCTAAACAAACAAACAAACAAACAAACAAACAACTTCGTCCAATTCAGGAAGCAAGTAAAACATACCCAAGTTAAGAAAACATAAAACTAAGAAGAAAAAGATACTGGTAAATGAAACATCCTTAGGTTGCCCTCTCATAGCCGGGAGTAATTGCCTTCAGGTAAAAGTACATTCCAGACCATTCAATTCACTGAAAACTCTTCATTGTCTTAGATTAGCCAGCACCTAAAAACACTTGACTAAATAGGCTAGAAATAAAAATGTTTTCCGGCTGGGTGCCCTGGCTCATGTCTGTAATCCCAGCACCTTGGGAGGGAGGCAGAGGCAGGCGGATCATGAGGTCAGGAGATTGAGACCATGGTGAAACCCTGTCTCTACTTAAAAAATACAAAAAATTAGCCGGGCGTGGCATCGGATGCCTGTAGTCCCAGCTACTTGGGAGGCTGAGGTAGGAGAATGGCCTGAACCCGGGAGGCGGAGCTTGCAGAGAGCCGAGATCGCGCCACTGCACTCCAGCCTGGGCGACAAAGCGAGACTCCATCTCAAAAAAAAAAAAAAAAAAAAAGTTTTCCTTGAACAAATGCATATATTATTCTTGTAGATGAGAAATATCACTGGTTTTGCTGAATTTAAATAGCTATGTCAGGGGTCTCTGGACTAGGAAAAATTCCTTTATTCCTAAATATTTTGGCTTCAATATTTGAAATCTGCAAAAGCAGTATTTCTATCTTTCAAAATGAGGCCATTACAAACCTAGAATGAAGTGTGTGTGTCTGGGGGTAGAGGAGATGATATGGAGTTCACTTTAAATATAAATTATGTACTGGGTGGAGCAAACAGATTTAAAGAGCGACCCTGGTTCAACTCTATTTGCCAGTCAGGGTGACTCACTTGAACATCTGAAGGCCAGCGTACCTGTGGAAAGAGACTATTTTCTGGATATTCTTCTGTAAGTGAAGATGCCTAAAACCCATGTCTTTTAGTATCTGTCATTTCTGGAGTTGTAAGGAAAAACTGAGTTTTAAGCATAAACGAAAAAGCATCTTATGCAGTGAGAAAAAAATTGACGTCAGAATTTCTCAGAAAGAACTTAGTGAATTTTTATAAATTATTTGATGTTGTCCTTGAGTGACTGATTTCATTGTCCAAAGACTTAAAGGAAGGAGTTGGAGTTCCCCAGACTTCGCTAAACTGCAAGATGGCAGGTACAATTTTAAAAACAATAGGTATTGTCAGGTCCCAGGGCCAGAATGAGGCAGAGATTTTATGTAGTTTCTCCTTTGTTAATAACATTTAAGCTGTTTTCGTTTTGATTTGCATTCTCCTGATTAGTGCAGTTGGTCAAAGCTGGTGCTAGCGGACTGAGCCAGATGTCTGGAGCCACACAAGCTGATTCTGTGTGGGAGACGCTGGAGCTGGTCCCGCCCTCCCTTCCCTTCCTCCTTGCAGACAGAGTTCCATTTTATTGAGGCGGTCACCCTCACCCTCTTGGCTGTGTGTTCGGGGTTTACAATGACCCACCCTAAAGGCAGAGGGGCAGAGGTGGTGCAGAGACTGGTCATTGGTCTCCAGGGGCAATCAAGGTAATTCGTCTCCCTTGTTCCTGATAGGCTGGGTGCAAAGCCCATCTTCTAAAGGACAGCTGGCCTCTTCTAGGCCAGAGATCCTTCAGCTTTGACTCCTTTGTAATCATGGCAGGAGTCCAGGGTCCACACCAGCCACCCTATTTCAACCCCTACAGACCCTTCCCCTTCACATTGTGAGGCTTGACATGTCCCTGTGAAGAGTCACAGGCGTGGAACACTTTGGGAAAATCCCTATTCAGGCTTTCACTGGAAAACCCCAGACTGAGGGAACAAAGGCGGTCCATCCTAAGCCTGGGTAGAGCAGAGCTGGGCACTGGTGGATCGCAGAGACTGAAGCGCCAGGAGAAACCTGCTGGTTACTTCCTTTTATTTTCTGTCTTTGTAAGTGTCAGTCTAGAACCCCACACAGGATCTTCCCCATCATAGGAAAGTGTTCTGAGGAAATTGACTTGGTATCTATTTTATCTCTGAGAAACTTCTTTGAGTAGCTGCCAGTAACCTTTAGGGCTCTTTTATTAAAAACAAACAAAACAAAACAAAACAAAAAAAACCGTTCATGGCCAGGCACGGTGGCTCACACCTGTGATCCCAGCACTTTGGGAGGCACAGGCGGGCGGATCATGAGGTCAGGGGTTCGAGACCAGTGTGACCAATATGGTGAAACCCTGTCTCTACTAAAAATACAAAAATTAGCTGGGCGTGGTGGTGAATGCATGTAATCCCAGCTACTCAAGAGGGTGAAGCAGGAGAATCGCTTGAACCCCGAAGTCAGAGGTTGCAGTGAGCCGAGATCTCACCACTGCACCCCAGCCTGGGCGACAGAGAGACTCTGTCTCAACAAACAAAACCAAACCGTTCATAAAAGCCGCTTATTTGTATTCATTCGGACGTCTCTGTGGTTTCTATCAGTTCCTGTACAGGAATGTATTGTTATGTACAAGAAGAATATGTTAGTGTCTCCCTAATTTTTCACATGCAGTTTTCTGTTTACAACTTCCCTACCCACCTTATTGTCCTAACCCTTCTGATAAGCTCCTTCATGTGTAACTACTAGGCTGTGATGCTTTACAGTAGAGTCAGGCAGTGCTGTTGCCCTCCTGGGTGGAAGGGGCTGTTTGGAATGGGATTGAGAGAAAGCTGGCAGTGCAGGGGACGCAACGCTAGAAATGTGAAACCAGGGCCCTGTCGCCGACCCTTTTAGAGAAACGTTTACTGTCTGGATGCCCCCAGCCGCCTTGCCTGAGCGCCGTCACGCTTTCTGCCCTTTGATATGAAGATATCCTAATGCTCTGCCTATGATTAAGCAGATGCTTAGTAAGGAAAGAAAACACTGGTCTGGAAATAATTTCTCAAGCGCCGTGACTGCCTTATTGCACAAACATCGCCTCTTCGATGTTTCTCACAAGCCAGAGAGGAAGTGGCATCCATCGTGGCATGAATAGGAATGTGTGTTTGGAGCCGCGGGGCGGGGCTGGGAGGGGAGGGGACACTACCCAGCCAACCGAGGAGACGGTGGGGCTAGGAAAACCTCCAAGGGGAGCCTGCGGCGCGGTCCTTTCCTGTGTCCCCTTCGCTGCGGGTCCTGCCCAGGGCTGCGCCAGGTGGAGGTCCCGAGAGGCGGCGCGTTTCCTACGCTCCGGGACTGCGGGAGAAACGCGAGTTCCTGTCTCTGAGACTAGAGGCCACGGACACCCGCGCAGGAGCATCTCCTGGCACCCTGCCCCACGCCCGTCCCTCCAGAGTCTACACACCGGCGACCGCCAGTGTCTAGGCGCACACATTTTCCACCCTGCGGAGACTCCCACGTCCCGGGCCCTCTCTCCCGCAGACGCCAGATCCCGCCTCCGGTGGCTGGACTGAGAGGGTCCTCGGCGGCGTCTTTAAGGCTGCGGTCCCCGCCCCGCCGTCCTCCCCGCCCTCCTTCCTCCCGCCGCGGCTCCTCCCGCCTTCCCAGAGCAGCCGGGCGGCTGGGCGCGCGCTGCGCGGAGCAGGTGCCGGGGAGCCCTTCGCATGCGGTTGCCGGGCCAGAGGTGGTAGCGGCGCCGGGCGCGCTCCGCCCGCCCCTCCTCCGGGCTGCACTCGGGCTCGGGCGTGCGGAGACATGTCGGTGGCTACGGGCAGCAGCGAGGCGGCCGGAGGGGCCGGCGGCGGCGGCGCGCGGGTTTTCTTCCAAAGCCCCCGGGGTGGCGCCGGTGGCAGCCCCAGCTCCAGCAGCGGCTCGGGCTCCTCCCGGGAGGACTCGGCGCCTGTGGCCACGGCGGCCGCCGCAGGGCAGGTTCAGCAGCAACAGCAGCGGCGACACCAGCAGGGAAAAGTGACAGTGAAATACGATCGTAAGGAGCTTCGGAAGCGGCTGGTGCTGGAGGAGTGGATCGTGGAGCAGCTGGGTCAGCTCTATGGCTGCGAGGTACCTGGGCGCGGGGCTGGGAGGGTCGGGGACCTCTCTAGCTCCTCTGTGCCCGCGCAGGAATTCTCCAGGGCTCCAGCTCTGGGGCGCGCACGTCCCTGACTCCCGGGACCAAGTGCCAGGAGCGAGGCGCGGCGCCTTCTCTCCCCCGCGGTGCCCTCTGGCGTCGGGCTCAGCGGTTGGGACGCCCCTGTCTGGGTTCGGTTGCCGGCGCCCAGGCTCCCTTGGTGGCCGTGGGGAGGGCTGGGTCTTGTGGAGCACAGTGCTTTTCTCCCAGCTCCGGGTGCCTCTGGGCTCCAGCTGCAGCTGCGCAAAGCGGGACTCGGAGGGGCTCGCTCCAGCTGCGCCTCAGCAGCCGTTGGGGAAACAGCAACCAAAGAGAGCAGCGCTCACTGCTGGGATCCGAGCAGCCCTGATTTTTGTGGAGAACGAGCAGGGAAGGAAGGAAGCTGTCTCGTGGAAAGGAGAGGTTCTGGGGATCTCAGAGGCCCCCTTGGTTCCTGAAATTCCCGGTGAAAATCCTGAGATGGAACGCTTTCCCCTTTCTAGCCAGCCCCGACGGTGTCTCCATAATTCGTTCCTGCGTTATCAGAGCTGCACTCGTTGTGCTTTATTGAAGCCGTAGATTTTCCTCTCTAAGCTCAGTTACTCCAATTGATGGGCGCACAACGAGCATCTGGGGCAACCTCGACGGGTGCCTCGGTGGAAGGGCGGGAGCCCTGTGGGTCCCCTGCGGGATCCCGGGATCTGCCAGCTTCAGGCTCCCAGCTCCCCTCTCCTGCACGACATCGTGACTTCCCACAGTCCAGGGATTAAGGTCATACACAAGTCTCAGGGACGTGTATATGTTTGATATAGGGATAAATATGTAGAATAAACTGGAGCAAAACGACTGAAGCCAAAATGATCCCTCATGAGCATCTTGAATAACAGTAATTAATTCTAAATGAAGTGTCCTCCTCTTAAGGGAGTGGAGTTTGGAAAGGGTGGAAGCATGAACGGGTTAATAATTAAGGATGTGGCTTCTAATCTAAAGCTAGGTTTGTGTTCATTCAACTGTTGTGCTCTTCAACAAAGATGACAACCAGATGAACTCAAAGGCTTTACCACTAATGTTGGGTATTCTGTATTTGACACATTTCATGGCGTGTTGTGAAGACACATGTTCTTAAACACCCTCATTGCACAAGGAAACAGCATACTCTTTACTACCAATGAATGATTATAATATAACGAAGCTCGACTGTATGACTAATGGGGTTGTAAAAATGTGTTGTTTCTCCAACCCAGCTCTTACAAAAAGCCAATTTAATTGCATAAATAAAAACTGGCAAACATAAGAAGTGCTCATGAGATTTTTATAGGAAGTTGGCAAAACTCGGTAAAGAAACAACATTATTTGATGTAGATAGGATTACTGTTGGATGAATGGATGTGCTCAGTCCTGCCTCTGTAGAATCCAGTTAATTTTCATTTATTTCATACTTTTTTTTTTCTCTATTTGGAGAAGATTTGAGTTAATAGAAAAAGTATTGTTGAAATTAACAATGCTCCAGCATGGCTCTTTGTGGGAGACTAATTAGACGTAGATTGGGAAACTAGAAAGAGCTCTTCCCCCTGAGTAGACTGATAAACAATATATTTTAAAAAATTCTTCAGAGTAATTAGAAAAAATGGAGGTTTGATTGTTTGCTGTGTGGAACATGTAGGTTAGGTATATATTTTAAAGGGTAAACATGAGCTTGAATCTTTTCCTTGTATTGTACTTTTCTTCTTGGGTTTTAAATCTTCAACCCATAGCAAACAGCTAGACATTTGAAAGGGAGATTTTTTGTGGTGAAATAATACAAGATGCTATATGCTGCCTGCATGTTATTAATATGTGGCAAGTATTTCTCTTCAAGTTGTTTGTTCAGTCATTGTTGGCTGAAGGAGTATAAATCATTAGGAGGTTGTTGGCAATTTGTAATCACTGTGCTGGTGGTGTACCTCCATTTAATAATAAAGAAACATGGGCAAATAGGTAGCCAAATAAAGTCTTGTGTCTTTGCATCTATTTCTCTGCTGATAGGGCTCTATTTTTAGCATTGGGTTCTCTTGTTGAGTATCCTTTCTTTGTTGATAGCTTCAAGTATTTCAGCCTCTGGTTTGTGAATCAAGAAGGACATACCCTGGCTTGTAGCTCTGAACCTCATGCATATGAAGATTAGGAAATGTCCTTTTTACACTTAAAAGTGGTAATTCTTTCAAATGTTCAGCCCATGAAAGTGACACAGCCAATTTCCCAGGCTTCAAACTTCAAACCTGCCAAAGGCTTGAGTTATCTGCTGAGTTGGGGTAGAATATGAACACATCTTTAATTTCAGAAGAACTTGATCCAGGCAGGTCAGCAGTCAGATGACCTGACCTTTTCAGAATAGAAAATAATCTTTTGGAGCAGCATAAAGCAATGTATTTAAAAGGAAAGAGGAAGAGGAAAGAAGAAATACACAGAATCACTTTCTGTCTGTGGTTTTTTTCTGGAAGTATGCAGTGACTAATCAGTTTTGTATGAGAATAATGTCATAGGGGAATTTATTACCTACCTACTAGGTGACTAGGTGCTCTTCTAGGTGCTTTGGGCTAATTCATTTAGTCTTCACAACAACACTATAAAGAAGATGTTCTTTTTATGCTTGTTTAAATGTAAATAAAGAAATGAAGACTCAGGGAGGATTAAAAGGCTTCTTCAAGCTCATGTAGCTGGTGGGTGGGTTTGGGTTGGGGATGAACCCAGTCTGGAATCTGAGTCCACCGTATAACTGTATAACCAGGCCTGTCTGTACCGTGCAAGAGAACAAATGAAGGTCTACAGGGCATCTGTCTAAATGCTTACAACTTATGAGTTAAACTAACAACATTTGTATAAAATTTCTTCTATCCACTGATCTTGACAGCTACATCTTCATAATGACCTGGAAGGCTAGGTTTGCATTTTGAAATCAAAATGTAACTTCCCAGAGTCATGAGCTGAAATGCAGTTGGGAGACTCTGCCCTGGCCCAGGTTTCTTTCCTTTTGCTTCCCATCCTTGGTATAGTCGTACCTGGTGAAGGACACTGTGTCCACCTGCACGCCCAGTCTTGGTATGCACCTGCCACTCCTTGACCATGATGCCTCTGCACACACCAGTGGTGATGTCCCCCTTGGGCAGGACAGATCTGGGAGGAGCTTGTTCATGCCCCAGAAGCTACTTGGGATTTGAGAAGGGAATTCTGGGGACCTGGATCACAGACTAAAACCAGGTAGAGGGACACTGGTTCTGGATAGATGGGTCCACTTTGTCGTACGAAGTCTTCAGGAAGACAGGTTATGTGTGGCAGGAGTGGGGCCCGGAGATGTGGCCCCCTCTTACCTAGCTGAAGGGCAACATTATAAAATATCGTGCCAAACAGCCTTTTGAATACATAGATAAATGCTTTTATTGGATTCCAAAATGATTTGTTATGTGCTTATAGTTCTTTTCCATCTCATCTTCTCATGGGACGGCTTATACAGGTAAATTTTCAGCTAGGAATATGATTATAACGTAACTGTTAGACCAAATCTACATCTGTATCCACATTTAAGGATTTCTGTTTAAAGACTTTTTTTTTATGTCTTCCAAACCCTGGTGGTTTTTTTTGTTTGTTTGTTTTTGTTTTTTTGAGATGAAGTCTCTCTCTGTCGCCCAGGCTGGAGTGCAGTGGCGCAAACTCAGCTCACTGCAACCTCCACTTCCCGGGTTCAAGCAATTCTCCTGCCTCTGCCTCCCGAGTAGCTGGGACTACAGGCACGTGCCACCATGCCTGGCTAATTTTTGTATTTTTAGTAGAGACAGGGTTTCACTGTGTTGGCCAGGCTGATCTCAAACTCCTGATCTCATGATCTGACTGCCTCGGCCTCCCAAAATGCTGGGATTACAGGCATGAGCCACTGCACCCGGCCAACCCTGGTGGTTTTTAAGAGCATTTGAAATCTGGCATAATATCTACTTTAACAAGTACTGCAAGATGACTTACTGGATAAGTCATATGAATATTTCCAAGTTTGCCCAGCATCAAGATAACATCTGTACTTCCAGTTTTGCAATTCAATTTGCTTTGGAAATAAAAACATGTTCCTGAGCTCAGATGATTGCAATGCCCGTAGCATCCTAGCCATAAACAAGCTTGTGTGCCTCGGGTACTTGCTGTGTTGTTCTGACTGTCAACTTAGTAGTCTTTCCCTTTGCTTTCAGTGTCTGCTTTTTATAAAATGGTTCCTGACTTACTATACCTTTCAGTCTACCCTGACTCCCCGTTACCCCCATTTTATAAAAACTGTCTTCTGAGAGATGTTAGTGGTGACACAGAAATAAATATCCTGTTGATTGCTGCCTGATACATCTGGATGTATAGATTGCTGCCTGACACATGGATACATAGAAACAGAGAGTCATAGGGCACCACTTAATCTTACTATGTATGCTAAGGAAAAATATTATAAAAGTAATCTGAAATACAATGTCATTAATGTTTAAATACAATGTTTTATTCCTCACTTTCTGAAAAATGATGATTTTCTTTTTCTTTGTTTTGAGACGGAGTCTTGCTCTGTCGCCCAGGCTGGAGTGCAGTGGTGTGATCTGGCTCACTGCAAGCTCCGCCTCCCGGGTTCACGCCATTCTCCTGCCTCAGCCTCCCGAGTAGCTGGGACTACAGGCGCCCACCACCATGCCTGGCTAATTTTTTGTAATTTTAGTAGAGGCGGGGTTTCACCGTGTTAGCCAGGATGGTCTCGATCTCCTGACCTCGTGATCTGCCCGTCTCGGCCTCCCAAAGTGCTGGGATTACAGGCTTGAGCCACCGCGCCCGACGATGATTTTATTTTTCTAAATTTATTTCATAATGCATTTATGGGTTGTGACCTGCAATTTTAAAAATACTGCTTCTGAAAGGGAGAAGCCTAAACGTGTGTAATAGAGTTAGCAGGCACTGGCTGAGTACTTAGCATGTACTAGGCAAGGTTCGTGTAATCCTGGCAACAACCTCTGAGACCCATCTGAGACACAGAGAAGTTAAGAAGTTGCCCCAGGACTCTCAGCTGGGATGTGACAGAGCAAGGCTGTGGCCAGGGAGTCAGGAGCACCTTAGCGAATGCCCTGTCCTGCCTCCTGAGACAGGACAGAGCCTGGCACCTATGTGAACCCCATGGTTTGCGTGTTCCAGATGCTGTTGTCGTACCTTGTAAATGTGAGTGCATGTGGGGGACACACTGTCAGCAGGTTAGTTCTTGTACCTGGATGAGGCCTCTCCTTTTACGTGCAGGTCCTGGATTTCCATAGACTTTCTAGGTACGGTATCGCATCAGCCGGCTTTGCTACTTTATTAGTGACCAAGCTGGAAGGTAGAAGCTGCTGCTTAGAACTCGTCTTGTGGATTGTTTGGTAAATCCCCATTTGTTCAGGTATTTGAGGACAGGCTTTTAAACAACAACAAAACCCAAAAAACTCCATAAACTCAACCTGTAAACTACTAAGGAGTAAATTACACATGCAAAAAGTCAGTAGATAAAGCCAGGCATGGTGGCTCACGCCTGTAATCTCAGTACTGACCGATTGCTTGAGGCCGGGAGTTGGAGACCAGCCTGAGGAACATGATGAAACTCCATCTCTACAAAAAATACAAAAATTAGCCAAAGATGGTGGCATGCGCCTGAGCCCGGGGAGGTCGAGGCTGCAGTGTGCCAAGACCACACCACTGTACTCCAGCCTGGGAAACAGCCTGCCTCAAATAAAAAGAAAAAAAAAAAGTCAGTAGATACAAGAATTCTAAATTGCCAAAGGAAGAAAAGAAAACTGCTTAACACATTCCCTTTGGAGCAGTGGTTAGGGAAATGTGGGGTGGAAGCAGTGGTTACAATGTGTGCTTTGAAGTGAGATGAACCTGAATTTACATGTGGCCCTGTCATTCAGTGGGGGTATGTGATTAGGCAATTTCCTTCACCCCTCTGAGCCTCACTGTCTCCATATATATATGTGTGTGTATGTGTGTGTGTATAGAAAGAGAGAGAGAGAGAGAGTGCGAGCCCAGGCTAGAGTGCAGTGGGGCTATCATGGCTCATTGCATCCTCGACCTCCCAGGCTCAAGTGATCCTCCCACCTTTTTTTTTTTTTTTTTTTTTTTGTAGAGACAAGGTCTCACTATGTTGCCTAGGCTGGTCTCGAACTCCTGGGCTTAAGTGATCTGTCAGCCTCAGCCTTCCAAAGTGTTGGGATTAGAGGTGTGAGCCACCGTGCCTGGCCACTTTCTCTGTATGTTGAAGGAAATCATCCTGGTGCCTTTGCAGGGCTGTCAGGAGGACTGACTGGTGAGACACCAAGCATAGTACTTAGGACATAGCACATCAGTGTTATTGGAGCCACAAGCTGCCACTAACTGTTGGTTATTCTCTGTGATGTGGAGAGAGAGGAAAGGGGGGAAGGAAAACAAGGTATTCACATCTATTTGGTGCAATAATTTGGAGAAGAGTATGTGGTTACTTTAGGGTCAGGGGTGTTGGCGTGTGTTTGAACTTGAACATGGGCAAATATTCTCTAAACTATTCCTCCTGTTTCTAGAGCCTTCCTCATTCTCTATGTTTCAGTGGATTTTTACGTATGTGTAGGGAAGTTAGACTGTAACAACCTGAAGGCAAGGAACTGTCTTAATTTTCATCATTTAAAAGTTCGTAGCAGGACACAGTTCTTCAACCCTTAAGCATTTGCTTGAATGAATGTAAAAGGATCAATGCTCAGCAAGTGTTTAAAAGTCACTGATGTTTTCGTATCTGAATTAGTTGGTGGTATTCCTTTATCATAGACATGGCTAGGGAAAAAGTCAATCTGTGTTTTTGTTACTATAGTCATATCACATTCTTGCATCCTTACAGCTTTATGTCAGTGCTGTTGGAAAATACACCTTTCTTCATTGACTTACTTGCTCCAAACGGAACTGAAAGGTGGTAATGGTAGCCAATTGACTTTGAAGTTTATGTTGAGAAAATTCTTTTGCAAATGTGATCTTCCCTGAGTCCTGTCCACTGTCTTTTCCTTTGCTCCTAACGTGCCCGTGCCACACTAGTTCTGCCTGCTGTTCTCATCTCTGTGGGTACATGCGTGCTTTTGCTGTCTTCTGTTTGTCCTATTCCTCCCAGCCTAAAACAGCCTGGCAGCCCCTGGCCTCCCTCGCCTAGCCCACAGCTCTCTGCCAAGAAGTCTCTTTCTAGATGGAGGGAAGAATCAAATCTGAACTTTGTTTTCCATGTGGCATGTGCTTTGGCCACATGGTTTAGTTTGTAGTGCGCGCTCTTGCTCTTGTTTCCTGCACTGGTCTAGTTCAAGCCTTCACCTGCCTTTCCAAGGCACCTCCCAGTCTCCTCCTGTGCAAGCTAGACCAGCCACCCTCCAGGCACTTCATTCATGACACTCCTTTTTTGGCTGAGTTTTCAACCTCTCTGGCCCATTCATTTCAGCATATACACAAGTTGAAATCTTTCTCTTCTGTTTAAACCACCACCATCCCCCACTACCGCACAAATAGCTTCCCCTCCTCCGCCCTATATTCCCCCACCGCACGTGCCACCCTGTCTTTCTCCTTCCCTTACTATTTTCCCAGAAGATCTTTCTCCCCCCTAGGACACACTCCTCCTTTATCCACCACAAACTCATGTCAGCTCCAACTGACTTCCCTGAGGACCTTCTTGTTTCTCAATCCCATGGCCATGTTTGCACCTTTCTTTGACTCGACCTCAGCAGCCTTAGGCACTCCTCACCCTCTCCTTTTGTATCCCTGTCCCCTGGCCCTGTGGGCCATCCGGTCTCCTGGTCTACTCCTTGTGTTCTGTCTGCCCTTCCTGTCCTCCTTTCTGGGTTTTTCCTCTCTTGCCTGCTCTTCAATGACGACATTTCTCTGTCTTTGGGCCCTGGCTCTCTTTTCTGTTTTTTTTTTCCTTCACTCCTGCGTGCTCTTTCTGGATGACAGGACCCTTCCTGTGGTTTTAGTTGTTGTCCATATGCGGACAATGTGTAACTCTGTATTTTTAGCCCTGATCTGTTTTCTGTGTGCCAGATGTATTCAGACAGCTTTGAAATGGACAGTGCCACATAGTACTCCAGAGAAACCTCATATTCAACTGGTCTGAAAATGTGTTTCTCATCTTCCTTGGCAAACCTGCTCCTCTTCCTCACTTCCTTCAGTGGGCGGCAGGTGCTGCTGTCCACAGTTGTTCCAGCCCAAGATTACGTGGCATGCTTATCTCTTGCCTCCTCCTTGCTGTCACACCCAGGAGTCACAAAGTCTTGTTGATGCTCCCACAGCTCTGGAATCTGAGTCTCCACTGGTCCCTGCTGCTGCCTTAATCCAGCTCCTTGTAACTTCTCACCTGTCTAATAGCAATGGTCACTGTAGTCCGGTTTCTTTCAAATTACGGCAACTACTCCTGCTACCGCACCCTCCACCACTGCTGCTATTGTTTCTACTACTTCTGGGACTAACCCAGCTCTCAGATGACAGCCAGGAGATTTATGCATCCTACCTCATACCATCAATCCTCCTAACAGCTTTATGAAGGAGATAGTATTATCTTCATGTCTTCATTTTTTGGAGGAAGCAGCTGAGATCTGAGTTGTCGCTTGTCCTTGTCCAAGGTCACACTGATTCCAAAGTCACTTAGCTATGATGTTCCCATTGCTCCTGATAGCTACATTGAAGAAGTGCTGATTGCAAACCTCGTCCTTCATGGGTGCTAATTTAATCCTTGCTGTAGCTCTGCAAGGTAGGTGAAGAAACTGAAGTACAGAGAGCTTGAGCTGCGGCTCCCCGTCAGAGGCCACATGGCTGGCAGGTGGCAGGGTCTCTGGTTCCTGGGTTGGGGCTCCCGCTCTGTCCCTGCTCCAGCTCCCCATGGTCCTTCAGAGCCACCTCCATGTGCTGCAGCTGGTGTGTTTTCTAAAATCCAGGTGGGATCTTGTTCCCCACAGCCTTCAGGATAAAGCAGGAGCCCTTTAGCACGTGACCAGGGCTCAGGGGTTTCCCTGCCCCAGTCTTTGGACTTGTCTCTGGCCACCCCTGGCCCTGCTGCTTCAGCTATCAGCTGAGTCCCTAAGGCAGCTCAGCAGGAACCCCTCTGCCAGAATCACCTTCACTCACTCCCCTGCCGCCACTTCCCAGCTGTCTAGCTCGCACCTGTTCTTCAGCCTGGCACTTGGCAGTACCTTCGCAGGAGCTTCTCTGATCCATCTCCTGCTGTCAGGCTGGCTCTGGGGCCTTTCCAGGGCCCCTCTTTCTGTAATCCTGTCTCCTACCCTCACTGCAGCCTCCTGCAGGCAGAATCTTGTACCTTTGCAGCCCTGGTGATTCTCATACACCTGGCTGCACTTGGGTGTCCCTGCTATGGACTGAATGTTTGTGTCCCCCCAGATTCATAGGTTGAAACCCTAGTCCCCAGAGTGATGGTATTTGGAGGAAGGACTTTGGGGAGGTCATTGGTGTTAGGTGAGGTCGTGAGAGAGTGGAGGTCCTGTAATGTGATTAATGCCCTTGAAAGGGGAGGAAGGGACCAGAGCTCGCTTTCACTGCCATGCAAGGGCGCAGCATGAAAGCACAGCAAGAAGATGGAAGACGGCCACCTGTAGACCAGGAGGAGGATGCTGGCACCCTGATCTCAGACCTCCAGCCTCTAGAACGGTGAGACAGAAATGCTTGTTGTTTGAGCCACTCAGTCTGTGCTATTTATTTGACTGTCAGTGAGTGACAGTGGCTGCATCTTCTGGTTTCGTGATGTGCATTTCAGAAATGTGTTCCCAAAATTAAACACATGAATATAATTTGGCTCTGCCTGTATTGAAAACCTGCTCTTTCACTGTCAACTTGAAGTTATGGTTCTTTTTCCTGGTTATAAATTATAACTATGGAGTCCTTTGAACATCTGAACTAAAAGGAAGTTGTGGCATAAGGCACAGATGTATGGGGTAATGAAAGTCTTCAAAGAAAGGGATCACGAGTTACTGCCATTCTCTATAATTTTAAGTCTTCAGCATGTCCAAGAATTTTGTTTGAACAGGAATTGCTTATTTCTATGCGAGTAGAAATGCTTGTGCAAGGAAGTAGCAAGTGCTTTTCCATCTGTGGATAATACTCGGAGCAACAGGCTCACACAAGTCTTCATAGAACAAGAATGAAAGCCTGGATTCCTGCCTCTGCTTAAAAGTTAGGGCCAATACATTCTCACCAGGTTTTTCTTAGTCAGCACTGGCATTTTGGAAATCTGTTCCACTGAGTAAAAGCTTAGAAAAAAGAGAAGACCAGAGCGTAGGTGGGTCTCTAAATAATCACTTTATGGTTGAGGAATAAAGTGATTAAGAAACAGCTTCTTCATTTTGAAAGAATCCATGGGGAAAACTGTGGAAGGAGCTGTGGAGGGCTGGACTATTCATTCACTCACTCATTCATTCACTTGTTCAACAGATAACATAGGGAAGGAAAGGGGTTATAAGAAGCTTTACCGCTTTTAAACTGTGTAAGGGAAAAAATAGAAAAAGTCAAGGAATCCTTCCCATTATGACAGAAGAATGGAGGAGACTATAGGATTGAAAGCTCTTTGGGGCAAGGACTCTATCCTGTTCACAGCTGTGTTAGTGTATTCAGTACAGTTATTTAGTACATAGTGACTGCACATGTCTTTACTCAAAGTCTGCATTTAGGAAAGGATATGATAAATTCACTGACATTATAATGCAAATGACTAAAAACAATTTAGTTATCTTTCATTTTAATAGGAAGTCAGATCTTAAGTAAGAGAAAGTAATCTCTTAAGAGCTGGGCTTCAGAAATGAATAAGCCAGGGCAGGATGTATGCTTTGTGGCTGTGGGAACCTTGCTGGCAACTATAAGATTAATTCCAGTCGGCTGTTCCCAGTGTGAGGTAGTGGGAATGGCCCTTGCCTGTGAGTTCCGTCGTAGTCGGGCCACTGCTGACCAGCTAGAGGAGCTTGGCAAGTCACAGAGTTTGTTTTCAGGTTTTCTTTCTTCATCTGAAAAAGATGAGGGAGGTCTGGGGCTTTCCAGCTCCAACCTTTAGACGTTCTATGCTAAAGCCAGGGCTGCACTGGCGAAAGTGAGATGTATCAAAGAAAGAGTGATATTGAAAGCAGGAGAAATAGAAGTGTCTTCCCCTTCAAGGCAAACCTGAGACAAGGATTAGACTAGTTCACCAAAGGGCCATCAAATTTGCAGAGCTAATTTCCTGTGGCTGAAGTGGGAGCGTATCCATCCTGCACTGGCATGATGTCTTGTGTGAGTGGCTTGGATAGGGACTAGAATGTAAGGATTAGTTTAAGAACTTTTTAAAAAAATCATCTTTTCCTCTTCTGAAACCTCTCCTTAACTACTGGCTTTCAAGTTAAGTTTGGAATCTGACAGCACAGACACTTACAGCCACCGTAGCTGCTTTTTCTTTGCATTTAATTGGGTTAACCTTTAAGAACTAGCATGTTTGACTTAAGATTTTAGGCATATAACCTATAATATTGACTTTGGGGGGTGCTTTTCTGTTCTTATTATTTGTCCTTTATCTTGGCACCTCCTAATTAACTAATGGTGGTATTTATTTTAACTTGAGGGAGGTTCGTTTTGAGATATGAAATGAGCATCTGAGAGGGAAAATCACAGCAGTTTTCAGGAGTAAAATTGAACAAGGTGAATTGTACAAATTAGCCTGAATAAGAGCATGACTAAATCTATACTGAGCAAATTACTTTCTATTGGGGAGTTTATTCCTGGAGTGTCGCTTTATAGTTAGTTTTAGGACTAATAAGAGGGGATAACAAGAAAAACTTAAGATTTTTTATGGACAGTTCTGGCAGGAAGTGAAAAGCAAAACTTACTCTTTGTAATATTTATTTGGTATAATGATAGAATCATAAAGCACCATTGGATAATCCCATTTGACCCGCATAAAGACTCTGTGACATAAGTAGTTACTCCATTTTAAAATGAGAAAACGGGGAGGCTCCAAGAGTCTTAGGAACATGCCCAAGTTTAAACTGCCTTGCTGTTTAAAAGGCTTGCTTCCTGGAAACTGTGAACATCAGTTGCACCATTTCCCCCCAGATACCTTCCATGTATTCTAGCATGTTTGGCCAATAGATTGAGCAAATCTTTTTTGTTTGATTTACTTGATACATTTTCAAATATGCTTCATCTTAGTTGAACAAGTTATAGGATTCTGTTATTTCATAAGTGAACCATTTACAGGAGTCAGCCATTTCTTAAGAAAAATGCAAATCCTGGCTGGGCGCGGTGGCTCACGCCTGTACTTCCAGCACTTTGGGAGGCTGAGGCGGGTGGATCACTTGAGGTCAGGAGTTTGAGATCAGCCTGACCAACATGATAAAACCCCGTCTCTACTGAAAATACAAAAATTTGCCAAGTGTGATGGTGGGCGCCTGTAATCCCAGCTACTCGGGAGGCTGAGGCAAGAGAATCGCTTGAACCTGAGAGGCAGAGGTTGTAGTGAGCTGAGATCACACCATTGCACTCCAGCCTGGGCGACAGAGTGAGACTCTGTCTCAAAAAAAAAAAAAAAAGAAAAAGAAAAATTCAAATCCATTATCTCTGAAGTAGACACCCCAGTGAGTGAGCTATGTCTTTCCTTCTTTGCCAGGTTTGCATGGGCAGTTGGTCATGGAGTCCTTGCGCTCTTGGTCTATCTATTTAGATGGAATTGGCTCCATGCTGAATCCCTTTTGAGGTTAAAAGTTAGAAACTGTCTTTAAATAAGCCAAGGGATACGAGTGTATATTTTATCTTACATATTTGAAGGCAGCAGATATTATCACTGACATGGCAGAAGTAAAGTAATGCTTTTCCTAAGTACAATGTAAAAAACTATTAATAACTTGGTTTGCTTATGCTAAATGATGTTTTTGCTCAAGTCCTTAGCTGCTGCCGCCAATCATCTATTAATATTTTTCTCTTATATTTATATATCAATAGTGCAATTGGCAAAGCCCATTTCATTCATTTCTGCTAATATTAATGGAATTAAATCTGTTTCAAGCCAGGTAGGTGAGGTGTTGAGTTTCAGATTGACAGAGGTGGCTTTTCTGTTTGGTTCTTATGAGCTAATACTCTACATAACAATTCAAATTAGTCAACTGGTTTTTCTCATGTTTGTGTTGGGTTGTGGCCGCTCTCTGACAAGTCAAAAGAAAATGAGTCATTGATTTGGTGCTAAAACATGATTATGCTTGCTATAATGAAAGCACCCTAGAAATATTAAAACTAAGAAAACAGCACGTACTATCTCTGTTAGACAAGTGCCTTTTGTTATGTTAAAATATTCCATTTCTTCATCAAAAAGAAAAAACTTTTTTCATAGGATATCTTTTATATCCTACGGTTCAGCATTTACTAATCTTACACCAGAAGCAGTTTACATGGAGAGATGTTTAGATAGTGAAAACTTGTCTGTATTATGGAAAGGTTGCCACCTAAATTAGCCAGAGACTCCAAAGCATTTAGCTGCCAGTCATGCCTTAAACCTTGGGAACATCCCATGTTAGACTTAGATTAAGAACCCTTTTAGGGGTTCAAAGAGGTGATGGGCTGTATTCAATGGTGCATGATCCCAAGGTTGAGTTAACTCATCACTCTGAAGAACAAAATGAGGAATTAGTTTACTTAGTTAATTACTGACACCTTACTATAAACTCTGAAGGAGGGCAAAGAATGAGATACAGATAATGTATAAAATATTTAGTAAAATGAAATTCTCATGTCAGCTGTTACAACCACAACTCCAAGGATGTGAGAGAGTGTGGTCTACACAGGAGGGGTGGAGTGGGTGTGGACCTCAGCCTTCTGCTCCAGGAGTCCATGCTTGTGAATGTCTTCCTACCTCTAGCGCCACTTTACAAAATCAAAACAAACAGAAAAGCTCCTAAGTATGGCTTCTTACTGGTGGTGGGAAAAAGTTTGTCTCATTGTCTCATTTCAGAGATACCTACTGGTTACACACACAGGTTCTTTTCACATCCTTTATGCCCTGATTGAGAGGATGTCTTAGTCCATTTTGTGTTGCTGTCACAGAATACCTGAGACTGGGTGATTTATCAAGAAAGAGGCTTGTTTGGTTCATGATTCTGGAGGCTGGGGAGTCCCACAAGCATGGCACTGAATCTGTTTGGCTTCTGGGCTTCCAGGGAGAGTCTCATGCCATGTCATAACATGATGGAAGGTCAAAGGGGAAGTGGATACAGGTGAAGGATCAAAACAGACCCTGGCCTGGTGGGAACTAATCTGTCACCTCCAGAATGAATCCAGTCTCACAAGAGCAATAACTCACTCACTGTAGTGAGAACTGTGCCAAGACACCTAGGCCCAGAAGGTGGAGTCTCTGTGACCCAAGCTCTTCCCATTGAGTTCCACCTCTTAAAGTTTCCACCTACCAACATTGCTGCACTGGGAATTAAGGTTGCAACATGCCTTTTGATGGGGACATTCAAAACGTAACAGAGACGTTGCCTCCTAAGATAGACCCTCCCATCTTCCTGGGGTAGGGGAGCTGGCTTGGTCTGTCTAGAAGGATGAGCAGGCTGCCCACTACCTACCTTTATTAAGAGTGATTGTCAGTCATCATTCCTTGGCTAACTTTAATTTCCACTTTTAAATGATCTAATCCTTTCAGAGAAATTTTGAGGATTAATAATATGAAAAACCATCCCCCTAAAAGCTCAGAATATTTATGAAGGTATTATTAGCAACATCTACTATACTTTTGCTATAACTAATTCTGCCTTGTTAATCTGTGTATTCAAATTTAAGGTTGTTCTTTCACCCAATGGGGGGCAGAGGCTTATGAGATTTTTTTATTATGGAATATTGGTGGAGTTTCTACCTTGATTGCAAATTTGGTCACACACCAGGTTTTATGAATGTAAAATAATCTAATCAACACTCCAGAATGAAAACTCTTGTTGGATTGCTTCAAGAGAATTACTGTTCTGTAGTAGGAGCTCTATCACATTGAATTAAGTAATAATAGATAACATGTATTCTAGGTAAAACTCTTTTTTCATAGGGTATCTTTTATATGTACCTAAAAAAGAGATTCGGATGATACATGGTAACTATTAGTAGTGCTTTTTAGTATAATTGTGGGTAATTTATTTTATCTGTTTTGTGCAATGCACATGTATTTCTCCTATAAGAGAATAACTTCAAAGTTGTTTTTTAGAAGGGGCGGGCATGAGTATCCCACTGTTTTATTGTCATGGGTGAGAAAGGGGCACAAGCCCTCTCCTGCCACAGGGCTTTACAATGTTTGGAATAGCTTGATTGGTGTTTTTTCCATCTTCTCTTTTTGAGGAAGATGGGTTTTAAATTTTTAAAAAATTATAAATAAGGAAGAAAAAGCCAGTAAATTTGTTTATATTAGATTCTTTATATTTTCAGAGGAAGCAGCCTTAACACTTTGGATAGAACACATAACACTTTGGAAGACTCCTTTGGTGTCTTCATTTTTGGGGGGCAGGAAAGACAGTCTCTGAGGATGAGGATGGTACCACCACCCACAGGACGGAAGGAAAGTTAAAAGGAAGGTTGGATCACTTTTCAACTTCCTTCTGGAGCCCAGCCCCTTCTAACTGCTCAGGGGCTGACTTCTGTATCATCAGCTATTCCTTTGTTTCAAGAGTCATAGACTGTATATTGAAGATCTGTGCAGTTTGTGATATGTAGATTATACCTCAGTAGACTATTAGAACACAAATACACACAAAAGTCTTTCTCTGTCTTCCTCTCTTCAGCCACATTTGACAGAGAGATTGTCTATATTCTTTGATCGCATTTTATCAACTTCTGTGACCTTCTTAGCCACTGCTGTGTGGCTTGTCCTTCTTTTCCACCCAGAAGGTTCATGACCTCCATGTTGCTAAATTCCAAGTGCCTGTTCCAGTTTTTGTCTTGTGTGCTCTCAGCCCCCTCCCCTCCACTCCCCTCCCCTCCCCCCACTCCCCTCCCCTCCCCCCCTTTTTTTGACGGAGTCTCGCTCTGTCGCCCAGGCTGGAGTGCAGTGGCGCGATCTCGGCTCACTGCAAGGTCCGCCTCCCAGGTTCACGCCATTCTCCTGCCTCAGCCTCCCGAGTAGCTGGGACTACAGGTGCCCATCACCACACCCCGCTAATTTTTTGTATTTTTAGTAGAGACGGGTTTTCACCGTGTTAGCCAGGATGGTCTGAATCTCCTGACCTCGTGATCCGCCCACCTCGGCCTCCCAAAGTGTTGGGATTACAGGTGTGAGCCACTGCGCCCGGCCTGTGTGCTCTCGGCTTTCTAAGCCACTCTGTCAATTATCCGTCCATCAGCCATCCCAGCATCTGTCCATCCTTCCATCATACAAGGCACTGTCCTTCTGTCCCTCCTTCCAATATCCACCTACTAGTCCCTTCGTCTGTCTCTGCCAGGCATTCTTTTTTTTTTTTTTTTTCAACAAATATGCTTTATGTTTTAGATGGTTTTAGATTTACAGAAAAATTGCGAAGACAGAACACAGTTCCCATATATTCTGCAACAGGTTTTACCTGTTAGCAACGTGTTAGAATTATACATCTGTCACAATCAATGAACCAATATTGATACATTATTATTCTCTAAAGTCCATACTTTATTCAGATTCTTTAGTTTTTGCCTAGAGTCCTTTTTCTGTTCCAGGATCCCATCCGGGACACCACGTTGCATTTACCTGGCATGTCTCCTTAGACTCCCTTGGCTAGGCCAGTTTCTCAGCCTTCCTTTGTTTTGGATGACCTTGACATTATTGTGGAGTACTTATTAGGTATTGTGTAGAATGTCCCTCAAATGGCATTTGTCTGATATTTTTCTCATGATTAGACTGTGTTTATGGGTTTGAGGGAGGAAGACCCAAAAGGTAAAGAAACATTTTATCACATTCTGTCAAGGTACATCCTGTCAATATGCGCATTGCACAAAACAGATAAACAAAATAAATTACCCATATCGATACTAAAAAACACTACTAATAGTTATCATGTATCATTCGAATCTCTTTTCTAGGTACATATTTTATATATATATATATTCACCTGTTGATATTCACCTTGAGCACCTGGCTGAGATAGTGTCTGTCAGGCTTCTTCACTGTACAGTTACTCCCTCTCTTTCCACACTGTATTCTTTGGAAGAAAATCACTATGTGTAGCTCATTCTTAAGTAATGGGAAGTTATGTTCCGCCTCATTGTGTAGCTACATAATGTATATGGAATTCTTTTGCATGGGAGATTTGTCTCTTCTTCCTCATTTGTTTACTTAGTCTGCTTTATTTATGTCACTATGGATCATGGATATTTCTTGTTTGCCTTGGATTATAATTCAATATTACTTTATTTTGTGGCCCATATTATTCCAGTTTTGGCTATTGGGAGCTGTTTCTATTGGTTCTTGTGTTCCTTTGACATACCCCCATGATCATGTGTGTGTCTGTGTATTTAATACTTCTTTACTTTCTAGCACTATAAAATACTCATCTTGTATGTCTTCTGCCCCAGATTTAGAGCCAGTCATTTCTCCAAGGACCCCTGGTTCCTTTTATTAGAGATTGTTATTAGAAACCAAGATATGGCCAGGTGCGGTGGCTCGTGCCTGTAATCCCAGCACTTTGGGAGGCCAAAGAGGGCAGATCATCTGAGGTCAGGAGTTTGAGATCAGCCTGGCCAACACGGTGAAACCCCATCTCTACTAAAAATACAAAAATTAGCCAGGCGTGGTGGCATGCTCCTATAATCCCAGCTACTCGGGAGGCTGAGACAGGAGAATCGTTTGAACCCAGGAGGTGGAGGTTGCAGTGAGCTGAGATCATGCCATTGCACTCCAGCCTGGGTGACAGAGCAAGACTCTGTCTCAAAAAAAAAAAAAAAAAAAAAAAAAAAAAAAAAGGGCTGGGCGCAGTGGCTCAAGCCTGTGATCCCAAATCTTTGAGAGGCTGAGGCAGATGGATCATGAGGTCAGGAGGTCAAGACCATCCTGGCTAACATGGTGAAACCCCGTCTCTACTAAAAATAGAAAAAATTAGTTGGGCGTGGTGGTGGGTGCCTGTAGTCTCAGCTACTCAGGAGGCTGAGGCAGGTGAATGATGTGAACCCGGGAGGTGGAGCTTGCAGTGAGCAGAGATGGCACCACTGCACTCCAGCCTGGGTGACAGGGTGAGACTCTGTCTCAAAGAAAAAAAAAGAAAAGTAACCAAGAAAACCAACATAAGGGATGCCAGGTGTACTTGTTGCTACTGAAATGCCATTGTTTCTAAGATCTCTCACATGACAGCAAGAAAAGATATATGTATATTCTAATTTGTGTATATATATCTACAAATATTTCCATATGTAACCATCAGCATCTATATCAAGCTAAACATCAGCTCATTTGATGTCTTCGATTCTAATCCATTACCACATGGGTCGTGCTAGTCCCCTTTCTTTCCCTGTCTTTAAACTCCTACTGCAACAGACACAAACCTGTGGTTCCCACCACCCGTAACCATTCCCTTAATTGTTCAGTTGTAGTGTACATGTACAGCAATATCAGAATTGTTAACTCAATCCCTATGGGAAACAACTTTATCAACTAGAAGATGGTGCTTATGTGCACTCCTTTTGCATTTGATTTTAACAGACTCTACTTATTTCTAGTTACTTCGGTTAGCACCCTTTTCCCCTATCCCCTTCAGTGAGGTTGTTGCATACATTTGTAATATAGATAGATTGTTTTATCACATTCTACATTCCATCCTGGGATCCCGCAATCTCCTAAATGATTTTTTAAATTTGTGTATATTGTACATTAAGATTCATTCTTTGTGGAATCAGTCCTATGGATTTTAACAAATGCATAGTGTCATGTATCCACCCTTACAGTATCAAACAGAATAGTTGCACCTCCTAAAATATCTCCTGTGCTTTACCCATTTACCCTCCTCCTTTTCTTTTGTTTTCTTTTCTTTTATTTTGTTTTTTTTCGTTTTGTTTTCTTTTCTTTTATTTTTGAGACGGAGTCTTGCTTTGTCGCCCAGGCTGGAGTGCAGTGGTGTGATCTCAGCTCACTGCAACCTCTGCCTCCTGGATTCAAGCGATTCTCCTGCCTCAGCCTCCCCAGTAGCTGGGACTAAAGGCATGCGCCACAATATCCAGCTAATTTTTGTATTTTTAGTAGAGACGGGATTTCGCCATGTTGGCTAGGCTGGTCTCCAACTCCTGACCTCAGGTGATCTGCCCACCTGGGCCTCCCAAAGTGCTGGGATTACAGGCAAGAGCCACAGTGCCAGCCCAACCTCTGCCATTTCTTCCTGAACCACTGATCCCTTTCCTATTGCTATCGTTTTGCCTTTTCCAGTATGTCATATAATTGAAATCATACAGTATACAGCATTTTCAGACTAACTTCTTTCACTACGCAATACACATTTAAGATTCATCTGTGTGGTATTTTTTGTGGCTTGATAGCTCAATTCTTTTTATGGCTGAATAAGATGCCATTGTATAAATGTACTACAGTTTATCCACTTGGCTCTTGAAGGACATCTTGGTTGCTTCAGTTTTTGATGATTACGAGTAAGCGTGGTATAAACACTTGTGGGTGGACTTTTGTTTGGATATATGTTAGAAATTAGTGAGGTCAAAATGCCACATGCACTTTTAGGTGCTAGGGACACAGGTGCTTAGATACAACAGCGAAAGAGTCCCTGTAATCTTAAAAACAAACGCAAATGAGTAAATCAGAATGGCTTCAGCTCCTGAGTAGTGCTAGAAAAAAAAAAAAGCTAATAGGATAATGAGTGAGAGACTGTGGCCAGGTTAATGGGGCCAGGAAGGGCTTCTTTGAGGAAGTTCATTGCATTTGTATCTGGGTCTGCATGATGAGGGATGGCACCAGCGGTGTGCAAAGCCCTGGGGGGACATACTGGACTCAGTTAATGCAAACACCCTGTGGCAGGATGAATCTTGGCATGACCAAGGGACTAGGAACAGAAAGAGGTGAAGATGTGAATGAGAGTATTTTCTTAAAAACTTTTTATTGTAGGCCGGGCACTGTGGCTCATGCCTGTAATCCCAGCACTTTGGGAGGCCGAGGCAGGCGGATCACGAGGTCAGGAGATCGAGACCATCCTGGCTAACACGGTGAAACCCTGTCTCTACTAAAAGTACAAAAAACTAGCCAGGCGTCATGGCTGGAGCCTGTAGTCCCAGCTACTTGGGAGGCTGAGGCAGGAGAATCATGAACCCGGGAGGCGGAGCTTGCAGTGAGCAGAGAGCGCGCCACTGCACTCCAGCCTGGGTGACAGAGCGAGACTCCGTCTCAAAACAAACAAACAAACAAACAAACAAAAAAACCCTTTTTATTGTAGTATAACATGCAAAATACACAAAACCCAAGTGCAAGTGCACAGTTGATGAATTTTGTCAAATTGAAGCCACCCACCTTCCAGATCAGGAAATGGAATAGTGCCAGCACTGCAGGGGTCCCTCATGTATGCTCATCCCATTGTTAGCCCCCTGTCCTCCCTCCAAGGTCATCTGATTAATTTTGCCTTCTTAAAAGCTTTTATGTCTGTTTTTGTTGTTATTGTTGTTCAACATTAGATGTGTGAGATACCCACATTGCTGCATGTCATTTGAGGTTTGATCATTTCCGTTGCCACATAGTACTCCATGTGTGAATACGTCACAGTTGTTTTTTTATTGATTCTACTTTTGATGGACATTTGGAAGGCTTTCAGTTTTGAGCTATTCTGAATTGCGCTTCTGTGAATATTATTGCATGTGTCTTTTGGTGAACCTATGTCTGCATTTCTGTTGGCTTATATACAGAGTTGCAAAATTGCTGGTTTATAGAGTATGTATATATTCAGCATTGCTAGGTACTCTCAGATGATTTCTTAAGTAACTGCACCAGTGTACATGCCCACGACACTATGTGAAAGTCCTGATTGTTTTCCATCCTCACCTACACTTGCTATCTTCTGACTTTTTCATTTAGCCGTCCATTATGTATATAGTGGTGTTGCATTATGGTTCAGATTTACATTTAGCTGATGACTAGTCAAGTCCAGCCCCTTTTCATATGTTTACTGGCCTTTGGATATCCTCTTTGTGAAGTGCTTGTTCGATTCTTTTGCCCATTTCAAAGAGAAAAAACAACAACTTTGGGTTTGGGTTGTCTTTTATATATCCTGGACATTGATCTCTTACAGTCTAGATAAGAGCCCTTTGTTGGAAATATGTGTTCCACTTTGTGAATTGCCTTTTTCACTCTCTGAATGGTGACTTTTGAGGCACAGAGGTTCTTAATCTTAATATTTTCCAATTTGTCAGCTTTTTCCTTTATATTTGGTATATTTTCAACCTATTTAAGAAGCCCTTGTCTGCTACAAGGTCATGAAAATGTTTTTCTGTTACCTTTTTGATGCTTCATTATTTTACCTTTTATATATAGATCTGTAATCCATCTGAAATTCATTTTTATGTGTGGTATGATGTAGAGATTAAGATTAAGATTATGTGTGGTATAATGGACAGGTCTGAACTTGCCTTTAAGCAAGAGTTTTAAAATATCTGGGCTCCCACTCCAAGAAAAGATACTCAGATTTTGTGTTAGAGAAGACTTGACTTGCCTAGTTAATTACATTTCTTCTCTAGGCCCAAATATGTTTCTGGACCAGTTCTTTTGGCTAAAGTCCTTCAGTTGGCAGTACTGTACTTTTGTAGTACATGAGCATGATGACTGGGTATTCACACGCGTGTGTGAGATGTACCAGCCTTGAACCTTGTTATGACATTGGCACATTACCCATCTGCCCTGAATTTGGAAAAAAAAAATTCTTTTTCCACTTGGACCTCTAGTTGACCCAGTACCATTCATTTAAAGATCATCTTCTCTCACTGCACTGTAGTTAAAAATCAGGGGATACTGTAGATTGAATGTTTATATCCCCCTAAAATTTATATGTTGGAATCCTAAGCCCCAATATTATAGTACTGGGAGAGGGGCCTTTCAGAGGTGATTATGTCCTGAGGGTGGAGCACTCATGAATGGGATTAGTGCCCTTATAAAAGACACAAGAGAGCTCTCTTTCTCTGCTCTGCATCGTGGGAGAACACATTGAGAAGTTAGCCATCTGCAAACCAGGAAGTTGGCTCTCACCAGACATGGGATCTGTGGCACCTTGATCTTGAACTTCCCAACTTCCAGAATGGTGAGAAATATATTTCTGTTGTTTAAACTACCAGTCTGTGGTAGTCTGTTAAAGCAGCCCAAACTAACTAAGACAGGAGACCTTATATGTGTGGCTCTATATAGATTCTAGTGAGTATGTTCGAATATTAGGTGGAGCCTTTCTGTCTTGCTCACTATACTCCATCTGCATTTCCTGGCAGTGGCCCCTGTGCTGTAAATATTCAATAAACATCAGTTAGTTGGTGGACAGGTCTGAACTTGCCTTTAGGCAAGAGTTTTAAAATATCTGGGCTCCTACTCCAAGAAAAGATGCTCAGATTTTGTGTTAGAGAAGACTCGACTTGCCTAGTTAATTGCATTTCTTCTCTAGGCCCAAATATGTTTCTGGACCAGCTCTTTTGGCTAAAGTCCTTGGGGAAGGTTGGTTGACCTCAGATTGTTCAGTTGGCAGTACTGCATCTATTTAACCATCCAGCCAGTCATACAATAAATATCTTTTATGGGCCTACTATGTGGTAGGCATAAAGTAGAACTGAAATAATAGGATTATTTCCGGAGTTTCTATTTTTAATTTTATAACATTTGTTGTTTCTTTCTTTACAAGTTAAACACTGAGTGCAAGGAGGGTAATTTTGAGAATATTCCTCCATATCTGAGGTAGCTTTATCGTTCTATTATAGTTATTTAAAATTTTTGTGTGTGACAGCCTGGATAAACAGGCAACAGGCCTAAGAATTAGAACTTTTATGTTGCTATCAGACTATTTTAAAACAAACAAAACCCTACAAAGAAAAAGAGATGAAAATAAATGTGAAGTGCAGTATTTCATACAGTGAATTCAGCGAGAAGTTAAGTACTTTTCTCATTTTCAAAATTTAGTGCCAGACCAAAGACCAAGTTTAGAAAAATAGACGAATGCATTTTCAGGAGGTTGGTGTGGACTCTGGATGTGCCAGTCAGTGCCAGTACACCAGATCGCATTGTGAGTGGGCCGCGTGCCACATACCATGTGTCACATGCTGCATACTGCTCTTCTTTTTTTTTTTGAAATGGAGTCTCGCTTTGTCACCCAGGCTGGAGTGCAGTGGCATGATCTCGGCTCACTGGAGGCTCTGCCTGCCAAGTTCATGCCATTCTGCCTCAGTCTCCTTAGTAGCTGGGACTACAGATGCCCACTACCATGCCCAGCTAAGTTTTTGTATTTTTAGTAGAGACGGGGTTTCACCATGTAAGCCAGGATGGTCTCGATCTCCTGACCTCGTGATCTGCCTACCTCAGCCTCCCAAAGTGCTGGGATTACAGGCGTGAGCCACTGTGCCTGGCCAAGTGCTGCTCTTCTTGGTAACTGCCCCCTGGGGAACAGAAGAGCCCTAGAGGCTTCTCCCATGGTGCCATCTTGCTTGGTGACACCAGGGCCTGGGGTTATGTCCCAGGGTCTCTTTGTTCCTCCTTTCCTCTGGGGATGGATGTGAACAAAGAGGGGCAAGGGACAAGCAGATCTTCAAAGTGGGGCCAGCTCCAGGAGGTAGCTGTTGGAAAATGGGGCTGCCTCCACCAGCACTTGTTGTCCACCACTGCCCATGTCCGGTGGCTGCAGTTTGAGCTGCTCTGAAGCCTTTTGGAGCCACTGGGAGAGGCAGCCTCGTAGCTTCCCCTCCTTAGGAGGAGGAAGCAGATTGCTAAGGGAACAGGGCGGCTGGTGCTTAATGTTACTTCCGTGATGGGACTGTGATTCTCTTTTCTATTTAGTTAATGTCATGTCCATTTTCCTTTTCAGCTTGTCTCAGGCGAATATTTTATATATTTAGTGAAACCTCACCAACCTTGAAGTCATGAATTTTGTAACTCCAGTCATTTGGAACCGAGTGAAGGAACCTAAAGGAAAGCAGAAAGAGGTCAGGCGCGGTGGCTCACGTCTGTAATCCTTGCACTTTGGGAGGCGGAGGCGGGCGAATCACTTGAGGTCAGAAGTTCAAAAACAGCCTGGCCAACGTGGTGAAACCTCATCTCTAAATGCAAACATTAGGCCGAGCACAGTGGCTCACACCTGTAATCCCAGCGCTTTGGGAGGCCGAGGTGGGCGAATCACTTGAGGTCTGGAGTTTGAGACCAGCCTGGCCAACACGGCAAACCCCGTCTCTACTAAAAATACAAAAAAATTAGCTGGGCATGATGGTGGGCACCTGTCATCCCAGCTACTCAGGAGGCTGAGGCAGGAGAATTGCTTGAACCTGGGAGGCAGAGGTTGCAGTGAGCTGAGATCGCACCACTGCGCTCCAGCCTGAGTGACAGAGCAAGACTCTGTCTCAAAAAAAAAAAAAAAAAAAAAAAAAAAAAAAAGAAAAGAAAAAAGAAAGCAGAAAGCGTAGCTTTGAGACCCTAAAGAGTTATGATATTCTCGGGTATGCTGGGGTATGTTCTTGATTTATCACAGAGGTCCTTGGGCTTCCACGTAGAGCTTCTGTGCTCTTACTTTAGCCACATTTCTAACAAGTTTGGTTTTCTGCTTTTTTAGTTCACTAGATTTAGAAGCAGCAAACTAGGCTGCTAGGTATACATCCTGGGAGAACATCTAGAAGTGACAGCTGACAGCCTGACAGTAAGGGAGGGGATGGAGCATCTATAAAAAGCTTGGAAGACCAGAGCCGTCTTATACTCTGTATAAGGCAAAGAGAGCTCTGAGCCTGTTGCAGCGTGTCCCGAGAGGCAGTGTGGCAGGACGCCTGGCCATAGGAGTGACCTGAGCCATTCAGACCCCAAAGGCAGGCACACGAGGAATCCCTTTAGAGAGATTTGAAGAAAAAGAGTTGAAATAATTTACCTATATAGAACCCTTGTTTTCCTTGGGATACTAAACATAAAATAACTCCCCCTTTCTCTCCATGTCTCCCTTCTCCCCTTTCTCTTTCTCCCCTTCTCTCCTCCCCTCTTTCTCTCCTTCTCTCCTTCCCCCTTCCCCTCCCCCTTGCTTTTCTCCCACCCTTTCTGTGGTCCCTCCCCTCCTGACTCTCCTCTCCCCCACTCCTCCCCCACCTTGCTTTCTCCCTTTCGGTTTTAACTTCCCCTTTTACTTTCCTCTCCCCTACTCCTTCTCCCTAACACAATACAGTGTCCTTTTTTTTTTTTTTTTTTTTGTCTTTTTTCGTCTTTGAGGTTCACATATATGCAGTGAATTGCTGGTGAAAGTTTAACAACTGGCTCTTATGAGAGAAAAAAATTCCTTGATTCACAGCAGCCCAGTTTCCTTGGTGTAAATTCTCACCATGGTTGATTTCAGGTGACCCTTGTGAGGTCCCTGGGGAGGAGCAGGGACAAGTACTTCCTCCATACAGATGCAGGAGATGGAAGTAACCTTAAGAGCGTAAGAATAGGAAAATGTCATCAAATAATTAGAAAGTCATGTTTTGAGTATTTACAACTTTATTATATACTCTTCTTATACAATTATATAATTTAATTAAAAATGTTAGTAACATTTAACTCAATGTATCAAAAATATTATCATTTTAACATATGATCGATATAAAATTATTATTATTTGAGACAGAGTCTCACTCTGTAGCCCAAGCTGGAGTACAGTGGTGCAATCTTGGCTCACTGCAACATCTGCCTCCCGGGCTCAAGTGATTCTCCTGCTTCAGCATCCCACGTAGCTGGGACTATCGGTGCGTGCCACCATGCCCAGCTAATTTTTTGTATTTTAGTAGAAATGGGGTTTCGCCATGTTGCCCAGGGTGGTCTTGAACTCCTGAGCTCAGGTGATCCACCCGTCATGGCCTCCCAAGGTGCTGGGATTACAGGTGTGAGCCACTGTGCCCAGCCTCAATATAAAATTATCAATAAGATATTTTACACTCCTTAAAAATATATAACCTTCCATTATAGTTAGAGGTTATTCTATGACAAATTTTGACCAGGGAAATGAATTCACTGCATGGAGTGTCTGAATAATAATTTAATGGTAATTGATTCAGTTGTCATGGGAAACTTGTCCTTTTCCTTACTTCTTGAAATGTAAGTAGAAGAGGAAAAAAAATTAAAAATAGAAACAATAAAATAAGAACTTACGTATGACGTCTTTGAACTGTTGAACAAATGCCAATATCCAACTGTGTTGGACTTCTCTGTATATGGCGGAAAAAAAATCATATTTCATCTCCAAACTGCTGTTAAAAGGTTGTTGTTGTTGTTACATGCAGCCAAACCCAATGGTTGAATAAAAGAGAAGGTGTCATAAGCAGAGACCTGTATAAGGTGAAGGCACAGGACAAGTGAATTGTGAATGAAGAAAATTCTAGGCTGATGAAATCAAATATGAAAAGGCCCAAGCGGGAAGGAGATGAAAGTAGAATGAACCAAGCTTTACTAATTACCAATATCATGCAACAAACTGCCCCACATCTTAGTGGCTTAAGAAATGCCTATCATTTATTTTGCTTACAAATCCGATTTGTGCATCATTTGTTGGGGGTGACTCATCTCTGTCTCATGGGGAATTAATTGATATGGCAAACTTAGGACCTGAGTATGTATTTTTAACATGACTCACTCCCGCATTCAGGAAACTGTTAGGGCCATGGGCCATTGTGTCAGCTCTTCAGCATGCAGGTTTTCCATGTGCTATTTCGGTTTCCTTGCTGTATGGGGACTGGGCTCTGGAGTAAACATCTCAATACAATCAGGAAGAAGTTGTATTGCTTTTAATGACTTTTCCTTGGAGGTCACATAGTATCGCTTCTGTTCTAGTCACGGTTCTAACAAGGTTTCGAGGAAAAGGAACATAGATTTTACCTTCTGATGGGAGGAAAGTCAAGTGAGATCACCTTGTGAGGAAGGGAAGTGGAATGGAAAATATTGTTGAAGCCAGTTTTGGAAAATACAATCTGCCACACAAGAAAGAATAAGAAAATATGGGTGATGAGAACTGAATTCAACACATATTCATTACACTTTTGTCATGTCCTAGTTACTTTTTTTTTTTTTTTTGAGATGGAGTCTCACTCTGACGCCCAGGCTGGAGTGCAGTGGCGTGATCTCGCCTCACTGCAAGTTCTGCCTCCCAGGTTCACACCATTCTCCTGCCTCAGCCTCCCAAGTAGCTGGGACTACGGGCGACCGCCACCAGGCCTGGCTAATTTTTTTTTTTTTTTGTATTTTTAGTAGAGACGGGGTTTCTCCGTGTTATCCAGGATGGTCTCGATTTCCTGACCTCGTGATCCACCGGCCTCGGCCCCCCAAAGTGCTGGGATTATAGACATGAGCCACCGCACCTGGCTGCTAGTTATCTTTTAAGCACCCATGATGTAGAAGTAGACCAAAGAGACAAAAGTCACTTCCCTTCCTTGTGGGTTTTACATTCTAGGGAAATGAGAGAGAAGAGTGATAGGCAATGAGGTTAGAAGAAACAGAGCCTTGGAGGTTACAGTACGACTCTTTTTTTTTTTTTTTTTTTTTTTTTTAATGGTAAGGAATTTGAATTTTGTTTCCAAGTATGATAGCTTTTATGCAGGGAAGTGATATGGTCTTATTATTTTTTATGACTATAAAAGTTAACTTTTATTTAACATTTTTTTCAAAATACATTAAAAAAAATTTAAATGTTTTTTAGAGCAGTTTTAGATTCACAGTAAAATCGAGAGGAAGATACCTTTCCTATGTACTCTCTGCCCAGTCCCCCAACACAGCCTCCCCACCAGCTCCCCCAGCGTGACACTCCCTAGGAGTGGTACATTTGTCACAATCGATGAACCTACGTTGACACGCCATTATCACCCAAAGTGCGTAGTTTACGTGAGGGTCCACTCAAGGTGTTGTATATTCCATGGGTTTGGACAAATGTGTAATGACGTTTATCCACCATGGTATGTTACAGAGGAGTTCCACTGACCTGAACATTCTCTCATTATCATGTTTGACAGCTGGCTTATAAAATTCCTGAAAATTTAACAGTGGTCTCTAGTGAGCTGGTACAAGCCAGCTCCATCTAGCATACCACTGCACATACCTAACGTCTTATAGTTGCAGGATTCTCTGTAATTTTGTATGAGCATAACAACAATCTAAACTCTATTATAAGGAGAATCCCAGAAGCTCACATTTAAAAGAGACCCGAGAGATCTTCTGTCCTGACTTCTCTGCCTGACACACTGACTCCATCTATAGCATGGTAAAAGGATCTTTCAGGGCCACTGCTGCTCAGATTTCTCACGTCTCCACACAGTGTCCGTGATTGACACACACATTTGAAAGTTAAGGGATTTTCTTCAGGCTGCAAACCGGGACTGGAATTTCATCGCTTTCTCTCGTTCCTCTCTAATTTTATTCTCATGCAAACAGCCTGATTTCTGATTTCATAATTTAGCACAAGACATATTTTATTTAAATAGGGATGAATTTAAAGATCACAGAACCATGTCACTAAGTAAAATCAACAAATGTTTATCAGTGTTCAGAATCTCTCCCTTTCTTTGCTAAAGAATTTATGCTATTTATTCATCACTTGTCTATAAAGAATTATAGATGGGAACCCTTTGCAGATGGGTAATTCATCATTAGATAGGTTATAGATAATCTCTCTATATATTCGTTATGTGGCATTGACATTTAGAACTAATGGTTAAAGTCACTCTAGATGGGAAACATTAGATTCCTTCCCTAGACCAGGGAGACTGGACAGCTTTCTAGAAGATCTCTGTAACCCCCAGCATTGGTGCTTTTATGACAAGGCGAAGCTCTTTTGTAAAGCTGTGGTTTTGTGTGTGTGTGTTAATGCACCAGACCATTCCTGGCCTACTGTGCGAGGCCCTGTGATGCAGGTGGGGAGGTGGGTAGAAATAGAGAGCGAGGTACAGCTGAGTGCAGACTCCCAGCTCTGAGCATCACTAGGTGTGTGACTTATTCAATTCATCATTTAGATATTGAGAGCTGATGTTAGGCATATTCTTTCTTTTCTTATGAAGCCTTGGTTTATTGTGGGCCTCAGAACAGAAGCTTCTTAGCCTGAAAATGAGGTTCTTTGGAAGTGCCATCTGACACGTCTCCTGATGGGCAGAGTTGCTGAAACCAGAAGCAGGGGGTTTGAGGGGTGCTGTAACTGACGTGGGGAGACTGACTGGAGACAAAGAATGAGGATAGTAACAGGAGATGACACCTCCTCCCCAGGAGGCTGGATGCATCTAGAGGCCTCGCGTGGCTGGGTGTGGGTTACAAGGTCGCTCTCACAGTCAAGGTGTGAGCAAGGCCTTGGTCTTCCTATCAGCTGTGCTGTCTTCTAAGCCGCTCAGTCCACTCCCCATCCACCTCCAAACTGCTGCTTGCCTGGCCTCCCTCTTCATTGATGATGTGATGAACCACCCAAATAGACATGGAGTTTTTTTGTGTTTTGAAGTAATTTTAATTTACAGATTTGCAAAGAAAGCACATAGTTTTCCCCATGTACCCTTCACCCAGTTTCCTCCAATGTTGACATTTTCTTGTGTATTTCTCGATACTAAGAAATCAGCAATGGTACAAGGTAGCTAATGACAATCTTTATTGAGATCTCCCCATTTTTTCCACAAATACCATGTCTCTTCCAGCATGTCTTCCAGGAAACCACATTGCATGAGTAGAGTTCATTTTCAGCTCCTCTCATTTTCTCCCACACTTGGCACCACCCTTTTTCTTTCCCATCCCTATGGTGAGTGCCCGGGCCCAGCCTTTTCCACTCATGTGGAGCCTTTGGCACCCTCTCCTGGGCTCCCTTCCCCCAGATTCTCCCATCTTGCTGTATATGTGCTGCTCAGAGAGGCCACCATAAACATGACTCTTCTCAGGGGCCTCAGATCTCTCCCTGAATGAAGTCTGAGCTCCCTACAGCCCTTCTTTGTAACTTTCCAACTTGGTCTTGCACTACTTTCCAATTTCAGCCTTCTTCTGCAGACAGATGGGTCTCTTGGCAGACAGATGAGTCTCTTTAACTCTGCTTAATACCTGACGATGCCTAGTTCTCCCTGTGTGTTCCTTACATGCTTTATTTATCTTGTTCAGTCTTAGAATAATGCCGATGCCAGCCAGTGCTAGGAATTGAGGCCCGCAGAGGCTTATGGAACTGGCCCATGGTCACTCAGCCAGGACGTGGGAGCCCAAAACTGCAGACCTGAGGCTCTTAGGCACCCCACTCTCTCATCTCAACTTCAGGATAGCCTCGTGAGTTCTGCTCATGGCATTCCCAGGATCCCCCATCCTCAAAACTTCCTCTCTCTCAGTCCTGTCCATCCTTCAAAGCCCAACTTGAACCCCATCTCCATGAGGTCTTTTGTTTTAGGCTGAAATCAATTTGCTTACTCAGCACATCTCCCCCTACCCCCCCAGATTTATTAAGTATTATTGAAAAGTAATAATTATATATATTTGCAGTGTACAGACATGATGCTTTCATAGGTGCATACGTTGTGAAATGATTAAATCAAGCTAATTAACATATCCATCACCTCACATACATACCGTTTTCTAAATTGTGAGAACGCTTACTACCTTACATACTTCTTGGTATTTATAAATCAATTACAAAAAATGCTATGGCATCTTGGTGGGCACTTGCCATAGTTGCCTGTGGTATGGTTTCTTACATGTGTGCATTTTTATCTTCTCAATTCGACTGTAAGCTCCTAGAGGGTAGGAACATTGGCTTATAATATTTGTGTCCTCTGGAAAGCCTGGCAGATATTCAGTGTTCAACAGTGTGTTTTAAATAAGTATAATTTTCTGGAAGATAATCTAATAATAAGTAGTGAAGGCCGGGCGCGGTGGTTCACGCCTGTAATCCCAGCATTTTGGGAGGCCGAGGTGGGCGGATCACAAGGTCAGGAGTTCGAGACCAGCCTGGCCAATATGGTAAAACCCCATCTCTACTAAAAATACAAAAAAAGCCTGGCATGGTGGTGCATGCCTGTAATCCCAGCTACTCAGGAGGCTGAGGCAGGAGAATTGCTTGAACCTGGGAGGCAGAGGTTGCAGTGAGCTGAGATCGCTCCACTGCACTCCAGCCTGGACAAAGAGGGAGACTCTGTCTCAAAAAAAAAAAAAAAAGAGGATGTTCCATTTTTGCTCTCGTGTTTGAAACGTATGCTCATTTGGCTTGAACACGGTTTATGATACCACTATGACATTTCATCCGTGTTGACCAAATAATAAAACCAGAAACAACAATGACAGTAGTAGCTCACATAGTGCTTATTATGTGCTGGGCTCTGTTCTACGGCTTGCCCATGTTAACTCCTTCCATCCTCTTAATAAACCTGTGAGGTGGATGCTACTTCTGGTCCCATTGTAGGGATAGAACCAGGCAAGAAGAAGTCCAGTAACTTGCTGTGAGCCGTGGAGAAGGTGGTGGAGTTGGAAGGGGCCCCGTCTGAGCTGGGTTTCTTGGATCTACTTCAGTGGGATCTCTCAGCAGAGAGCACATGGACCCAGTGCTTGCCTCTTTTTGTGTGTGGAATTACAGTGGTCATTTACTAAGGATGCAGAGCTTTGATATGTTGAATTTATTTTGGGGAAAGTGAGTCTGTTAATATTGTGAATCCTTATAAATATTTAACTCCCTGCTCTTTATGACTAGTAAATAATCTCCTTTGTAAAATATTACTTCAACAATGAAAAGCACAAATAAAGTTGAATTCCTTCAGCATGGGGCTGGTGAGGACATTTCCAAATGCAAGGAAGTTACTTTGACATCTCCCTGGTGGTGCCTTGGTCAGCCCAGGTACAGACGTGGGTAATTACCAGAACTGTTGCTTTGTGTGATTTCCCTAGTCAAAGGCTTAATCATTTGACAGCATCTAACCAAGTGTTACCAGGTAACATAACCCATGGCTCTTGACTGTGCTAGGTATGAGGCTGGTGTTTTCTCAGCAGAACCAGTTAAAATAAAACCTAGATGTCATACCCCAGACTGGCCTGTTTTGGAAAATGCAGCTTGAACCACAAGCCCAATCTACCTGTGGTGTTTTATAACACTGTTTGGTTGGCCAGTCTTCTTCAGCGGGCCCTGAATATCTTATACTTCTCTCTCTGGTAACAGGATCTGTAAACCGGCCACACCTGTCATAATGACTCCACTAAAGGAGAATTCAGAGCTCCACTGGGGATACTTAGAATAGTGAGATGATGTGGTCTTGTGTTATTTTCCCTTTCTTGGGGGTTATCCCTTGGTTAATTACCTGTCTTTTGGAGAGAGAGTGTTCTTATAATTGGGGTGAACAGAAGGGCCCTAGTGGGCACCACAGGATGGGGGAGTGTGGGGCATTGCAGTAGAACCCAGGCAGCACTTGGAGCCAGCCCTACTGGCTATCTGGGCAGGCCAGCCCTGGAGGGATTCCTGTCTTCTCAACGGGAGTGCCTATGGCTTCCATGAGTTACCAAACTGGAAATTGCTTCTAACAATCGAGTTGGAGGCAGGGTGCCCGTGGTACAATCTGTGTCTGGCTTCCTTGGCAACTACCTCTTGTCTTGTTTCCTGCTTCCAGTCAATGCCTTTAGGATTAGGCTGAACTTTCCCCTTCATTGTATGTCTCAGCGTCAAAGAGAGGACAAAGAAGGAACATCTTGTTGCCATCTTATTTGAAATACCAGATTAGTTCATGGTTCAATAAAGGTGAGACCGTCCTTAGCTTATTTGAAGGAATTGCTGTTAGTCTAATTCATGATCTGCGTCTTTCTACTGCTATTTTGGTGGATTTGTGGATTGGTGTCCCTGGGCCAGAAGAATTTTGTTATCATCCTCAAGTAGTCCACATTCAGACAAATCCCTTTTGGATCACAGAAGTAAGATTTTTTCCTTCAAGCTGTTATAATGAGTAAGGCCCAGGTAAGGGCCATGTCCTGCCATTGCTGCAGGTGTCTGGGTTTTGCAGAGGGCCTGAAGGAGTGGCTTCAAACAGGACAGTCCTGTTCATCATGTGGGAGACCTTGTGGGCAAGGAGATGGGTTTTATACGGAGGAGGCCACTCAAGGAAGAGGGAGGAGAGATCACGAGGAAGAACCAGTTATTTAGGGCTGGTCCCACCCGCCAGTGATCTGGCCTCCCACTGTGTCTCTCTCTCTACCTTCTAGCATGCCTGTGTCCTAACTCCACGTCCTGTTTGCTGCCTTTTCCATACCAGAAATCCTAATGTCCATGGCTCAGCCTGGCCCTAGGTCCTGACAGACGTCCTGCTGTGTAGCTCTGTGGCAGATGTGGTGGACACGGAGCACCTGTCTGGGCACAATTCAGCCAGCCTGTTCTCAGTGGAAGCCGCACAGATCTTCTCTGCACCATGTGACCATTTGAAAACAGGGGTGCCCTTGACAATTCCGAAAAAACTAAGATAGACCGTGTCTTTTCCTGTTGTTTCTGTGAAAGGATCTGGGGAGAAGAGGCAAAAAATGAAGTGATAGTTTCAGAGCCATATATGGACCTCACTTAGTGGAGTGAGTGTTGGGGCCAGGTTTATATTGGGAAGGGAACTATCTTGGTAGATAAAAAGGGAAAACTCTTGCTGGTGTGACCAAAAGGCTGGAACCTGTCTGTTGACAGCAGAGAAGGCACGTGAAGGGTCATGTGTAGCACGTCCTCAGGCCTGGCTTTGGGGCCTGTGGAGCTTCCATGCAGATCCAGTGGTCACCGATAGCCTTACTATTCCTTTCGCCCTCTCAGTCCCTCTCTGTCTGTCTCTCCCTGGTAGGATCCAACATACACATATCTGTGGGTGCAAATACATGAGCAGCTCTGAGTCAGTCGTCTTTCCCTCATTGTTGTCCCCAAAGTCCCACAATCTTGTGTCCTTCTTGGAGACCCGTTTGATTCAGCATCCTGTGAGGCCTGGGGTTCCACTCCTGACAACTGTCAGGGAGGCAGGCAGTGGGAGTGGGGCGTGGGCCGCTTTCTCTGGGCCAGTCTGGACTGCAGCAGAGCCCCAGCAACTCTCCCAACAAGGGGCCAGGGCAGACTCATCTTCTGAGGCCCGGTCGTCAGACGAGGAAGATGGGCTTCCCTGTGGCATGTGTGTTTCCCCTCGTCACTGTGTGGTTAGCCCCGGCGGGGATATAAATATTATCCAGCTGTTCACTGGTTAATGTTTTACCTTGCATGAGAATGTGCTGTTCCCAGGCAGCTGTGTGTCATAGTTACAGTCTCCTAGAGGGCTTGTGCGTGTGTCTCCTGGAGCCGCGGCTGGCCCTCACCCCCCATGCAGCCTCCGTGAGGCCTTTTATGCAGAGCCTTGCCCTTGTGTGTGCCCTCCTACTCCATCTGCATCTTGTCGTCAGTTGCTGGTGCCACCTCAGCAGGGTTTACCGTGACCTTTCTTGGGCCCATCTGGGAGCAGTGGGAGTAGGTCTGGACCTAGGGTTCCAACGGGTCTTTCCCACAACCTAGCCTGTGTAAGAGGCTGGAGGAAACCCTGAATGCAGGCAGAGGAGCCTGTCACAGAGGCCCCTGGGGACAGTGGACGCTGGCTCTGTGGGCCGACTGAGGAGCAAGACCAGCTAGAGCATGTCAGGGGATGGTGGGTGTGATTGGAGAGGAGGGCGGTCACAGCAGGTGAGGTTGTGTCCCTCTCCTAATATGCAGGGCAGCCTTTGAATTTCATTTCTTCAGTTCAGGTAAAGTCAATACAATTGTTTTCTAGACCTGTAGACCTACACGAAGTATCTCAACCAAAGAGATGTTTATCTCTAACCTAAGCATAGCTCCAACTATTTTATTTCTCCCTTTGTTTTTTTGAATCATTAAAGATAAAATTACTCCCAGTCATCACAATTGCCACGATGACATAAGATACTGCGTCAGAAATAGTAACGAGGGTCTTTATACTATTGTTTATTTCATTACTTGGAATGAAAATGACAATCTAAGGTGAAGAGATGGACTTAGTTTGTCTCAAATAGGGAAACATCTAGGTGTAGATTTTCAGATCTCACAGGGGACTAATTTCTTCATCTGCAGAGGAGGAAATAGACAGGATTTGTGTAGCTCTTGGGTGACCGGCTCAATACACAGATGCTGGAGGTGAAGGGAGCTCTCTAGGGAAAGTTCGGTGGCTGCACTTACTTGCTTTCTGTACTCTCCCTGTCACTACGAATAAGGGAAGTGTTTGTAGAAGCTCTGTTCTACTTCCTAAAATACCTTATAATGCATTTCCTTTTGGGAGGAAGGGAGGCCTGTGGTGTCTGCCTGTCCTGAGATTAGAACCAACCTGGGAAGGCACTGGGGAGACCCAGGGAGGAAGGAGACTGTGGTCGCCAAGCATAGTGGCTCATACCTGTAGTTCCAGCACTTTGGGAGGCCAAGATGGGGGTGCTGCTTGAGCCCAGGAGTTCAATACCAGCTGGGACAACATAGCGAGACCGTGTCTCTACACAAACTAAAAATTTGCCAGTGTGGTGGTGCTAGCTACTCAGGAGGCTGAGGCAGGAGGATTGCTTGAGCTCAAGGGTTCAAGGCTGTAATGAGCTATCATTGCATCACTGCACTCCAGCCTGGGCAACAGAGTGAGACACTAACAGAAAGAAAGAAAAAGAGAGAAAGAGAGAAAGAGAGAGAGAGAAAGAGAGAAAGAAAGGACGGAGGGAGGGAGGGTCGTTCATGAAGCCTTTATCTATAACAGATAGCCCAGGTGTAGAGAGTCCAGATAAGTGTCTAGATTTTTCCATGTTGGCCTATGTTTTTAAATGGAAATGAACTCTGCAGACTTGCCCTTCATTAGAATCTGAATCCCCAAACACCTGTCTCTCATTAAATCTCCGCCATTGGTTTATGGGCTGTTAAAAAAAATTGGATAATATCCGTGATGGCTGTCTTACACGGGTGACATAAATAACATTCTTTCCAAATACAGCTGTGACAAAACTGAACAATAATATCCATGCATAGAATTAGTGAGAAAGACAGGGATTTGAGTCCCAACTCTGCCACATTACTGACTGTGTGATCTTAGGGAAGTTACTTAGTTTCTCTGTTTTTTGGTTTCCTCATTTGTAAAGTGTATGTTGGGGGAACAGGTGACAAAAGGGATGCTGTAAGAATTAACTGAGATGGGCTGGGCATGGTGGCTCCAGCCTGTAATTCCAGCACTTTGAGAGGCCAAGGGGGATAGATCACCTGAGGTCAGGGGTTTGCGACCAGCCTGGCCAACATGACGAGACCCTGTCTCTACTAAAACCACAAAAATTAGCTGGGAGTGGTGGCATGTGCCTGTGATCCCAGCTACTCAGGAAGCTGAGGCATGAGAATCACTCAAACCTGGGATATGGAGGTTGCAGTGAGCCAAGATTGTGCCACTGCCCTCCAGCCTGGGTGACAGAGTGAGACTCCATTTCAAAAAACAAACAACCAACCAAAAAAGAATTAACTCAGATGATCCATGCGATAAAGCATTTAGCATAGTGTCTGGTAGACAGGGTGCATTCAGTGGATGTTTGCTATTATTATATTTGAGACAGAATAGTATGGATTGGTAGAAGAGTTGACTTCAGCTCTAGCTGTGTGACTGTGGGCAAATAACACCCTGAGTCTCAGCTACTTCATCTGTAAGATGGGAATATTAGTTGCATCTGCATGAAAGAGTGGCTATGAGAGCTGTACATGGCAGGGCTTGGGGAAAGTAGTTTAATGAAATGTAAGCACTGTAAGATTTAATACTTCCATGTTTCATCCAGCATTGTATAAGGAACTCTGCACCCGTGGGTACATGTCATGAGCTCCTCAGTTTGCCTCCTGTTGTTTTCTCTGATGTCCATGTTGTCACAGCTGTTCTTGGAAGAGTTGTTTTAGGCGTGTGTCTTGAGGTCCTTCCTGTGGGCACTGTAGTGGGCGACACAGGAGAGGCAGTCTGTGAAGCTCCCTAAGAGCATGGCTGGGGTGGGGGCGAGTGAAGTGAAAGCCTCAGATTGTGTGACTTTGAAGGGAGCCTGGTGCTGAGTCATTTGAAGAGATGATTTTTTATTGCTGAATGATGAGCCTGGACTACGTCAGCAGGTCTAACAGGGGCTCTGGACAAAATAAGAGACAATCTGGTGCAAATTTACATAGTTACTGGAAAAATTAGTGTCCACATTCTTCTTATAGTGCATCCAAAATAAGGACAGAATGTCAAAGTGTAGGCTTATTTGGATGAGAGAAAGGTAGAGAAACTACAGCTCTTCCCTTAGGTCAGATTTAAATTGAGTAGTTACTGATGTCTTTTTTTAAATGTGAAATTTAGTGGAGCTGCCTTTCAAAGTGTGGTGTTTATCCCCCCTTTAGTCTGTCTATCCATAGTGGCTGGGGGCTTCATGTTAAGCTGGCATTCTACGAGGTGTTCTTGGTAAGGATTTCCTGGCATGGAGTCTCGCTATGTCACCAGGCTGGAGTGCAGTGGTGAGCTCTCATCTCACTGCAACCTCCGCCTCTCGAGTTCAAGATTCTCTTGCCTCAGCCTCATGAGTAGCGGGAATTACAGGCATACACCACCACGCCCAGCTAATCTTTCTCTAGAGGTTATTATTATTCAAGGGTGTTTTTCAGGAAGTTGGTGGACAGTGGTGGGCATTTCTGCTCTGGGATTCAGGTTGTCCTTAGAGGAGAAATTCGAATAATCTGGTAGAACATTAAAAAAATGTTCTTGAGTATTTAACTGTTGGCTATCAATGTTCTTTTCTGCTGCCCTGTCTCTTCGCTTACTTTATTTCTTGTTCCCCAAGCAATCCACTTCTCAAATTGGCTGCTTGCACATAATGTTTTCAAAAAATTTTTTTTTTGGCTGATACCTTAATTAGGAAAAATGTCAGCTCTGCGCCTAGCCTTCTTGTTTCTAAACATAGTAAGATGCCTTTGTCCTTCGCCTTAGTTGTACCTTGCTGCAGAGCTAAGCTGTTAGGTTTGCTTTGAGTGTGTGTGAGTCATCTTTTTGACAAACACAGCATACCTTTTGTGTATATGTGTTAAGATCTTTCATTAAATGTGACTTGATTTATTTATGATTTTGAGCTAGGACAGGTTTTCTTTTTCATTGCTTCTCAAATTTGCCTTGAAATAGAATTACTTACTGCAGTAAATGATTTGCAGTATGTTTATCCCCTTCTTCTTCGTCCGTAGCAGCTGCTAGTTGAAGTGGGAAATAGGATTCAGTGGTGGAATAAGAATTAGTTTTTTTGGATATGCCAAATTTCTAATTGACTATATAGCTAACTAACTTGTGTGTAAAGGATATTTAAAAACCATAAAACTTAATCTTGTCGTTTGACTAAATTCAGCCATTTTCATGAAATTGGCATGCAATTACAGATTTTCAGGTTATGGTCAGCAGCAGAACAGCTTTAGACTGTGTAGTGGTCAAGGGCATGCACTCTGTGTCCAGACCTGCTGGGTTTGAATTTGACCTCCCTATTTCCAAGCTGTGTACCTTGAGGGAAATTATTCGGCCTCTCTGTTTTAACTGCCTCAGGCTGCTATAACGAAATACCATAGCCTGTGTAGCTTGAACAATATAGATGCGTTTCTCACAGTTCTGGAGGCTGGGGAGTCCGAGGTCAGGACCAGTAGATTGGATGTTTGGTGAGGACCTACTTCCTGGTTTGCAAATGGCGGTCATCCTGCTGTATCCTCACATGGAGAGATAGAGATCATCCATTCATGAGGCCTCCACTCTCATGGCCTAATAACTTCCCAAAGGTCTCACGTCCTAATGTCATCACTGTGGGGGTTAGGGCTTCACCATGTGAATTTTGGGGAACACAGTCAGTCAGTCCATGGTAGCACTCTCCATTTACTCAACTGTAAAATGGGGATAATAAAGATGTGGACCTACCTTATAAGGTTGTTGTGAAGATTAAATGAGATAATACATGTGAGATGCACAGTACTACTTATTGTCACCAAGTAAGTACAGCAGCCAGCCATGCTTTGCTTAGTGATGGGGATATGTTCTGAGAAATACATCCTTCGGTGACTTTGTTGATTTGTGAACATCATAGAGTGAACTACACACACCTAGATGGTACAGCCTATTACCCACATAGGTTCTGTGGTACAGCCTATTACTCCTAGGCTACAAACCTGTGCAGCATGTGACCATCCTGAATACTGTAGGCAGTTGTAACACAATGGAAGCATTTGTATATCTAAACACGTCTACACACAGAAAAGGTGCAGTAAAAATATGGTATTATAATCTTATAGGACCACTGTTGTATATGTGGTCCACTGTTAGTGGAAACATTATTATGCTGGAAATCCATAAATATCCACTCGATACAAATAGTGCAAAGATTCTGTTGTTTTTTAATTCTATCTTTCATGATTACTATAGCAAATTAGACTTTTCATATTTGAAGGGGATTTTTTTTGGTATGTGTGTGAGTTATCTTGGACTATTAGCAAGCAATTCTGGCTGATGTTAGTCATAAACTTTACTTGAATTTTCTTTAGTACAGTCAGCCCTGAAATTATAAAGAGGAAATGAGTTGGTGAAAATGGGTGTGTAAATTCAACTTTATTGCTCCACCTGTACAAAAAGGAAGTAGAATAAAAAATAAACATATTTTGTGTTAGGACTTCAGGGAAATTCAGTGTTCAGAAAAATGCTTCCAAATGTCATAGCACAGAGAGAGTTGTTATGAACCTGGTTAATATCTGACTGCGGGTTCTACCAAGTCACCAAACTGGGACGTTTCTTTTTCTTCTTTTTTTTTTTGAGACAGAGTCTCACTCTGTCACCCAGGCTGGAGTGCAATGTCACGATCTCGGCTCACTGCAACCTCGCCCTCCGAGTTCAAGTGGTTCTCCTGCCTCAGCCTCCCAAGTAGCTGGGATTACAGGCGACTGCCACTGCACCTGGCTAATTTTTTGTATTTTTAGTAGAGACGGGGTTTCACCATCTTGGCCAGGCTGTTCTTGAACTCCTGACCTTGTGGTCCACGCACCTCAGCCTCCCAAAGTGCTGGGATTACAGGCATGAGCCACCATGCCCGGCCCAAACTGGGACATTTCTTAAGATGAGCAAGTCAAACAAAAGTTTCAGTGGTTTATGTAGACTCTCGTGTTGATGTATATTTATAAGCATGTTTATTTTAAACATCTGAGAGAAACAGCAGAGACTTGCTATCACGTAACACCTACTCTCCGACTGTTCACATATTTCCCAAGTTTTAAGGAGTTCCTGTTGATGGCAGGTCGGTGATTCTTTTGGTTTTTGAAGAAGGATTAGTTGTGACAACCCCGTGAGCCAATCGGGCAAGTTGAATGTTGTTTTCTTCTCTGTCATAGATTCAGAAGTTAATATATGGGTTCTTTAGCAACTAATTTGCAGGTGTAGTCACACATCCAAGTGTGCGTGGAGAATGAGTATCCCAGGTAGGATGTGATGTGAACACAGGAGGGACTCAGTCTGTGACCAATCATGTCTTTGTGCCAAGGCACAAATGGAGTATGGAGGGGCCGTCTCCATCATTGCCACCTCCTCTTGCTCCTCGGCAAGCCTCACTTCCCTTGGAAGAGGGTATCCAGCCACCTCCTGGTAGACAGTATCTTGTAGGACAGTCACATGCTGCACAGGTGTGTGGCCAAGGAGCAATAGGCCATACCCTACAGCCTAGGCATGGAGTAGGCTGTACCGTCTAGATTGTGTAAGTTCACTCTATGATGTTTGTACAATGACAGAATCACCTATGGATGCATTTCTCAGAACATATCCCTTTTGTCCCTTCCCCCATCCCATCCTCTTCATGGCCATGTGGTGTGTTTTGTCATTACTGTACCTATATCTTGGAGACAGCAGTTTTTAAGCATATTTTGGACTTCTGTCTGCCAAAAATGTGGACAAGTAGCCTCTGTTTTGCCCTCAGTGGGTCCTTACTCCCAGTCTGTCTAGTTTTTCCCCTTGATTGAAAGGCTTCTTGAAAGCAGCCACCACACGATTTTGTTTACTCTTGTGTCCCGGAGTGTAAGACAGTGCCTTGCACAGGGCTGGTGCCCAAAACGATTTGTGAATTAGTTGGTGAATGAATAAAATTATCTATTTGAACAAACCAAAGCTGGGCACACATGGGTAGCCGCATAGCCTGACTGAGATACGCTTGATCATGAGGTTATGGCTTTATTCATCCGTTGGCAGTGGGATTGACTAATTCTCCCTTCATACCCTCATGTCCATGGTTGGGCAACCAGGACCTTCTCACCTAAACATACCATCTGTTGTTGGCTCCTGGCTATCATATTTAGTTACAGGTCTTTCCCCCTTTTCATTCCTGGCCGTTATTAACTATACTCTATTTCTGATGTAGTAGCATTCTCACTTCCTGCTTTTCAGTTTGGCTGGGTTGCATGGGTCCATTATTTACTCAACTTCTTTCTGTATCAATTTCCTCATCTATAATATGTCAACGATGGTATTGCCTCTCTTACAGGGTAGTTGTGAGGATGAAGGGGTTAAGTGCAGGTGAAACACTTAGAAAAGTGTGTAGCAATGGTCAGCCTGACACCGACTGTGTCTCATGAAAGAGTCACACAGACCTGCAAGGCCCCTGTCATCTGCCCTTTGCTCTTTGCCCTTGCCAACTACCTCACCGATTTCCTGACTGCTCATCTTGCCACGGGGACCACCCTTGCATTAACCACAGGAGTTTCCGGCAACAGTCCACTACCATATTCCTAGCACTTAGCATAGATTCTGACAGATAATGTGTTTGATTGGAAGATGCTGTGTTTCTGCCTACCCTTGCTGCTGGGTGCAGGGCTCAGGGCTCCACAGAGTGAAGGCTACCTCTGCATAATAGCTCTGTGGCCTCCCTGTCTCTATTAGGAAGCTGATGATCATTTATCATTCCAGCAAGCAGTGACAAATCAGCTCTGTGTATCGGTGAGGATAGGCGAGGCTATGTTACACTCAGGAGTGACCCAAAATTTCAGTGGCTTACACTAAGCAAGTCATATTCTCACTCTTGCTGTGTAGCTTATATTGGCTGATGTGGGTTTCTATTCTCACCATCACTCAGGGACCTAGGCTGCTGAGGCTCTGTGTGGACATGTGTGGCCATGACTCGCAAGGCAGGCAAGGGTCAGGCGTGGCACCTGTCGGCTCCTAAAGCTTCTACCAGGAAGTGCACACATCACTTCATGTCGGAGTTCCTTGGCCAAAGCAAGTCCCTTAGTCACACCCAGCTCCAGAGGGGCAGCAAAGCCCAGCCCTACCCTGTCTCTGGAAGGAGGCCACCGGAATATTCGTGCCTGGTCTTGCGATAAATGGAGTGGGGCCCCACTGTTCTCGGGTCTTCTATAAAGGAATGCCCCTTGCCACATCTCCACCCTCAGTTCAGATAATTAATTGTTTTATTTAATCAGGGAGAAAAGACATTAATTCCAGGAAGCTTAGCAAACAGGCTTTTCCTCGTGGTATGGTCTTCAGAAGCCCTCAGGAGCAATTTTCCCATCCATTTTGAAGGGATGTAATTCCACTGTTGGTCTGAAGAGCAAATGCCCTGCGTAATTTAGAGCTGGGCCTCAGAGGGGAGTGTGTTGCCAGACAGTGCCCTCAGCGAACTCAATGATTCCACTGGGCTTTTGCTGAGCCCTGCTGTGTGTTTGGACTTTATGTGACCTTCAATACTGACTGATCCATAGGCTTGTCATTGTATAGGTGAGCTCCACATCCTGTCTACTTGATTTTGACAATCTGAAGCTGGAAGCATGGAAAGCTTTGGGGAGCAGCGCCTCTGTGCACTGTGTCAGGACCTGAGCTTCCGGGGGTCCAGAGTGGTTGATAAACATCACGACGGCTCAGAGAGGGAGAAACCAACTGACAGTGTTTGCCAGAGGCCAAGATGGGGTCAGGGCCTGAGGTGGGGGATGACCTGAAGCTGGGAACGGCCTGGGCCAGTAGGTGGCCGACTCAAAGACTGAGCACTGAGAACCTGGGGGAGAAAGGGGGAGAATGTTCAGGAAATGGATACCAGGCCGGGGTGGCTGCTAAGCATGAGACAAAGCTGGAGAAGTTTCTGTGGTCCAACTAGGAGGACCTTGTGGGCCAAGCCAGGGAGTCAGAATTTTCAGCTCAGTGAGGAGCCATGGAAGCAGTGGTGTGTGGGGCGGTCAGATTTGACTTTTCTTTTAAATTATGCCTGGCTTAGTCTTTTTTTGTTGTTTTTTTGAGATGGAGTTTCACTCTTGTTACCCAGGCTGGAGTGCAATGGTGCGATCTCAGCTCACTGCAACCTCTGCTTCCTGGGTTCAAGCAATTCTCCTGCCTCAGCCTCCCAGGTAGCTGGGATTACAGGCACCTGTCACCATGCCCAGCAAATTTTTGTATTTTTAGTGGAGACAAGGTTTCACCATGTTGGCCAGGCTAGTCGCAAACTCCTGACCTCAGGTGATCCTCCCACCTTGGCTTTTCTGTGTGTGTGTGTGTGTGTGCGCGTGTGCGCGCGCACGTGTGTGTGTGTGTTTGCATGCTTTTAACTTCAACTTTTAAGTTCGGGGTATAAGTGAAGGTTTGTTGTATATGTAAACTTCTGTTATGGGAGTTTGATGTACAGATTATTTTGTCACCCAGGTATTAAGCTGAGCACCCATTACTTATTTTTTCCTGATCCTCTCCCTCCTCCCACCCTTAAGGCCCCAGTGTGTGTTGTTCCCCTCTATGTGTCCATGTGTTCTCATCATTTAGCTTCTACTTTTGAGAACGTGTGGTATTTGGTTTTCTGTTCCTGCATTAGTTTGCTAAGGATAATGGCCTCCAGCTCCACCCATGTTCCTGCAGAGGACATGATCTCTTTCTTTTTATGGCTGTGTAGTATTCCATGGTGTATATGTACCAACTTTTCTTTATCCAGTCTATCGTTGATGGGCATTTAGGTTGATTCTATGTCTTTGCTATTGTGAAGAGTGCTGCAGTCAATATACACGTGCACTGTCTGTATAATAGAACTATTTATATTTTTTGACTACAGGATCTTGACGAGATTTACATTCCTTGACCCCAGTTAAGTTGTACTTCACTTAATCATTGTTTTTTATTTTTAACATGCTTTACTTCTTGGCATGATTTGTATTTCTACAACTGATTAGTTTTCACAATATTTGTTTTAACCCAAAGATATATGTTACACCAAATAACCATATCACATTTAATCTGATCCTTTTCAATATTTTTTCACTTACACAGAAGACTCAACAATGTAAAAAAAACTGAAGTAGAATATTATATTCTAACATAGTTTTAGTCACTGTTGAGAAAGGTCTGTTTGTTATCAGGATTTCTTTATTTTATTAGGTAGTTGTTCTAATTTGTTGTTTTGTCCAAATTTAGCTTTGTATTTATGTGCTTAAAACATTAAGGATCTCTAATTTAGAACAGATTAGTCTTCTAGATTAATTAGTCTTCTAGATTTGCTGGTTTGATGGTGAAATAATGTATTTTCATGAATCTTCTTTTGGTAATAGCTTAATTAAATGATCAGACAAATGTTTGTACACCACATTCTAAAATCATACATTTTGTTCAGAAGAGGTCGAAGGTGAATTGGCATTTTAAAAAGACCCCTCTGTGCTCAGGGCATGCCTTCCTGATGGGCGGGTCCTGCGGAAGATTGATTGGTGTGGGAACAGAAGAACAAGAATTATCTTCTTTTTTGTTGCTGTTGTTTTTTGAGACAGAGTCTCGCTCTGTCGCCCAGGCTGGAGTGCAGTGGCGCGATCTCGGCTCACTGCAAGCTCTGCCTCCTGGGTTCACACCATTCTCCTGCCTCAGCCTCCTGAGTAGCTGGGACTACAGGTGCCCGCCACCATGCTCGGCTAAGTTTTTGTGTTTTTAGTAGAGACAGGGTTTCACTGTGTTAGCCAGGATGGTCTTGATCTCCTGACTTCATGATCCGCCCCGCTTGGCCTCCCAAAGTGTTGGGATTACAGGCGTGAGCCACTGTGCCCGGCCAGGAATTACCTTCTTATGGGCCATTTTTTCTTACAGGATTTTTAATTTTTTAAATTATTTATTTATTTATTTTAGACAGAGTCTCGCTCTGTCGCCCAGAGGTGGAGTGCAATGCCGCAATCTCGGCTCACCGCAACCTCTGCCTCCCAGGTTCAAGCGATTCTCCTGCCTCAGCCTCCTGAGTAGCTGGGATCACAGGCACGCACCACCATGCCTGGCTAACTTTTGTATTTTTAGTAGAGACTGGTTTTGTCATGTTGGTCAGGCTAGTCTCAAACTCCTGACCTCAGGTGATCCGCCTGCCTCGGCCTCCCAAAGTGCTGGGATTACAAGCGTGAGCCACTGCGCCTGTCCCTTATAGGATATTTTAATTAACCTTTGTTCACTCACTAAATTCCTCCTTCTTGTAAGTTCTTTTTTCTGGACAGCATTGAGATCAATCCTTGAGGGCCTGTGTACTTCCTTCTCCCCAAAAGCACCAGGTGAACAGTGATGCATTTGAACTATTTGATAGCACTCTCTACCCCTCACACCCCATTTCTTAATCTATTTCTGTTGACACAGCACCACCCCAGACAGGGATCATAATGCAATAGAGCAGACGTTAGTGTTCCTGCATGACTTGCTGTACATTCTAGTCCCATTTCTCAGGGCCACTGTTATTGGATTTGAGCCAGACTCTAGCCTCTTGATTGGATAAGGAAGATACCTGGCTGTCTTTGTTACATTTGGAAAACATTCTACTTTTTTTGTGGAAGATTGAGACATATTGTAGTCTCATCTTCAATATAGTATTAAGTCATCTTTTATGTTGGAGGCTTTCTGTTGATGGCTAAACTTATCATTGATGTTTTTGCTTTTCTTTCAGTAGGGAACATTTCTGACTTTACATTCTAGGATTGCTCCCATTTGAAACCTTTGAAACCTTTCTTCAGACTGATATAGAATGCTTTCTTATCAAGCACACCTCTGGATAAAACTGTGTATTCCTTGGCATCAACAGCCACAGTTTGGAATCTTGACCCTGAGTAGTTCTAACTGAATCCAGCAGCTTCTACTACCTTTCTGTTCTTTTAAATGAGTCACATAAATCTGTCCCTCAACCCCCCAACACAGAACCCCTCCAGGCGTCTACAGGAAGGTGAAAGCCAATGGTCACCCTTCAGCAAGGCTTTCTTAGGCACGTAGCCTGTCCTTGATTCCAACTACTAGGTTAAAGGTGAGAAAAGGATGGTTTTGGTCAAATTCTCCCTTGATGCCTGACCCAGGGCAAACCATGTCATCTTTCTTATCCTTCTACATGCTATCTTTTGAGGTTCTTAGTCTCATGGCTTAAAATGCTGTCTATGTACTGGTAAATCACAAATGTATATCTCTAGCCTGGACCCGTTTATGAAACTTCATTCTTATATCTCCAACTTCCTCTTCAATGTCTCCACCTGGATGCTTAGTAGGAAGCTCAGCCTTAGTTTGCCCAAAACCCAGCTCCTGATCTTCAACCCTCCTTTCTCCACGGCTCTTCCTCCCCACTTTATGCATGTCAAGAATGGCAACTTCATCCTAACAGTTGCTCAAAGTCATCCTAGATCTCTGTATTTTGCCTTCTTTTATTTTTTGAGATGGAGTCTCTCTCTTTCACCAGGCTGGAGTGCAGTTGCATGACCTCGGCTCACTGTAACCTCCGCCTCCCAGGTTCAAGCGATTCTCCTGCCTCAGCCTCCCGAGTAGCTGGGACTACAGGCGCGCGCCAGCACGCCCAGCTAATTTTTGTATTTTTAGTAGAGACGGGGTTTCACAATGTTGGCCACAATGGTCTTGATCTCTTGAGCTCATGATCCACCCTCCTCGGCCTCCCAAAGTGCTGGGATTATAGCCGTGAGCCACCACGCCCACCATATTTTTCATTCTATAGTCAATTTGTCAGCAAATCCCATTGGCTCTACCTTCAAAATAGACCCAGAGTCTGGCCTCCTCTACGTTGGTCCATACCACCAAGTTCTCTTGCTTGTATTACTTTTGCAGCCCTTACCTGCCCTCCCTTCTTCTTCTCTTGCTCCCTATCCTCAACCTAGATGCCAGAGTGATCCTGTTAATGTAAGTCAAATGCTGTACAGTGGTTATGTCTTTACGCTGGTCTATACCACCTGTGTGATCTGATTCCCCCACCCTACCCATACGGTTACCTCTCTGAAACCCCACTTCTTTGCCCTTCACTCTCTCTGCTCCCCACATTGGCCTCCTTGGTCCTCACATGTTTTCTCCTCTGGGCTCTGCAGCTTACTGTTCCCTCTGTCTGGAACGTTCTACATGGTTCCCTCCCTCACCTCTTTCAGGACTTTATGGTATGTCAGACTCCCAGTGAACCTTCTAGGATCAACTGTTGTTGAAGTGTCAGCAGCCTCCACACTTTCTGGCTCCTTTTCCTACTTTGCTTTTCCCTATAGCACTTATCTCCTACTAACATTATTTTGCACATCTAAAAGCCAGGAGTGCAAAGATTCTGTCAATTTTGTTTCCTGCTCTATTCCCAGCATCTGGAATAATGCCTGACATATAGCAGGCATTCAGTAAGTATCTGTGGAGTGAATTTATCCACCAGATGTTTATATATTGACTGTGTGCAAAGAACAGTTCTCGAACTTGGGAGAGACATGAATACATCAGATGTCGGTATGTCTCTCAGAGCGTCTGCAACAGTGTGACAGGGGCAAAGACCATAACACCTGCTCTTAGAATCTTCATTTAAGCATCATAGATCCTTGACTGAATTTGGAAAACATTCTGCTCTCCTTGTGGAAGATTGGGGAAATGTTCTAGTCTCATCTGCAATATAGTATCAAGTTATCTTTTATGTTGGAGGCAATATAGTACCTGTATATTTAACTGCTTGGTGGTGGATGTTTGCTATTCTTTAGCATCTCAGAGAGTATAGGGGAAATCTGTGTGTTTGAGTACTTATGCACATTGAATGTGGTTATTGACATGAAATTCAAAGGTGAGACTTTATAGTAGGGAGACCTTACCCTGCTGACTATTCATGAGGGAAATGATTTCAGGCACCGGAGTGGTCTCTGAACTGGGATTTGAGGTGTAGATAGGGAAAGAAGAGGGTTCCAGGTGCAGACGACTGTGCGCAGAGGCTGGAGCTTGCTGACTCAGTGTCTGGGAATGAGCACCATTCCAGATTCTGTTTCTCAATGTCCCCCTAAAGGGTACTACTGAATTTTCTTCTCAGGGTCCTCACAGAGCATGAAATTCTATGCATGAGATTTGATTGGCTGCAGGTTTAGGCTGGCCCGTTTTGACTTTTCCCATTCATTCTGTGGACTTGATTTGGATGCCGGCTGGGCTGCCTGGTTATTTTGTTGTCTCCAAATCCTGACCCTGATTATTTGTGTTGTACTCGAGTCTGCTAGAGCAGTGGTCCCCAACATTTTTGGCACCAGGGACCGGTTTCATGGGAGACAATTTTTTTCGCAGACCAGGGGGTTGGGGGCAGATGGTTTTGGGATGAAACTATTCCATGTCAGATCATCAGGCATTGGATTCTCATAAGGAACACACAACCCAGATCCCTTTCGTGCGTGGTTCACAATAGAGTTTGCACTCCTATGAGAATCTAATGCTGCCACTGATTTGACGGGAGGCGGGGCTCAGGCGGTAATGCTTTCTTGTCCATGCTCACCTCCTACTGTGTGGCCTGGTGCCAAACAGGCCACGGACCAGTACCACTATGCTTTAAAGGAGATTCAGATTGGCAAATTACCTATCTGCTCCAGGTGTCTGTTGTTGAATGCCGCAAAACACCCCCAAATCTCAGTAGCTTAACATAATATGTATTATTATATTTCATGGTTCTGGGGGTTGATTGGGCTCAGCTGGGTGGTTCCCTCTTGGGCTCTCTTACACAGTTGGAGTCAGATGGTGACTGGCTCTGGAATCATCTGAAGACCGGACTGAGCTGGTTCCTTCACCTACAGGCCTGTTTTCTTGCCCTCTCTGTTTCCACACAGTGTCTCATCTTTCAGGGCCTCTCATCTTTCAGGACTAGTACTAGTCCATGGCCTGGGGTTGGGACCCCTGTGCTAGAGGATGACATGGCAGTCACACATTTGGCTGGCCTTTTAGTGGGAGGGAGATAGACCCTGGAATATTCTGAAGGATCAGTTCTCTTTTCCCAGTTGTCTTTTTCTTACTCTGTTGTTTAAATACAGAGTATAAATCATTTTTTGTATAGGCTATTCCTGGCAGATATGGGCCAAGCTTTGATTCATTGAGAGAAGGAAGCTTAGAGGTTACCAAGACCAGTGCTTCCCAAATCTCCTTATTATCCAAATCACCGAGGAAGCTTTAAAAAGTCACACAAGGCTTGTTTAATCAGCATCTCCAGGACACAGGAAGCAGAAAAAGAGGAGGAAAAAGAAGAGGAGGAGACAAGGATGTCTCATATGTGGGAAAATCCCAGAGACTCCTACACTAGACGGAAAGTTGGCTATGTCAGTGGTCCCCAAATGCCACACTACTCAGGAAAACAGGAAAACAAGAAAAAAATACATTTTCTGTATTAGAACTGGAGTGTGTGGATGTCTGTATCAGAGTCTGCATTTTCAAAATAATTTCCAGGAGTGAGTAAGAGATAGGAAGATGAAGAAGAGAGTTATGATGAGGAAGAGGTAGGAAATGAGAAGGAAAACTTGGCTTGCATCTTGCAGATAATGAGTAAATGCTAAAGTGCTTGATGGAGGCCCAGGGAGAAGGGGAGGAGTGAGGGGTGGGAGGTAGCTGTATACATCTGGAGGAGGGAGGAGATGACATCTGCCTCTGCTGGGTCACTCAGATTTGGAATGTCCTTGCAAGGAAGCGCATTCTGATTTTGAACGGCTGCTCTTGATAAAAACTCATTCTCCATTTCCTTCTGCCATTCATAGGATGTGGCTTTGGAGCCCCCTGTCCTAAGCCTCCTTATCCCAGCTTTCATCCATTCCTTCAGTAGGCATTTATTTAATGCCTAATGTGGATGACACGGTTTGGCTGTGTCCCCACCCAAATCTCATCTTGAATTGTAGCTCCCATAATTCCTACTTGTTGTGGGAGGGACCCTGTGGGAGATCATTGAATCTTGGGGGGTGGTTTCCCTGATACTGTTCTTGTGGTAGTGAATGTCTCACATGATCTGCTGGTTTTGTAAAGGGAAACCCCTTTTGTCTGGTTCTCATTTCTGTTTTGCTGCTGCCATGAAAGAAGTGCGTTTCACCTTCTGCCATGATTGTGAGGCCTCCCCAGCCGTGTGGAACTGTGGGTTCATTAAACCTCTTTTTCTTTATAGATCACCCAATCTCGAGTATGTCTTTATCAGCAGCGTGAGAACAGACTAATACAGTGGTCATGGTTTTCTTATTTCCTTTTTTCTCTAAATCCCTCTTCCACTTCTGTTACCTTCCACTTATCCCAAGAAATGGTTACTCAACAAATTCAAAACCCTTATAAGGATTTGGACACAGCTTGAGCCAAGATTTATCTTTGTTCGGCAACCCCTGTTTGTTTTGTCTCTTGAGAGTATGTACAAAATGATACTGTAAACAGGATTTTAAGTGGCGTGTGTAATTTAGTGAAGAGAACCAAATAATGTTCTACCACAATTTGTATGCCAATTATAAATCATTCTTTTCCATTAATTAAAGGAGTAGCTCTTTGATTGCTTACCAGTAGGATGCAAAAATGATTAGTGTTTTATTTAAAATATTTTACATTTTATTAAACCACCTTGGCTTCTGACTACTCTTGACTCACAAACAGTTAGCACAAACAGTTCTGTCCTTGGTGAACCCGATAAAATGATTTTCTTGTTCTGCTATAAAATGTAAAAGAGGCTCTTATAATTTGTTGCACAGTTTAAGACCCTGTTTTGTTTATTTGACCACCGTTTGGGGGTTGATGTTTGTTATTCTTTAGCATCTCAGTGAGTACAGGGGAAGTCTACTTGTTTGAGTACTTACCCATGTTGAATACAGTTATTGACACGGATTTAAAGGTGAGATTGACTCAGTTAATAAATATGACAGTTGATCTAGGAGGCATTCTGTTTGGAATAAATTGATAAATAAAGACAAAAGTTATAAAAAGAATATGTGTCTGCTTTTGCTTTGTACTTTGCTTACATACTTAGAGCAGTTCCTAGTTACTGCCTTTTTAATATAACCTGTATGACCATCTTCAAATCTGTGCCAATTTCAAGAGGAAGTTAAATACTCATGCAATTATATGGGTTACTCTTATTCTTAACTTGAACATTTCAGAAAATGCGTTTTATGGTAGTTTTTGGCCTAAGCATTTTACATGGCAGAGAGCTCCAGTTTATTCACTCAATAACAAATTGCAGTATGTATATGTGTGGATACCATGTTATACATGGGGGCTAAAAAAAAAAATGAAATGCAGTTCCTGCCCTCAAGGAGCTCTTAGTTTGCTAGTGGAGACAACTGATACACATCTTGATTGATGTTTTTTGCTTTTGACATAGAGTGTCGCTATTGCCCAGGCTAGAAGGCAGTGGTGCGATCTCGGCTCACTGCAACCTCTGCCTCCTGGGCTCAAGCTATCCTCGCACCTCAGCCTCCCGAGTGACTGGAACTACAAGCACCTGCCACCATGCGTGGCTAATTTTTGTGTGTTTGTACAGATGGGATTTTGCCATGTTGCCCAGGTTGGTCTCCTGAGCTGAAAGTGATCCGCCCACCTTGACCTCCCAAAATGCTGGGATTACAGGCATGAGCCACCATGCCCAGCCCCTTGTTTTGTTTTTTAATTGTTGTAAAATACACATAATATAAAATTTAACATTTTATCCATTTTTAAGTGTACAGGTCAGTTATATTAAGTACATTTATTATTTTTTTTGCAACCATCCCCACCATTCCTCTCCTGAACTTGCTCATTTTCCCAATCTGAGACACTGTGCCCATTCTTGATGAGTTTTAATATGCCTAGGACCACAGAGCTGTGGGAGGCCAGAGGATAGGAAACTCCCAGTGCTAAGGCAGTGTCAGGTCACGGGCAGCAATTGGCCTGAATGCCCCTTGCCCATCTTCTGCTGTGTCCAAGGATTGAAGACCTGCCACTGTGCAGCCTGGTCACTGTCTGAGCTGAAGAACCTGTCTCAGTGAGTGGGGAACTGGGATTCTCCTCTCTTGTGTTAGAGAGACTAAAACTGTAGTCCTACTTGACCTCTCACTCCTTTCTATAAATAGGAGCATCAACAGGTTCTTCCAAAGGAAGTCACTGCAATACACTGTTGTTAAGCCTTCTCAGCTTCTAGTTGGACTGCCTGGAACAGCCTAGAAGCTGGCAAGATTTATGGTCACTGGGGGCAACCGGGCAACCATAAATCTTCAACCCTGCTTGCCTTTATAGCGTCTGTGTAAGCTTGCTGGTTCAGAGCCACTGGGACTCAAAGTAAATCATTCAGTCAGTCACTTAGCAGATAATTATGGACCGCCCACTAGGTGTGAGACATTCTGTTTCTCCTTTCTTTTATGTCAATATTTAGCAGAAGTAGTAGTAGCAAGGCATCCAATTCTTGAATCTAGTTTCTCTTCCAAGGACTTTTTTTTTGAATCTCTAAGGTTGTTTTGAGTATGTCCTCCTCAATCCAAATTGTTCCCTGCTCAGGAGAAAATAAAGCTCTGGGGAGAGGCTTAACCGTTTAACCATGTACCATTTAACATCTCTTTCTGGGAATGGAAACATAGATAGCATAAATAATTTGTCCCGTTAGTATTTGCCACTGTTTTTCCTTTGAAAAATAAAGATGTGGTTCAATCACTTCATTTGTTAAAATTAAAGCACGGCCTCTCCTTCTCCCTGTCCATCTGCCGTCACTTGTGATCTGATTTGAGTGTCTGTTCTAGTAGCAGAAGCAACAGAGGTAGATGAGACAACAATTTACTGCCTCAATACAAACCTACTTTATGGCTGAGTCAGAATAACAAAATTGGGGTTTTCAAAATTAATTGGAATTTTATTCTACACTACTTGTCTGGAGTCTTAAGCTACAAAGCTGTTGTTGTAAAGGTGGAAATCTAGCCTAATCAGTGCCAATGGCATTTGCAGAAGATGCCAAGAACTTCCTGGGTCTCAGGAAGGCTGGAATGTGCTTGTCCTCCCTTCTCCCTCCCTCCAGTAAACACAACCTTCCACCCTCCCCTTAGGCTCCAGCTGCTGCTTACTTCACCCCTTTAGATCCCCGAGTTTGGGAGATGGCTGAAGTCTCTGTTGAAGGAATGGAGAAGGTTACAAGGATTGTCTCTGCCCCTGCCTTCCTCAGGCCTCCCAGAGGTGGGGGATGAGGGAGTCTTTGTGGAAGAGGAAAGAACTAAGGGAGGAGCCCAGTGTGAGAGGCTCAGCTCCCGCCTGCAGCACTTCCCTGCACCTGCCGCAGGTCCAATTCATGGGAACAGCTGGACTTTCTAGCCACTGTCGTTGGTCTAGTAAGTTAAACTGTGGGCCTCTTACCCACTGCAGTCACTCCCTGGAGGCGGCCTCAGAGCTCTGGCTCCAGAGGGCACCTGTCTTGCAAGGAGAGGTAAGAAATGTTTGAGTTGAACTGAATATTCACTGCCGGCCTGGGGTCAGTGAGGTTAGTGAGAAGGGAACAGGTGGCGTCAAAGCTAATGGGATGCTTTATGGTTGGCACATTGCTGATTTCCAGGCTGCTGTGGGAAGGCTGGTGGTGGGTATCCAGGTTGCTGTAGCGGGGTGGAGAGAAAGCGCCTCCTGTTTTCCAATGTGGAGGCAATCTGGCCATGACATCTGTGTCCCTGCCCACCATGGTGGAGAGGGGCCTGGATGCCTGGCATTGTGTGCCCCTGGCTGCCACAGTGGAGGAGGGCCTGGATGCCCGGCGTTGTGTGCCCCTGCTCTGGCTGCATGGTTGTCAGGTGACCATCCTCTCCAGGGAGGGGAGAGCTGCCCCTCGCTGACGGAGGGTGTGCGTGACTCGTTCCCCTGCCAGAATGTCGCATTCCTTGACATTTTGACCAGTCTTGCCACGTCCTATGGGTTAAGACCTGGATGATTACAAAAGTTGTGGAAGATGGTTTTCTCGACTCTTGTTTGCGATGGAGGTGCCAGCAGGGGCTGAGAAACACGGAGGGACCTTAGCAATGCCATCTGTTCTCAGAGGGGCTCAGGAGAAGCAAAGATGAGTGGTGGCCGAGGAATGGTGCCCCGACATAGTCCGGGCAGCCCCGCCGGCACTCATGCTGCTGAGCTTGGCTTCCACAGCCAGGGAGCAGGGTGTCTTTCTGTAGCAGCCATCTGCCTCGCTCATCATCACTTGGGATGGTTTTGTCTTACCTGCCAAGTGGTAGTTCTTATGTCTTGCAGATCTTTGAATCCTCAGCACCTAGCACAGTGCCCTGCCTGCAGTAGGGGTAACATAGCCAGGAAACATAGCACGCACGATTGTTTCTCCAAAAGATGCACAGAAATCAGTGAGCAGACAGAAGTGGTGGCCTTCCTTGTTTTTTTTATTGTCACCATCTGTAATGGAATGGCATCCTTTACTTAAACTGAACACCTTTGGAAGCAGTGGCTCTCAGAGGTTAATGCCTGTGGCTCCGAGCTATGGCGACACCTCACTCCGATATGACCATATGATGGGTCAGTGGCTTGGAAGGGGTTCTCAGGAATCTGCATTTTTACAAGCTCATGGGGGTGATTCTGGGGCAGGTGTTTTGTGAATGTGAATCATAACTTGAAAAAGAACACTTCAGGCTTTCAGCTGAGGCACGGCTATCATTTGAATGTGTCCCCTCCAAAATTTAGGTGTTGAAATTTAATGGCTAATGTGATAGTATTAAGAGGTGGCCCTTTAGGGATCTGCATTTAAAAAGTGATTAGGCTCTGAGAGCTCCTCCCTCATGAATGAGATCAAGGCCCCCGTAAAAGAGGCTTCATGCAGCTTTCGATTTCACTCTCCTCTGATCTGTGTGAGGACACAGTGTTCTGGAGGGTGCAGCAGGAAAGCGTCATCTTGGAAGCAGACACCTGGCCCTCAGCACACAATGAAGCCACCAGCCTCTTGATCTTGGACTCCAGAACTGAGAAAAAAATTTCTGTTCATGATCAGGCATGGTGTCTCACACCTGTAATCCCAGCTCTTTGGAGGCTAAGATGGGAGAATTGCTTGAGCCCAGGAGTTCAAGACCAACCTAGGCAATATAGTGAGATGCTGTCTCTACAAAATTTTATAACATTAGCCAGGCTTAGTGGCACGCATTTGCAGTTCTAGCTCCTTAGTAGGTTGAGGCAGGAGGATCACTGGAGCCCAGGATTTCAAGGTTACAGTGAGCTATGATTGTGCCACTATATCACAGCCTGGGTGACAGAGCGAGCATCTGTCTCTAAAAAAGAAAAAAAAAAAATCTGTTCTTTATATATTACCCAGCCTTTGGTATTTTGTCAGAGCAGCACAGATGGACTAAGTCAGACATGCTCTGGAAGGATTTTCCAGGTGAGGAATAAACAATGAGGAAGGTAACTCTGTCTCATTTCCACTTTCTTACACCTGGGGTGCTTCACACTTTAATTTTTGTCACACCTGGTGTAATCCCCTAGGTACACTTGAACATTAACCTTGTGGTACACCTTACGTTTTTGGTAGCATTATTGAAACCAGTTGATATATTAATATTTGAGGGCTTTTATAGGACACACACACACACACACACACACACACACACACACACACACACACCCCTGTAGGACGTACAATGAAAAACCAGTTAACTTTCCGAAGTACAGGATCTTAAGTAGACTCTGTTTGAGCCCTGGAGATTGGCAGTAGTCTCGGCTACCCCTCACGGTGCCGGGGTCTGAATTACTTGCCTCTCTGGGAAGCTGCCTTTTCTCCCTCCCTTGTGATCTTGCATCAAACGTTTCCTTAACCAAGTCTGCAGACTTAGGCTCGTCCTTCTCACCCTAAGGTGAATCGGCCAGCTCCCGTTCTCAGTCTGGGGAGTGCTCCTTTTCCACTGCTGAGCGGAGACCGGAGCAGGAGACAGTGATGCATCTCATGGCCCTGCCCCTGGCTCCCTTCTCTTTGGACACACCCCGGGGTGCAGCTGTGGCCTCCTCTGTAACAGATCTGCAGAAGAGCAAGATAAGAAGCAGCCATAGACCCTACATTTGTAACAGGAGAGGCCCAGACCTCCAGCTGGGGGATTAACATGTTCTCCAGAAATGGCTACTTATTCCCAAACTTGCTTCTTTCCTCCAAGTCTTCACTGAGAGCCTGAATGCATTCATAGCTGCCTCACAAGGAGTGTGGTCCCCTGAGTGTGTGAAAGCTGTTGTCATCCTCTAAGTGTCCATGGAGTTTCCTGGGCTCCAGCTGGCTGTGGATACCAGGGCTTCTTTAAAGTGCTGGGTTCCTGGAGCCACATGTCTGAAAGGGCTCTGCTCTCCTCCCTTGCTGCTCCAAAAGTCACGGAAGTCAAAAGGGAGAAATGATTTCCCCAGCCATGCTGCATCCTGAAAGGCACACAGCACAAGTTGTAGGCGCCATGCATTTTGAGGTCAGATTGTCCAGGTTTGGAACTAAGAAAGCGATCAGCCCCACTGAGCAGGATATTCAGACATTCCATCTGTAAATAGAGATGATGATAATACCCACCTCAGGGAATTGTTTGTCATTTTATTTACAAAATGATTATCAGGGCTGTGTGTCAGGCAGGGTCCCAGGCACTGCTCTTGGTCCTCCAGTATAGGGAGGGAGACTGAGAAATGTAAATCAGAAGTGTGTGGAAAGTACAGTTAAAGAGAGGTGCAGGGCATTCTGAGTTTCCAGGGCTGGGAGGTTGACCTCATCACAAGTCTGGCGAAGACATTTTGCTTTAGGAAGTGATGGCTGATGTGAGATAATGAGAAGAGTGTCCTGTACATGCACCTAGCATGTACAAAGGCCCCGTGGAGGCCTGGCTGGGGAGTGTCCTGAGGGATCGGAGGAGACCAGCAGATCTAGAGCTCAGGGAATCGAGGTGAGGCATTGAACGGAGAGGAGGCTGGGAGCCCAGAAGGGGAAGCCTTCCAGGCGGAGGTAAGAATGTTGGTCCTAAGACTAGTAGGAAGCCGCCCGTGGGTTCTAAGCTGGTGAATGACAGATCTGTGTTCTTAAAGTTGCTACTCTGGCTACAGAGTGGAAACTGGGATGGAGGAGTAATGAAGGTGGGTTTATGGAAGCCAGTTAAGGGGCTCCTGCTATAGCTTATGCAAAAGATGATTTAGCTTTCACTAGGGGGGCAGTGGAGGCGGTACAAAGTGCAGGTTTAGGAGACATTAAGCCATAGAATTGATAGTTATGGTGAGGGACTGGATGGCGGGAACAGGGAGAGGAGGTGTCAGGAGTGGAGTATTCCATGAACCGTCACATTGCCTGCATAAACATGCATTACACATAAACGATTATGGTAATAATTTACAAAGAATCATGCCCTTTGGTCTGCTCATTTCACGAGGCAGCTCTGGTTAAATGACTTTTTATTTTGGACTGGCCACATTCCCTAAGACCAAAGGCAGCTGGGTCCGTGTGCCCAGGGGGCCTGCCCTCTGACCCTGGTGTAGCCTTGCATCAAGCCTGAGCTCCTCTCTCCCCTCTCCTGTGTGGTGTGAGGGAGGTAGTACAAGGAATGTTCTAGCAAGTTTCTCATCCTCATGCAGAACATCCCTGGTGGGTGCCCAGCCCCCCCACAAGGCTTGCCAGCCTTGAGTTTCTGTGAGTCTCTGTGTCCCTCCTCTGTATCCCCACTCTGACACGCAGGCTGGGCCCCATGGAAGAGGTACTGCCTGGCTCCGGCTGGCTTTTCCCAGATCAAGCCCATGCCTTCTTGCCTCAGGCTGTCCTGGCGCCTGGCTTTGCTTTTCCCTTTCTCATTGGCACCCTTGCTGTTCTTAGGTTTGGGGCAGGCCCGTGTCTTGTCAGCAGCAACCCTGGCTCCTCTCAACCAGAAACTGGAGTCCCCATTGGGCAGAAGAGGCTTCGGCTGACTTTGCCGCTCCTTTGCCGCTGGGACAGCCCTGCAGGCTCTTCTCTGGGAGGTTCCCCGTGGTGCCCTCCCACACAGCCTGGCTTGGTCTCAGGGCTGAAGCTGAGGACCTGGGTGTGCCTCAGTTGGCCGAACGTCATTGTGCGACTCACACCTGGACCTTTTGCCCAGCCCTCGACTGTAAGAAGAACCAGCAGAGCCAGTCACAGGAAGTCCTGGCCCTTACCTTCCCAGGTTCAGCCACCACCAACATATTAGTCTTGGACTTTTGTTTTGTTTTAATTTGATAACTTAATTTTTTAAAGCATTTTAGATTTACAGAAAAATTGAGCCGAAAGCACAGAGAATTCTCATCTACCCCTTTCTTTCTCCTCCCTCCATTCCAGTTGCCCTTTTTCTTAACATCTTGCATTAGTGTGGTGTCTTGGTTACAATTGCTGAGACAATCTTGCTATGTTATTATTAACTAAAGCGCCTCATTTCCATTCAGGCTCACTCTTTGTGTTGTACATCCTGTGAGTTCTGGGGTTGTGTGTCCTTTTTCTCTAATTGGGTTTTGACAAATGTATGATGACATAGATGCACCCTTACAAGATCATACAGGTTTTCTGGCCTGAACATTGCCCTGTGCTCTGCCTTAGTCATCTCTCTCTCCCTGTTGGCCCCTGGCAATCCCTGACGGTTTTACTATCTCCATATTTCAGTCTGTTCCAGAATGTCCTGTAGTTGGAATCATGCAGTATGGGTACCTTTCCGGTTTGGCTTCGTTCACTTAGGGATCTGCATTTAAGGGTCCGTCGTGTCTTTTTATGCTTGATGGCCCATATCAACAATGGTCTTTCATACTCCCAAGTGCAATGTGTCTGCTCACCAGCTGAGGCCTTGCCATGGGATTCACAATTTCCTCTCAGTGTCTTCCAAGCAGCTTTTCCATATCATCTTCTCAGGCTTCTGTGCACCTGCCAGTACTGGACATATTTGGCTGTTGCTGATCTAGGAGCCTTCCCAAGGCAGGTGGTGAAACGGTCTGGATTTCATGTTCTGTATTAGGAAATCTAACACTGCAGCAACCCCGAATGCCTCGTTCATGGGCAGTTGATAGTGCAGGGCAACCGTCTTCTCTCCAAGAACTGGCTAGAACAGGCTTCTGCCCACTGCTTTTATTCCATCATCAGGTAATTTGAGTGTTTCCAGTCTAAGAGAATTCCACTGCAGATCTGGATGTGGACCATCTTCTATCAGAGACAGTTCAGGCTCAGTCCCTAAATTAATGGGAAGCAAGACATAGGCAAGTGTGACTTCTTAGAGACAGGCTGGACTGCTGCTGCTCTGTCCTTGGGTTGTGCCAGCCCTTCCTTTATTCTTTCCCAGTGTCCTTATCCATTGCCTGTAGCCCAGGACCAGCACCAAGCCTGTAGGTTCTGCGTGGCATTCCTGTCCCGCCCGGGGATCTTCATGTAGGTGCTGCACGGGGAAAGAAGGGTGCTGAGAGGAGAGGCTGCTGTCAGCACAGGAGCCATGAGGGTGGTGGCCATTTGGCCACTATGTCCAGTGCTTTCAAGGTGTCCTCAGTGTCCTCATTTATGCCATGGCTTAGAAGATTGTCCTTGCCATCTTTATGAACTGTCTCAGCCATCACTTATTTTCACTTTCCTCATGGGGACCAACCTGCTGACTTTCTCGTCACTGGGGCATTGTTAACTACCAGCTGTGCGTATTTAGTGTTCATATGCAGAGCAAAGTGTGATCGTCTCTGGGACGCTCTGCATCTGGGTTTTTTTGCTGACATTTACTTTTCCTTTTTTCTCTTTGAATGCTGTGGTTTTGAACAAGTTGGTAATGTGATCAGTTTTCACTTACGATTTTCAGGCATCAGGAGTACAAGATTCCCTGGAAGAGACATTTGCATGGAATATTTACTTATTTGAAGAGGAATCAGATGTGCCCAGTCAACTTAGCACCCGCTGAGGTCCTGTCGCCATTTGTTGAGTTTGCACAACATGCCTGGGCATGATTGTGCCAGATTTCTGTCCAGCCCTGAGAATTAGCAAGCAGTCTGCATTTTACAGGTGTGGGAACTAAGGGTTAGGGGATGCGTTACGCTGCCCAACTCTCATGGGTTGTGAGAGGCAGAGATGAAATTGAAACCTGGGCCTCCCTCTCTCCAAACTCCATGCTCTGGGTGCAACACCACTTGGCCCCTCCCCAAGGGACCTCCTCTGTGCTGAGAAGCAGGGCAGCCTGGGGCATACATGGGAAGTCGGAGGCTTCAGTCACTTTATTCCCATGCTGTGCTCTGTTCACCAGACTCCCTAGGGTCCTCCCATCACAGGAGAAAGTGGCCTCTTGAGCCCTTTGAGATCAAGGCTGGGCATAGAACACCACCGTGGCTCAAACTCAGAGTCTTTTTTTTTTTAAACTATGTCTGGAGCACTTTGATAATCTCTCCAGAGATATTCGTTTGCTAAAATGAATTGCTAAATGTAGGAGAGAGTTTTGGGGGCATGACTGAAGCCTGCCATGGGTGCCAGTGATACTGGCAGCTTCCCTGGTGGGTGGGAAAGAGAAACCTGCCTGGTGGGTGGGTTCAGGACCTGGAAAAGACCTCCTTAGCCTAGTTCCTTGTTGCTTTGCTGCCGCCCCCAGGCAGTTCAGCCTGGGCTTAGTCAGCGTCTAGCAGCCTCACTGAACTTTTAGGACCAAGAGCCATCACACTGGCCTGCTGCTGCTGTTGCATAGGCGTGAGCTTGGTACTTGTCATCTCGCAACGTGCTCAGTGGCTCACCCAACTACAGTACCTGGTGGAGCTCTTGAGATACCCGTTTGCTCTCTGAGGTTTGGATCAGCAGTGACCCAGATAAGAGTTCATTTGTAAGAACAAAATATATATCATGCTTGGGAGGCTGAGGTGGGCGGATCACTTGATGTCAGGAGTTCGAGACAGGTCTGGCCAACATGGTGATACCCCGTCTCTGCTAAAAATACAAAAATTAGCTGGGTATGGTGGCAGGCGCCTGTAATCTCAGCTACTCGGGAGGCTGAGGCAGGAGAATCCCTTGAACTTGGGAGGCGGAGATTGCAGTGAGCTGAGATAGCACCACTACACTCCAGCCTGGGTGACAGAACGAGCCTCCATCTCACAAACAAAAAAAAAAAAAAATAAAAGAAAAGAAAAGAAGAAAGAAAAGGAAATATATATCATGCTACCCCTTAGCTGAAGCCAGTGTCATCTCTTCCTAGCTTATTTCTGTGGCTTCTTAAGTGGTCTTGTCGTGTATACCTTCCTTTCTTACAGGGAAACCATAACCCATCGTGCCTCTGTCCTAACCCACCAATGGCTTTTCTCTTGCTCATGGTCAAGTTAGAGGCTTTACAGGGTCCTCTGAGTCTCCATATGCTCTGACCCTTCCCCCGCCATGGCCCCACCTCTGCTACAGTGACCCTGGGGCTCCTGGCAGCTTTTCAGACACAGCCTGGCATTATGTGTTTTCCCCTGATGCAGTGTCTTTAATCAGACGCCTTTCTCGCTGAACCTTACCCTGTCACTGCCCGATTTAAAACTCCAGGCCCCGCTACTCTCTATCTCTCTCCCCTGCCTAATTTTTCTGCAAAGTATTTATCACCCTTTGTCATGCTACCTATGGTACTTATTTGATTATTGTCTGTCTTCCCCTGTTAGAGTTTAATCCCCATGAGAGCAAATATTTTTGTCAGTTGTTTATTCTTCATCCCTGGCATCTAGGACAGCACCTGGCAGATAGTAGGTGCTCAGTAAATTGGTGCTGCAGGGGTTTGCCTGGTGTCCTGAGATCCTGATATAGATGTGCCTAGTTCTAGAATAATCTGACATAACACGTGATGTGAATCTTCATGTGTGAGCGCTGGTATTTGTTTTACAGTGTTGATTTGTGAGATATTGCCATTCCTGCTCACTTGTGTTGGAATGTGTCTTCATGAGCAGGAGGAAAGGGAGGCGTTCTATATGGGGCGTGGGGATGGCCCCTGCTGGGAGCTCTCCTCTCTGCCACACAGCTGTCATTTGCGTCTGTGTCAGTGCCCCAGAAGTGAACCTTCATAGGATATAGGTAGGTCAGGACCTGCTCTCCTGGGTGACAAGAACAGCGATTCCTGTAAATATTATGTAAAACATTCCTTCACTTCACCATGGCGTCAGGTTCAGTCAGGCTATTTTGATTTTTTTTTTTTTTTTTTGAGACAGAGTCTTGCTCTCTTGCCCAGGCTAGAGAGCAGTGGCATGATCTTGGCTCACTAAAACCTCTGCCTCCCGGGTTCCAGCAATTCTTCTGCCTCAGCCTCCTGAGTAGCTGAGATTACAGGCACGTGCCACTATGCTCGGCTAATTTTTGTATTTTTAGTGGCGACGGGGTTTCAACATGTTGGTCGGGCTGTTCTTGAACTCCAGACCTCGTGATCTGCCTGCCTCGATCTCCCAAAGTGCTGGGATTACAGGTGTGAGCCACTGTGCCTGGCCTATTTTGATGTTTTTAAAAAGGGCTTTGGGAGGACTTTGCTCTCTGGCTCTAAGCAAGCTTTAGCCATTTGTTTAACTTTTAAAACAAATGTGTATTCGGGAAATACTGGTAATATGGGACCCCACTGGAAAGGCATGTGCTTGTTTACCCATGCTACTTCTGTCTAAGGCGCAAGGTGAGGCCATCCTACCCCAACCACTCTAAATGGCCTGGCCACCTGTGCAGATGGGTACCCGGTGGGGCTGGGCCCTTGGTTGGCATCAGGCAGGTTCATCTGCATGCCTTGCGTGCTCCCCAGCTTGTCAAGCCTCCATCTGCTTTGTTCTTCACTCTGGCGTCCCATGGACCTTCCTCAATCTGGATTTAGGAACATGCCCTCTGGCCTTCATGAGCCACAACTGTAGAGGCTATAAGAAAATCAAAGTTTGCTTCTCTATTTTGCTGGAGCACTCCTTTCCAAAATAGGAGGTAAATATATGAAGATGCAAGGCCCAATGTGTCTTAAAATATCTGTCGTATTTTCTCTACTCTTTCTAGATAGATTGGGAATGTCTTAGTTCATTTTCTGTCGCTGTGACAGAAGACTACAGACTAGGTAATGTATAAAGAAAATAAATTTATTTCTTTTAGTTCTGGAGGAAGCTCAATGTCAGCAGGCTTCCCAATGGAAGCCAAGAGCAAGGATTTCAGAATCCCAAGAGGAAACAATTTCCAACCTCAAGGCCTGGGAAATTCAAGGTTGAGGGGTCATATCTGGTTGGCTTCTGGTGAGAGCCTTCATCCCGTGTCATAGCATGGCAGAAAACTGGAAGGGCAGGCGAGTGCTTGAGAAAAGAGATGGGGCAAAGGGGGCCTACCCACTTTATAACAACCAGCCTCATGGAAACCAACCCAGTCTCTGGAGAATGGTGTTAATGCACACATGAGGGCATGCCCCCATGACCTAATTGCCTCTGAAAGTTCCCACTACCTCTCACCCAGTACTGTTGCACTGGGGACCAAATTTCACCCTGAGTTTTGGAGGGGTCAAACCACATCCACACCACAGCAGGGAGGATGTAGGCCTTGAGATTGGAAATGGTTTCCTCTCGGGTTTCTGGAATCCTTGCTGTTGGCTTCCACGCTCTGTTGCTTTAGGGAAACCCACTGACATTAATTCTCTATCTTCCATGTGTGGCCTGGTTTTCTTCTGAAAGCTTCCAGGATCCTCCCTTTATCCCCGGTGTTCTGACTTTGTATAGTGATGTGTCATGGGGTAGGTTTGGCCCCTTGTTAAGTGGGAACATAAGTTTTTGCAGATTCCAGGGCTGATTTAAATATTTAATGTTATATTACTTAAATACATACCACTTAAAACTGGGTATAAATTCCTTATGCTATGGTTATAAAAATCACATCCAAATTGCAAATTAAACATGAAGTACCCAGCTAATGAAACTCAAATGCACAACATCGCTTTGCTGTGATGGCTGGCTTCACTCCTTTTGTCACAGGAATTAGGTACAGATTGCCGTCGCTCAGTGTCCTTTGAGTGATAACGTTTGGCTTCACTTGGCGTGAATGAGTCATGTATATATTAAATCTACCCTGTGGCTTTTTTCTCATTAGCCACAATAATTAACATAATTCTGCTTGATGCCAATGTGTAAACACAGAGGAGCCCGGCACAGCGTGGTTATAGCACGGCTGTCCAGACTATTCTTAGACTGTGCTTGCTTACAGGAATTATTTTGGATTGTCATTACAACGAAAACATGAAATGTAAATGTTTTCATAGAGAGCTCACATAATCCCGAGGAATTTGGTTCTTTTTATATGCTTCCTATGCCGGTTTTCTCCCATAAGCCTATAGAAAGGTGAGCTATAAGAAATCGTGGCTATTGTTCAGATGAGTGGTTGAACAGGTCATAATAAACTGGCATTTGCCCCTCCCCACCCCTGCCACCCCACGTTTCTCTGTCAGCTGCCGCAATTTGCACAGCAGTTTAATCCCATGTTACGTCGCCATCCATATTTTGAGATGGAGACAGATGTGTCTCCTGGAGCTTGGAGACCATGATCCATTTTTCAGGTGAAGTTTTAGCTTAAACATTGCTGCCCGCCACCTTCACTGCTGTGGGCAGGGGTAACATTTGTATTTTTTGGAAGCTAACATGACATCGGAGAGGGCTCACAGTGTAAACTTTCTGGCTAGTTAGAAGTGTGTGTGTATATCTGTGTGTTTATTTGTGTGTGTGTGTGCGCGCGCGCGCATGTGGAGTGATGTGGAGTGTGTGCATTCCTGTGTGTGTATGCTTGTGTATATATTTGTGTGTGTGTGCATGTGAGTGTATGATTGTGTGTGGAGTGTGTGTATTCATCTGTGTGTATGTTTGTGTATATATTTGTGTGTGTGTGTGCCTGTGAATGAGTGGTGTGGATTGTGTGTATTAATCTGTGTGTATGTGTATATATTTGTGTGTGTGTGCATGTGAGTGTATGAGTGTGTGTGGAGTGTGTGTATTCATCTGTGTGTATGTGTATATATTTGTGTGTGTGTGTGCATGTGAGTAGTGTGGAGTGTGTGTATTCATGTGTGTGTATGTTTGTGTATATATTTGTGTGTGTGTGTGGATGTGAGTGTATTAATGGTGTGGAGTGTGTGTATTCATCTGTGTGTTTGTGTATATATTTGTGTGTGTGTGTGCATGTGAGTGGTGTGGAGTGTGTGTATTCATGTGTGTGTATGTTTGTGTATATATTTGTGTGTGTGTACCTGTGAGTGAGTGGTGTGGTGTGTGTGTATTCATCTGTGTGTATGTGTGTGTATTTGTGTGTGTGTGCATGTGAGTGTGAGTGGTGTGGTGTGTGTGTATTCATCTATGTGTATGTTTGTGTATATATTTTTGTGTGTGCATGTGAGTGTATGAGTGGTGTGGAGTGTGTGTATTCATGTGTGTGTATGTTTGTGTACATATTTGTGTGTGTGTGGATGTGAGTGTATGAATGGTGTGGAGTGTGTGTATTCATCTGTGTATCTGTGTATATATTTGTGTGTGTGTGTGCATGTGAGTGGTATGGAGTGTGTGTATTCATGTGTGTGTATGTTTGTGTATATATTTGTGTGTGTGTGTGTGCATGTGAGTGTATTAGTGTGGAGTGTGTGTATTCGTGTGTATATGTGTATATATTTGTGTGTGTGTGCATGTGTTTGGTGTGGAGTGTGTGTATTCATGTGTGTGTATGTTTGTGTATATATTTGTGTGTGTGTGCATGTGAGTGGTGTGGAGTGTATATATTCATGTGTGTGTATGTTTGTGTATATATTTGTGTGTGTGTGCATGTGAGTGTATGAATGGTATGGATTTTGTGTATTAATGTGTGTGTATGTTTGTGTATATATTTGTGTGTGTGTGCGCTTGTGAGTGTATGAGTGGTATGGATTTTGTGTATTAATGTGTGTGTATGTTTGTGTATATATTTGTGTGTGTGTGCTTGTGAGTGTATGAGTGGCATGAATTTTGTGTATTCATGTGTGTGTGTGTATATATTTGTGTGTGTGTGTGTGTGTGTGTTGTCACTGCAGGCCAGCTGTGTTTCAGGACTCTGCTTTGCTTGCATTTCTGCATCCTGGTACCTGAGCCTGTTCTGAGCTTCCATCCGTGGCATGCCCAGCACCAGGCTCTGCAGCGCTTCCCAGTGTGGTGGCAGTGTGGGGTACCGCTGCTGCTTGCAAGCTGGGGCAGGGGTGCTGGTGATGGCCAAGCCTGCACTGCGTGTTGGTTTGTGAGGTGTCTTCAGGGCTCCGGTGTGCTCCTGTCATTGCTGTCCTTCTCCAAAACCTCTCAGGCTCAGAACCTGGATCTTATCTTTACCTTTTCTTTCCCCCTCATCCCCCATCCAGTTCATCTCCAAACTCCATCTGTTTATTCCTCCCTATTATCACTGTTTTAAAATCTTATTCTTGCCGGGATCATCTTCAAGCCCTGTTGCTTCGCACCTGATGCATGGCCTTTGCACTGCCTCCTGCCCCCTCCCTGTTACCCGCGCTCCACAGCGGGGCCAGCTCTTCCTTCTGTCATTCCTCTCACTTGTTCTGGAGCCATGGAACCTTCAGTGAGGACAGTCTCTGCAGGACAAGGGGAGCCGGCAGCCTATGGGCCAATGGGTTTTGTTTATCCTACACAATATTTTAAGAAGTTGCCAGACAGCTTTAAAAACTGGATTTTTCTACGTTAAAAAACTCTACTTTCAGTTATTCCTGAAAACATAGACAATCCAGCAGCACTGAGCACATATTCTTAGAAGGTGACAGGAGGTGGGAATGGTGTGTTCCCTGCTCCTTCCCCTCGGGCCGTGTTTTCTGCAGTTTGCTGCACTCCTCACTCTATGGTATAGCCCCTCAGCCTGCCCCATTTCTGTCACCTGTCTGGCCCCCATCAACATGCATGTTTGTAGCCCAGAGTTGACTGGCTTCCAGGTCAGGGACCTTTCTACACCCATAGTTAGAACTCATCTTGTCTTTTTGCCTCCTGCTACCATTTTGCCTCTTGGGAGTTCTCTCCCTTCCCCCTAAACCTGTTCAAATCCTGTCATTCCACAAGGCCAGCTCACCTCCTCCCTCCTATGTGAAACCTCCCTGCCTGCCGCTGGCAGAGTTTTCTCCCTCCCTGAATTACTAAAGCACTCCAGGTTTGTCTGTGGCTTTGGGGCCATTGCGTGTCATTGTGTTTGTCAGAGCTGTGTTTAGACGGCCCGTCCCCCAGGGCCAGGGCCTCACTGTGGCTGACACACAGCGCCTTGCTCACTGTGGACTGTGGGTTCTCAACAAATCTACGACAAGAAAGGTGTGTAGAGGTGACCCAGGGCCTCATGCTATGGGTACCAATAGGAGGGCCTCTCACTAATGTGGGGCAGGGTGTAGCTGATAACTTCCCCAGCAGCTCTGAAGACGGTTGTTTCCCTTTTTGTCACCAGAGCCACTGTTTAGGGACACATCTTTAATGTGGGAAAATGCCCAAACACAACTAAGCTCTGGGACATCATGGTAGGCCATGGGTGTGTTCCCTCCGTTGTAAGTGATTTGATCTGTCACTAAGGTCATTCAGTGATACTGCTTTAAGATCAGCATACAGAAAAGAAAGTTAAATAGGACTTCAGTGAAATTTAGAATATTTCCATACTTCTCATTCAGAATATTAAGTACAAATCTACAGGATTCTCTACTTGGTACTAGGTGCTGTCTTTGCCTCCCAGGACTCTCCCTCCCAAGAGCCTCTGGGTCTCTGTGTTCTTCTCACCTGGGTTTTGTTTCAGCCCCACTGACATTCAGAACACCTGGAGCGCATGCTGAGCTGGGAGCACGATGCCTGTCCTCTCCTATGCCTCTGATAAATCCGGGTGGGATTTCTGAGAAGCAGCATAGGTTGGTAAAAAGCGCAGATGCTTAATGACTGTTGTGATGACTCAATCACTTGAGGTTTTCCCCAACCCTTGAGATCTGGGCTTTGTTTGCATCAGCTTTCTGGCTTGCAAAACCAAGCTCAGGGTTTCTTATCACATGCCCTTGGGTAGTGAGAGCGACCTTGAGATGCCTGGCATTTTTTTTCTTTACTCCTGTCGAGCCCCTTTGAGAGGGAAAGGAGCTTTGCTTCCCAACTTCTGGGCCAGAGGGCGAGTGTACTCCAGGGCAGCACTGTCTAATAGCGCTTTGTGCCACAATGCAAGCGTTCTCCATCTGTGCTCTCCGGTGCAGTAGCCACTGGCCTCGTGTAGCTATTGAGCACTTGAGATGTGGCCATTGCGACTGAGGAACTGAATTGTATTTCATTTTAGTGTATTCAAATGTGCTTACCACATGTGCTTACCATATGGGACAGCCCAAATCTCAGGGGCTGGGGAAAATGGGTCAGTGCAATACCTAACAGAGAGCCGTGCGCAGTCCTAATGGGAAGATGCCTAATTGAAGATGCCTACTGCGTAGGGCGAGGCTCTACACTGCTGTGCAAGTCAAAGCCTGTTTGGCCAAACTTGGCTGGCATCAAAACGTTTTGAATAATATTTGCAGAAAAACCCATTGCTGTGCTGTTCTGAGGAGGGCATTAGTTACTAATCGTTCTTTCATTTCCTTTAAAAATAGCAGACACCAAGCTCCGTTAGTTGTGATTTAAGGACCCACAGTGGTATAGCTTGTGAGTGCAGTCACCTACCGCATAACAGCATTTCAGTCAACAGTGGACTGCATATATGACAGTGGTCCCATAAGATTATAAGACCCTATTTTTACTGTACCATTTCTACGTTTAGATGCACAAATACTTCCCACTGTGTTACTGTTGCCTACATTATTCCATATGGTAATATACTGTCCAGGTTTATAACCTAGGAGCAATAGGCTGTGCCATACAGCCTGGGTGTGTGGTAAGCTAGGTCATCTAGATTTGTGTAAATTCACTCTGTGATGCTTGCACAACAATGCTCCTAGCCATCGAAAGGTCATCCTTCAGCTTTATTATCATCAAAGCATTTCAACTTCCTGTTTCTACATCATCAGCTTCTATTAATAGCTACAGGATTGTTAAGTATAAATATGAAAATTATGTTGAGGAGTACAAGATCTTTCTTCCATTAGGCAGAACCGCACAGATGAGATCTAAAACATTCACATTGATAAATACTGCTTTTGAAGTGGATTTTTCCCCATAAGAGCCAAGCAAAGGATCAAAACAGAAATTCTCCACAGAAACAGGAATAAATCACTAGAGAGGTTGTTTCTGGAATTTTCCTGTCCATTGAGCGCCTGTCCATGGAGCTAATGTCAGCAAGGATAGTGTATCATATTCCTTGACTTCCTCAGTATACTAGGGTCCTCACTTTTGTGTTGTAACACACACGCAAGAGGTTGAGTAGTATTACTGAATAAATGCACTTTAGTAGGAAGGAAACTTTCAGAAAGTCAGCCTCTCCTGGGAAGCCAAGACAAACAGCTCTTGGAGCCAAGACACAGAGAGGCCACACCCAGGGAATGCCCAGGTGTCCCCAGTGTCCCCATGCACACTTTTCTCTCTAGCTCCTGCAGATGCTTCTCAGCCATCCCTGTGGCTGGAAGGAGTTGGATTGCGGTGACTCCTGATGAAATGCAAAATTGCAGGACTCTCTTAAATGCTCTTTTATTTTGACATTTTAAAATGCTATTCTGAGAGGTATAGAGAAGACTTAGGTAACAGAAGAGATGAGAAGTAGCCAAGATCTCCTCTGAAGTTCAGATTCCAAGTTAGTGAGGTCTTGCACCAAATCCAGCTGGCCCTTCTTCCCTCTTTTCGGGACTAGATGTCTTTGGTGGCAAGAATATTAAACTAGACCCACGCTGACTGCAACAATGAAAGGGGTTGACTCACTCACCGATAGGCAGGCTTCAGAGGTGGTTTGATGCAGGGATGTGGTGATTTTACCTAGAGCCCTGTTTTCTTATTCTCTTCAGCTCCGCCCACTGTGGAGTCAGCGCCTCATCCTAAACTCAGCCTCTCTTCAGGGTTGTATGGTGGCCACCGGTAATTTCTGGTGCCACACTTCTTTGGTTCAGAGGGAGTGAAGGGGACGTTCTTGTTAAAAGAGCACCTTTTCCCAGAGCCCCCTTAGTTCTTAGTTGGACCACGTGTCTTCTCTTACGTCAGTAACTGGGGCTAAAGCAATGCTGATGCCCTAAATCCCATGGTGGAGTCAGGTTTTCCATAGACCCAGAGCTGTGAAGGAAGATGTGGACCCCCAAATAAAGATTGGGGTAATCGCCCAGCAAAGAGTAGCTCTTAGATAGGAAACTACCATCTCCCAGCTCTATCATCTGCCAGTCTCCCCTTATATACTTACAGATGCAGCTTTCTGCTAGAAAGTAGAAAATTCTCACTTTTTTGAAAGATTACTTTTATGGCTTTGTGACTATTAATTCTCCTTTGCTCCCCCCCTTCTTTTCCCCCACTCTTCTTTTCCTTCCTTCCTTCATTTCTCTTCTTCCTCTGTCCCCATCCCTCCTTCCCTTTTCCTTTCTTCTCCCCTCTTCTCCTCTTTACCCCTTCATCCTGTTTCCCCTTTCTTCTCTTTCCTTCCCTCCTCTCCTCCTAGCCTCTCCTTACCCTCTTATCCGTCAGCCCTTCTCAATTGATGATCTAGTTGTTTGTTCAACTTAATCTAACTGGTGGGGTACAGTTAGGTTTCTTACTAAATTAAACGCCTTCATATCCTCCCACTGTCCCCCAGGAAGAAGAAATGCCAGAGGTAGAAATTGACATTGATGATCTTCTTGATGCAGACAGTGATGAAGAGAGAGCTTCAAAATTACAGGTAAGCAGTTTTCAAAATTCTAATCATGGATACTCGGGAGTCTACTTGGGTCTCCAGAGCTTGGCATGAACTGATTCCGCCCTGTGGTGGAGTTGGCACCAGGACCTGGGCCATGGCTGTTTGCAGAGAGGAAGGCAATGGGCTGCTAAGTGTTTGCCCTCTTAAACTGCCTCTCTGAGGATAAAGCAGCTCTTGACTATAGTCTGTTCTCAAAGTACCTTATGGGTGTAACTTTCTCCAGCCCCATTTTCTTGGGAGAAACAGCTGATTCTGCTTCCAAAGATCCACTTGCCAGGGAAGGAAATTGATACCCCACAGTTGCATGAGAAAGAGAAGGACTGAGCTAGCACTGGAATATCCAAGCCCAGGGCTCCGGTATCACAGTTGTGGACTGTATCATTCATGAAATTAATTTCTAAATATGATTGCTTATGACATAATTCTATTTAGTAGACGATCTCTTCATAGACAGTGTTCACCTCATAGCATTGCAGTACAACGATGGATATTGAGATGTCTAGTATTTCTTTAGTGGACAGCAATAAAGTACAGTACTTATTTCCCTTCCCACAGTAGGTCAAATCTATCATTTTTAAATCTACATTTGGGAGTTTCTAAAACCAGTTGACTTTTGACTTGCCATTGTTCTTAATGTCCACTGATAATTACTGTTAATGGCTGTTGGTGACCACAAATGGCAAATAGCCACTACGGCAATCAAAGGGCACATTTTAATGTATTAATGTGTTTAATGCATTAGTCATTACTAGTGTCCCTTGAGTGGTGAACAGTCTGAGTTATGAAAATTAGTTCTTCTTAGTAGATTTAGCTGGGAGAAAATAGCATCCTAGTTATAAAATTTTAAAAAGATAATGCAGGTATCAGTTCTATAGAAAATGTAATGACATAACAAAGTTTTCTTAACATTGAGAACTTGAAAGGAGTTTTTAAGCTATCATCACCCCCCAACTCCCAGTTCCCAGGTGAGGACCCAAGCTAGTTTATGGCTACATTGCACTTAAACCCTTTGCTTTCTGAGTGCAGTGTGGGTGCCACCATCTTGCACAGGCTGGCTCAACTTGAATATCCACCAAGTTGGCAGCCAAAGGAAAGGTGTGTGCATGCGTGTGTGCACACAGAGGAGGCAAAAAGTCATTGACCGGAGGAGTGGGTTTGAAACCATTTGGATCTTGCTGGGTTATATCCAGTTAATTAAAGGAAAACTGGAGAGGGGGATTTGGTTCCTGTGGAAGGCCATCCTGGATTTGAGCTACTGAGTTAGTCCAGATCTCTCTGAAGTCTACAACCTAATGGATGCTTGAGCGTCCCTGTCCTTCTTTAAAAGAAACTGTTCCTCAGCAAGGCATTCAAGACGTGGTCAAGGGGCCCGGTGTGGTAGCTCATGCCTGTAATCCCAGTGCTTTGGGAGGCCAAGGCGAGTGGATCACGCGAGGTCAGGAGTTTGAGACCAGCCTGGCTAACATGGCAAAAACCCGTCTCTACTAAAAATACAAAAATTAGCCAGGCGTGGTGGTGTGCACCTGTAGTCCCAGCTATTCGGAAGGCTGAGGCAGGAGAATTGCTTGAACCGGGAGGCGGAGGTTGCAATGAGCTGAGATCATACCACTGCACTCTAGTCTGGGAGACAGAGCAAGACTGTGTCTCAAAACAAACAAACAAACAAACACACAGACAAAAAAACAAAAACAAACAAAAAACGAACAAAAAAACTGGTCAAGGGTTATGTTTTGTTTTCAATGCTATGGTAGCAATAAATAAATAAATAAATAAATATTTTCCTGTTCAAAAAATTTTTTCATGTAGCACGTGTGTGTGCAGGCTGAAGAATTTATGAAGGTTAAACGTTTTGTATCTTCAGACAACCAACTGGTGCTGAAATGAAGTGTGTTTCTAGATAGTATGAAATCTTGCTTTACCATTATAAAATAATACTATGAATATAAAATGATGTTTAATTTTGCCTTAAAAATAATACTGAATTTTAAGATAATAAAACTGATTTTCTGTGTGTTTAATTCTAGGAAGCTCTTGTAGACTGCTACAAACCAACAGAGGTAAACAAATCACTTTTCCTAAATGCCATGTTTGAACTGGTTTTTATTAAATCAATTTGTCTATTTTTAAAGCAAACCACAATAAGTGGATTTGAGTGTGTGTATACCAATTAGCAATTATTATCCATGAGTGCATATGTTTGAATAGCTCTAACTTCATTATTTCTAAATACTTAAAATTAATGGAGCAGAGTGTGTTGCTTGTGTTAGATAAAAGCCAGACTTCAAAGGAAATTGTGAAAGGGTTTGGAATCATTTTAGTAAAAGTTTTAGGTTTATAACTGGTTTATACATCCTATTAGTTTATTGGTATGTATTTTTTAAAAGCTTAAAGTCAGCTCTGTCTTTCCAAAGAGTTACCTTTATTGGGAAAAAAATGTTATGCTTTGTTTAGATATTTATGAAGTATAATGTATAAACATTAGCAGAAAAATGGGTATTAATGTGATTAGACTAAAGCATTTAATGTAGACTCTCATGACTGACAGCATAGAGTAGAAATTAAGGTTTAATCAGTTATGAAAATATTAGCAAGAGAAGTACTTTGTTCCTGTGATAAACTGGAGAAATTATAAGATCCGTCAGATGTTTTGAAGTCTATTTGTAACATCAAAGCCATAGTGGTAAGACTTCTGATTTTTGAAGAGATCTAATTAAAAGGGGGGAGGAAAGCATGCTTTGACAAGTATCTGATTTCAGTGACTTGGTTTGGGACTAGTTACCTATTTGAGCTTTATTCTTCCAACCTCCAGCTTTGATTATATCTTGCAGTCATAGAGATTTTTAATTTTAATTTTAGCCATCAAAATATATACTTTTAGACCAGGCTTGGTGGCCCACACCTGTCATCCCAGGCCAAAGTGGGAGGATCACTTGAGCCCAGCAGTTCAAGACCAGCCTGGTCAACAAAGCGAGATCTCATCTCTTAAGAAAAAAAAATTATACATATATATATTTAAGTTAATGTAATACAAATACATACTAATACATCTGAACCCTCCCCCCCCAAAAAATTCTGAGGCTTATTTTAAAAAGGTAACAGTGACTTTCTCCACCTTTCAGGCCCCTTCCCTATTTTATATTATATTTATGTATCATATTTCTATATTTTAATAAGCAACACTTTTGCACTTTTTGGCTGCTTCCCTTCCCTGCTATTTGCTCTTTTCTTTCTGTTTTTTCTTTTAGAGGTAGGGGCTCATTCTGTCACCCAGGCTGGAGTGCAGTGGTGCAGTCATAATTCCCTGCAACCTTGAACTCCTGTGTTCAAGCAACTCTCCCTCCTCAGCCTCCCGAGTAGCTAGGACTGCAGCCATGCATTATCACATCCAGCTAAATTATTTTTATTTTTATTTTATAGAGACTGTATCTCACTATGTTGCACACACTCATCGTGAACTCCTGGCCTCAGGCTATCCTCCTGCTTCAGCCTCTCAAAGTGCTGGAATTACAGGCATGAGCCACACTGTGCCTGGCCTACTTATTCTTTTGTTCTTAAATATGCATTTACTATTTTTTTTTTCATTTATTGACTTTAGGAGAAAGATGATCACTCTCTCACTCTCCACACAATTCCTTTTCATCTATACCCTCATCAAAGTTATTTAACAGTATTTTGTTAAATTAGTAGTCAAGGTTTATAATACTGTGATTTAAACAGATGTTTTTCACTGTTAAGCCAACAGTAAAATATGATCATGGTTCCTTTTTGTATAGCCTTTTGTTTCTCTTGGAGTTGACAATCCTTGTCATTGTTATTATTATTAGTAGTAGTAGTAGTATTTTGAGACAGGGTCTCGCTCTATCACCCAGGCTGGAGTGCAGTGGTACAATCTTGGCTCACCGCAACCTCTGCCTCCCAGGTTCAAGTGGTTCTTGTGCCTCAGCCTCCTGAGTAGCTGGGATTACTAAGCCCGGCTAATTTTTGTATTTTCAGTAGAGACAGGGTTTTGCCATGTTGGCCAGGCTGGTCTCAGACTCCTGGCCTCAACTGATCCACCCACCTCGGCCTCCCAAAGTGCTGGGATTACAGGCGTGAGTCCCCGTGCCCGGCCATAACCCTTGTCTTTAGTTTTGTCTAATACCAATTGGTATTTTTTGTTGAACTCTCTAGTGTGTTTGTCAAACATGCAATATATTTCCTGACTGCTCAAACATATCACTACCATCCCCCTGCCCCCAGACTTTTCTCCTGGAGCCCCTATACAACAATCTGGAGAAATTTTTCTTTGTGTTTATGTTTAAAATTATTCTGCTCTCTGCATCGTCTCTGTTTTCTCTGAATCTTACCTTTTTCTGCCTATTTTCATGTCTTTGCTGATTTTTGGTGGCATAGTCACATTTGAATATGGGGAGACAGTAAGCTGATTTGCATTTGTGTGTATAAGAACAGCTTGTTTTTTTGTTGTTGTTTTTGAACAGAGTCTTGCTCTGTCCCTCCAGGCTGGGATGCAGTGGCGCCATGTAGGCTCACTGCAAACCCTGCCTTCTGGGTTCAAGCGATTCTCATGCCTCAGCCTCCTGAGTAGTTGGGATTATAGGTGTGGGCCACCATGCCCGGCTAATTTTTGTATTTTTAGTAGGGGTAGAGTTTTGCCATGTTGGTCAGGCTGGTCTGAAACTTCTGGTCTCAAATGATCCACCTGCCTCAGCCTTACAAAGTTTTGGGATTACAAGAAAGAGGCACTGCACCCAGCCAGGGCTGCTTGGTTATTGCTGGATCTCACTATGGAGTGACCACGTTGCAAGCCAGATTTATTTTCTTAATCTGTTATGTGTGGAAGGGGATGGGTCCTCAAAAATGTCGATGTTTGGTTCTTTTTCTCTGGAGAGAGTCAGGATTTTTAGGGTTTGACCCTCAAATTTCCTCCCAGAGAGGAGAAGGCAGGAGACTTTACCATTTAGCTCTTTGGGGACTAAACCTTCTTTATTTATAGGTAGTTGGGGAATTAATATAGGAAAGCGATTTTAAGTTGTGTGATGGGTTAGACAAGAATAATGGAATTGTAGTCAAGAAAAATGATGAATGATGCAGATGAATGAACATGTAATATGGGGGTGGAAGGGGTTGCTGCAGAGAGGAAGCCCCATTGGCCACTGCAGACATGCGTTCACTCATTTCATCAAGCCCTTTTTCTTCAGTTCTCCACCTAAGTGAAGAAATTCATGCTTTGGTTATTCGGGTGAGAAAGTTTGGACTTGCAGATTTCTCTTTTGCCCAGCTTCGCAGCCAACAGTGAAATGCATTGCATTTTCTCATGGAAATGAGCCCGTTCTCTCCCTAGTTTTTGTAATGTTTGGGGAACCAATATTTACATTAGTTGAGAGCCATGCCATTCAATGAAAATGGTGGGTCTTGTCCCCGGAGCAAAAATATTTCTCATCTGGTTTCTATACTGAGGGTCAGGAGATGAAGAATATAATATTTGAACACTCTTCAGAGTTCTGAAAGCAGAAAAAGGAGCTGGAGTCCTTAAGTGAACATCTCTGTTCTTTTTTTAGCTCATGTTTCTAGGAATGGAAATGATGTAAAATGCTGAGGAATTTCATTCAAGTTCCCTTATCTGTTAATGGATCATTTCAAAAAGGCTGGACACTTTTGCCTTTGAGCGTATGTTCCTAGGAAACAGATTTTACTGGCACCTGGATTGTGATAATGACAATCAATAGCTTATTTTTTCCAGAGCTCTGTAGTTCACATTTGCACTAACATACATTGCTTTATTTAATCCTCACAATCGTCATTTCAAGTAGAGAGGGTTTGGGTAGCTTGCCCATAATGTCACAGTCGTGAGCAAGAGAGTCAGGACTCAACCCAAGTTTCTGACGCCTAATCTTGTACTCTTTCTTTCCAATCTGCTAGTCTTCCTAAGCTACTTGACTCAGCAAGAGGCTTAGAACTTCATAGGACTTTGTCTTATCTGAACTAAATGCCTATCAATTAAGGTGTTCTTTTCTAAGTAGGGATCTCTAAAGGTGCTGTTTTTGGTCAAAATTATTTTACTTACAACTGTTATGCCACTTGGAAGTTAGAAATGTAAGGAAGATATCTTTGCTGATTTAGGTACTTTTATTTTATAACCCCTCATTGCAGAGGTAGGGTGAGTGGTGGAAAGAATACTGGAATTTGAGTCAAAGTCTTGTGCCAATGCTAGCACCAACTGTATGACTTTAAGCAATGTTCTCAACCTCTCTGAGTCTCCCTTTCCTCCTCTATAAAATGGGGTAATACTAACCATCTCTCCTCATGTTTGTAAGGATTATTTGCTATGATAACTTTTTAAAATTATTTTATTTTTTGAGAAAGAGTCTCACTGTGTTGCCTAGGCTGGAGTGTGGTGGCACAATCACAGCTCACTGCAGCCTCAATCTCCTGGGCTCAAGCGATCCCCCTGCCTCAGTCCCCCCAGGTAGCTGAGACAACAGGTGCACACCACCATACTCAGCTAATTTTTGTTATTTTTGTAGAGACAAAGTTTCTCCATGTTGCCCAGGCTAGTCTCGAATTCCTGAGCTCAAGCAATCCACCCTCCTGGACCTCACAAAGTGCTGGGATTACAGGTATGAGCCACCAAGCCTGGCCCACAGTGATAATTTTAGTGATAGTAACAACAGCAATGATAGTGGCTAAAAAATCACTAGGCACTTAGTAGATGCCAGGCACTGGTCTAATCACATCTCATGTATTAAGAGATTTAATCTTTTTTTCCAGAAAAATGTTAACATTTGTTAAATTCTTCGTAGCTTTTAAAAGAAAATTTTAAGTAGACTTTATTATTTACAGCAGTTTTAGGTTCACGGTGAAATTGACTAGAAGGTACCAATTTCCAATATGCTCACTCTCGTCCACCTCACACATGTACACAGCCTCCCCAGTTGTCACTATCTCCCCACAGAGAGGTACATTTGTTAGAACTGGTGAACCTACATTAACACATCATTATCGCCCGAAGTCCACAGTTAACATTAGGATTCACTCTTGGTACTGTACATTATGGATTTGACTGAATTCATAATGACATGTATCCACCACTACAGCATCATACAGAGTAGTGTCAGTGCCCTAATAATCTTCTGTGCTCCGCCTAGTCATCTCTCCTTCCTCCCAACCCCTGGCAACCACTGATCTCTTTATTGTCTCCATAGTTTTACCTTTCTCAGAATGTCATATAGTTGGAATTATACAGTATTTAGCCCTTCTATTTTCAGAATAGCCATAGCATGAAAATTTGTAGCCTTTTCAAACTGGCTTTTTTTTTTTTTTTTTTTTTTTTTTTTTTTTTGAGGTGGGGTCTTGCTTTGTCTCCCAGGCTGGAGTGTAGTGGCATGATCTCTGCTCACTGCAACCTCTGCCTTCCGGGTTCAAGTGATTCTCCTACCTCAGTCTCTCGAGTAGCTGGGATTACAGATGCGTGCCACCACACCCAGCTAATTTTTGTATTTTTACTAGAGACTGGGTTTCGCCATGTTGGCAAGGCTGGTCTTGAGCTCCTGACCTCAGGTGATGTGCCCACCTCAGACTCCCAAATTGCTGGGATTACAGGCATGAGCCACTGTGCCCAGCCCAAAATGGCTTTTAAAAAATTTGATATCAACATTTCACAGCTACAGACTGGCTTCTTTTCCTTAGTAATATGCATTTAAGTTTGCTCCGGGTCTTTTCATTGCTTGATAGCTCATTTCTTCTCAGTGCTGAATAATATTCTATTGTCTGGATATACTAGAGTTTATGAATTCATTCACCTACTGAAATACTCTTGGTTGCTTCTAAGTTTTGGCAATTAATGAATAAAGCTGCTATAAACATTCCTGAGCAGGTTTTTGTGTGGACATAACTTCTCAAGTCTTTTGGGTAAATACCAAGGAGTAGGATTACTGTATTGTAAGAAGAATGTGTTTAGGTTTTGTAAGAATCTGCTTAACTGTCTTCCAAATCAGCTGTACCGTTTTGCATTCTCACCAGCAAAGAGAGTTCCTCTTGCTCCACATCCTCCCCAGCATTTAGTGTTGTCATTGTTCTGGATTTGGGCCATTCTAATTGGTGTGTAGTGATATCTTATTATTGTTTTAATTTGCATTTCTCTGGTGATGTATGATTTGGAACAACTTTTCATATGTTTATTTGTCATCTATATCTTCTTTAGTGAGGGGTCTGTTAGGGTTTCTGGTCCATCTTTTAATTGGTTTGTTTTCTTTTTGTTGAATTTTAAGGGTTCTTTGAAATTTTGGATAATAGGCCTTTATCAGACATGTTTTTTGCAATATTTTCTCCCAGTCTGTGGCTTCTCTTTTTATTCTCTTGACAGGGTGTTTCACAAAGCAGGAATTTTTGTTTTCATGAAATCCACCTTATCAATGTTTTATTTCATGGATCATGGCTTTTATGTTGTATCTACAAATCATTGTAAAACACAAGATCATTTAGATTTTTCTCCTATATTGCCTTTGGGAGATTTATAGTTTTGCAATTTACATTAGGTCCATATGTGATCCATTTGAGTTAATTTTTGTGAAGAGTGTAAGGTCTGGGTCCAGGTTCATTTCTTTGCACGTGGATTTCCCGTTGTCCCAGAATCATTTGTTGAAAAGCCTACCTTTGCTCCTTCGAATGCCTTTGCTTTTTTATCAAAGATCAGTTGATATTTATGTCGATCTGTTTCTGGGTCTCTATTCTATTCCAATTATCTATGTGTCCATTCTTTCACCAATACCACACTGTCTTGATTATGTGGCTTCAAGTATGCCTTGAGGTTGGGTAGTGTGAGTCCTCCACCTTTGTTTTTTGTCCTTCAACATTGTGTTAGCTGTTCTGGGTTTTTTGTCTTTGTATATAAACCTTAGAATCAGTTTGTTGATATCCACAAAATAGCTTCCTGGGATTTTTATTGGGATTTCATTGCATCTGTAGATCAAGTTGGGAAGAACTGACATACTGACCATATTGCATCTTCTTATCTATGAACATAGAATACCTCTCCATTTATTTCTGTCACGATGTCCTCAAGCTTAAAGATTCTTTCCTCAGCTATGTGCAGTTTACTAATGAACCCATCAAAGACATTATTTCTGTTATAGTATTTTTCATCACTAGCATTTCTTTCTAGTTCTTTCTTAGAATTTCCATCTCTCTACTTACATTCCCCATCTGTTCTTGCTTGCTGTCTACTTTATCCATCAGAGCCCTTAGCATATTAAACAGAGTTGTTTTAAATGCCTGGATGGATAATTCCAACATTCCTGCTCTATCTGAGTGGTTCTAATGCTTGCTCTGTCTCTTCAAACTGTGTTTTTTTTTTTGCCTTTTACTGTGTGTTATAATTTTTTTGCCAACTGAACATGATGAACTAGGTAAAAGGAACTGCTGTAAATGGGCCTTAAGTAGTGTGGTAGTAAGGTGTGAGGAGAAGGGAAGCATCCACAGTCCTGTGATTAGTTCTCAGTCTTGTAGGGAGCCTGTGTCCTTGAACTGTGAACTTCACAAGTGCTTCTCAGTTCGCCCCCATTCCCCTTTAGGTAGAGTAGATAGCCAGAGCCAGCTGGAGTTTGGTATTTCCCTTCCCCCAGGTCACTTAGGCTCTAGTAAAACCATGTCAGGTTAGACTCTGGTTAAATAGTTTCTCCTCAGGACAGATCTTGTTAAATAAACTTTTAGACTTTGAAAAAAAAAGAAGAAAAAGAAGGAGAAGGAGAAGGAAGAAAGAAGACGAGAATGCTCTGGTATATTTCAAAATGGTTCCTTTTTATCTCATCCTGCTGGAAGTTCAAGGGAATTCTTCTCCAGTGTTCACTGTGAGGACCTGGTAGAATTCTTAGAGGTGAAACTCATACAAAGGTCCTACAAAGATATGCTCCTACCTCTGCCCGTGACTGGATCCCCATGGAATTTTAATCTCTAAAACTTGTCCACTCTGAGACTAGCAATTTGTCAATTCCAGTTCAAGTTTTTCTACTCATCTTTTGGTTCCCACAAAGGTTGTTACTTTTGAGTTTCTCTTCCAGGAAGTTGGTGATTTTCTGTATTCACCTGTCAGTCCCTCTACTTCTGGGGCATTTGTTTGCTCAGTGACCTCACTTCCCTTGTGGATCTAGAAAGAGTTATGGATTTTTGAGTTTGTTCAGCTTTTTACTTTTGTTAAGATGCAGTGGCGATTTCCAAATTTCTTACATACCTGACTGGACACAGGAAGTCTCATTTAATCTTCACAACAAAGCTAATAGATTGACACCATTATAGTCCATTAAGGAATTTGAGGCATAGAAGTATGTTCTGTAATTTGCCTAAATTCACACAGTTAATGAGTGGAGAAGTCAGGGTATGTATTAAAGCACATGACATAAAGCTTCACACATAGTAGGCCCTTAGTATGCTAGTTGAATCTGATTCTGTATAAAGTAATGCTTCTTTATCACGTGTTAAATATGCAAGATGTCCAAGTTTACCAATAATGATATTCTTGGATTATTAAATTTAAAGAGTTGACTTTAAAGAATCTCCTAACTTCCCAGAAGTGATACTGTTTTTGGTGTGTCACCTTCTGTCATATACTTTGGGTCTATGGCTTCATCCTATATGGGCCACTGGTCAATAGGGAAGGGACTTGTGTGCCCCCATTTTGATTCATATTCATTTTCCCCCCCAAATCCATAGCTGACCTGACTGATTCATATTCAGTCTGTGAACTCTTGTCATGTAAATCTTCCTGATTGCTGGGAAACACAGAAGTATAATTGTGGGCACCTCACTAATGTATAAGTGATTGATTAGTAAGAATGGTGATTTCATTTTTTTCCTTAAGTAAATGCCATTTCTAATGTAGTGAATATTAAAGTAGATCTGATTTAAGGGTAGCAAAAGGATGTTTCCATATAATGCAAGAGGCAAAAGAGTAATTTTATTTTGGATATTACTTGTATTTGCATGATCAGTAGTGTTAGCCTAGTGGGCATGGTAAAAATCAGAGGTAGGGGTCTGGAAGCCTGCTAACCAGACTTAGGAGGAGCTTCTTTTCCTTTTCCTCACTTTCTTTGCAGTTTCCAATTTTGGGATTACAAAACAGAACCTCCATTGTACTGGGAGGATGAACAGAAAATGGATTTAATGTGGGCTGGAGGGCATCTGCCTTACCGTCTGTTAGGGGAGTTGTCTAGTCAATGAGCTTTATAAAAAAATCTCTTTTTGTAGTTGAAGATACCTATGCCATTACTCTTTGATAAACATCCGGTTTTCTTTCCATGCATTTATTTTATTTTTTGAACTAGAGGTTTTGATAGAACCTATCATTGTATCAAATTATACAATGATATCAAAGCCTATACATTGACAGGCATCCATTCACCTAGGATGACTAAGTCTGAGAGTAGGTGGCAAGAGGCATTTCTGGGTTCCAGTAATCTACCAGGTAATGGAAATGTCATGGTCACGCACTGGTGCCAGAAAGCCATGTGTGATCTGGTTTGTAAGTAGAAATCAAGCAGCATTTTCTAAAAGGCAGGCCTGCTCTGTTGTTCTTCTCATATTGGCAGTAAGAAGGCAGAGTTTCCTTCTGCCATGATTTCATGGCAACTGTGACCTTCTGACTAGCTTTGGTGATGGCCATTGTCAACCATTTATTTAGCATTCAAACCTATCTTTTAAAATCATTGTTCAGTTTATGGATACATGGAGGTACATTCCTTCTGCATTGAGCTGTTTACAGTGCAAAGAGAATGTAAATGGTGTTTACAACACAGAAAAACCATGTGGTGACTGAAAGAGACACAGCTTGGTGTTTTACAATCTTTTCTTTATTCATTTGCTCAACAAATGTGTATTGAATATCTGTGTGCCTGTAACTAATCTAGGAACTGAGACCTGGCAGGGAACTTCTACATCCATTTTTAAAGCAACCTCTTGGAAGGCCACAGTAAACTATGGTGGGAATTTAAATGCTCAAAGAATATTTAGGAATGAAAGGACAAAAATGTCAGGCTGTCAGCTTATTCGATGGTTCCCTAAGTTAGGAACCAAATTGCTTGACAGAATGCGCTTTTTAGGGCATCTGCACTTGCTAGAGGAAGCAGTCATATTATTCATTTCAGTGGATCTGAGTGTGTGTCCATAGGCAGGGGAACTCTTTTCTTATGTCAGACCCTTTTCATCTGGCCTCTCATGGGGTTTCCTCGAAAAAGACTGCAATCTTGGGCTGGGATGAGGAACAGAGCTTGAATGCTAGATTCCTGAGTTGAAAAGACACCTTTAAGAAGTTGTCGGCCGGGCGCGGTGGCTCACGCCTGTAATCCCAGCACTTTGGGAGGCCGAGACAGGCGGATCACAAGGTCAGGAGATCGAGACCATCCTGGCTAGCACGGTGAAACCCCGTCTCTACTAAAAATACAAAAAAAATTAGCCGGGCATGGTAGCGGGCGCCTGTAGTCGTAGCTACTCGGGAGGCTGAGGCAGGAGAATGGTGTGAACCCAGGAGGTGGAGCTTGCAGTGAGCTGAGATTGCGCCACTGCACTCCAGCCTGGGTGACAGAGCGAGACTCCGTCTCAAAAAAAAAAAAAAAAAAGAAGTTGTCACATTTAGAACAATGTTTCTGAATAGAGAAGGAATTGAGAAAGACAGACCAGAATCAGATGAAAACTACATTTTAATGGTTGTAGCCACTGGCTACAAAAGCCTTATAATGTTTTAGTGTCATTGGGCTGGCAAGTATTAAAGGATTGAGGTTTATTAGCCAGAAACATGTGTAGCTTTACTTAATAGCCCAAAGAATTTTGGTCCCATTATTACAGTTGCTCACATACTTTCATTAGGACTCTATGCACCAGACTTCATCTGCTCAAAGTAAAAGAGCCATAGATGCTGGAGCTGGAATAGGACCCACATTTGAGTCCAAATCCTATGCTCTGTCAACTCCTCACTGCCTTTTTCTGAATTTTTACTAATTGAGCACAAGCTCTACTTTAGAATATTTATAAAGCTGATTAAGATTATCTTCATTGAGGAAAATCAACCCAGAAATGTTAGGTAAGCTTGCTGAAGACATGCAGTCATGAGGCAAAACTCTGCATTTATTTCCTGGCCTTCATTCAGCACTCTTTGTAAAGTTAGGGAACTGTCCAAAAGACTGCTCTCACTTCTGGCACCAATTACAAGTTCACACGTCCTCAAAACCAACTTCAGCTTTGATCATTTTCAAGAATAATTCAAATTTTTATACTCATGGTTCTGATTTATTACAGGGAAAGGCTATAGTCAAGGGAAGAGACAGATGGGACAGGGTCCAGGAAAGTGCAAATGTGAAGCTTCCACGTGTCTCCTCCCTGTGGAATGGACAGCATTCTCTTAGCAGTGATATGTGACAATATGCAGAAAGTATTAGCAATCTGAGAAGCTAACCTGAGCCTGGGTGTCCAGAGTTTTTACTGGGGCTTGATCACATAGACATAGTTGACTACCCATGTGGCTGACCTTGTCTCTAGCTGGTACTACCTGACCCAAAGTGTCTACTCTAAATCACATTGTTAGACTATCTAACTTGGCACCATACCCCAAGTAAACGAAGATGCTTTTTTTTTTTTTTTTCGGCAGATATTCTAAGGGCTTAGAACTCGCCTCTCAGGAGGTGAGGGCAAATTAAATTTTTCACTATACACTCTTAGAAGCAGGATGACCATGAGATGGTGATAATAACACTAATAATAATGGTGATCAGAAGAAACTAGATGGTAGTATAGGAAAACCCCTGTGGGCCTTGCTTTTGGATGCCTTCTTTCTCTTGATAATTAATAATTGTTATTTTTATAAGAGACACAATAGAGAAGGCACAAGCTTTAAAGGGCAGTGGACCTGGTTAGCATTTTCAAATGATTGATTGTGATTTTATGGCCTTTTCTTATTCATTAAACTCAGAGTGGCCAACCCTGTATTAAAAACAGCTCTACACTCTCTTCCTATACTTAGACTTATCTAGACAAAAGAAAGAATATAAAATATAGACAATATGACACATGACTTTAATTTCTATGTCTATAACAGAGTTATAATCAAAAACAAGTCCCCAAAAGTCAGGAAATAGGTTTCTTTTATCTAGGCAAAATTCAGGTATTTGTAGCAAATAATATGCTCCCTCATTGACAATGAATGAGAATCTTGGTGAAGTTATTTATACTTTAGTTCCTCAGTGATTTAAACTGGGAGATATAATTTTGCCAAATTTACTCTATTGATTGTTTACTGTGGCTGGATGATATATGTGAATTTTGTTTTATATTGCCCAAATTGAAAACGTAAAGATTATGAGACACTGGTTAGTAAGTGAGGGGATAATTAAATGCTGTAGGATTGAATCTAGGGGAGGGTTAATGAACTGTTCTGGTGCATACAAATAGAGGTTGGAATTTGGGTAAAAAAATAAATTAGCCCAAGAACAATGGACTGAATCTATAAAATAGATTAATGGGACTTCTCTCACAGTGGAACAAATTACTATTTAAAGGCAGATAGTCAAGAAAATAAATGGACAACATTGTGTCAGTGGTTTTAAGTTAAAGGAGAGGGGAAAAAAAAACCAGGATGTAGTTAAGACCTTCAGGAATTTATGTTGGCAGAAGTCATTTTAACAACAGCAGCCATGAACCCTTACCCATAACAGATCCATAAGCCTCTTTTCAGATAATGAAAAATAGGATAAGTTCTGGTGTGCCCTAGCAGCAAATGAACCTCTCAAAAGAAAAAACACCCCCTGCCCCCCAAGAAGAAGGGGGAAATTAAATGTGTCAGTGGTGAGTGATGGTGGGCGATAGGGCTTGCTGTGGAGCTGACTCATGCCTGTGACTTCTGGGAGCAAATCCCTTTGTCACTCTGAGCTGGGGAACACCCCAAAGCTGAGCTCTTCAATACTGAGTCAACTGCCTGCCTGTTTGGCCTCATCCAGGAGTTTTCAGTGTGATTTTTAAATGCTTAGCTGGTTCTTTGGGTGAGGACATTTTGCCATTTGGAACAATTTGCAGGTATTATTCTCACCTTTTCCAAGAGGCACACACACCTGCTCATTTTCCTCACTCATCTAAACTTTGGGGATCTGGAAATTCTTCCCTTCCCACCACCCTCTTCACACTTTGCCTGATTCCCACCCGTCTGCTAATGTCAGGCTTTCTGGAAGAACTGTCTGGTAGCTGCTTCACAGGAAACTCACCATGGAGTTGACTCATTTGCTGTAAGTTGGCAGCCACCCCCAAGCCTGGGGCAGATGGCCCCTGTGAATGTGCACCTTGAAGGAAGTAACTGGTCAGGGGCACAAAGAAGAGGCAACACATGGGAAGTTGCATGACCCATGTGGATCCCAGTCTTTGGAATCCTCATCTGCTGTTTCTCTCCCCTGTCTCCTGATCCTCTGCATAGGTAGTGGATGGGTTTTTGTTGTTGTTGTTGTTTGTTTGTTTGTTTTTGGAAAAGCTGGGTCAGCATCCGGATTTCTTCTGCGCACCCTTTATTAGAGCTTGCGTAATGTACATAATCACTGCCATTGGTGAGACTGTTTCCTGAGCAGGGATTTTAAGCATTTCTTCTTTTGTGAGGAAATACTTCCAATCCAAGGGCTACTGCATAATACCCATTTATCTCATTTAGCTTTTTAAATGACTCAAAATTCTTAAAAGAAGGACAAAAGTACAGGTAATGCACAGAACAGGGATTTGCATTGATACTGTGATTTCCCCTTTTCCTGCTTTCCAATGGGCCCATCTTTTTAAAGCAGCACATTATCATCAATGAGAGGAACAGATGAATTACTTTGAATGACTAGGGAAGGCTACCAGATAGCTGGCTGTGGTGATAATTACAAAATGTGTGTCCATCTGCCGCTGCTGGTACTGGCTAGAGCAGGTGGGGTGCTGGGGGTGGAATATTAAAGTCATGGGCCCCAAGATGGATTAGTGCAGGAGGCAGAGCTCAGAGTAGAGCGTGGCCACTGTGATACCACGCCCCTGTGACAGGGCCATGTGGTAGAAACTCCAGGGGGAGAAAGGACCTTGTGTTTTCATGGCCATTGCCAGATCCCCTCAGAAACATGTTTGGACTTCTTTCTTTCTTAGAAATCTCTCAGCAGCATGTTGTATAAAGTCAGTTTTCCAAGCTCCCTGGAAACGTTGCATGTCTTTCCATTGCTTCTTCGATGTCTCCCCTGTATTAGTGTGTGTGAGTGTAAAGGAACATCCTAGCTTACCCCTCCCCTAATGCTCTGTGTCTTCCCTCACTCCCCAAGTCTGGCTAGCTTCCAGTGCTCGAAGGGGCATGTCTGGAGCCTTCATAGTTGCTGGGCCAGTTGACACTTTGTCTAGTTTTTCTCCTCGATTGACATTTAAAAATTTCAGTGTCTCCTCTCTCATTTTCTTCACTTTTATGCCAGAGTTACAGGAATTAATTGGTTCATTCGTACAATCCTTTACTCTGCAAAACTTTGAGCAGCTCCTCTTATTTCTTTTTTTTTTTTTTTTTTTTGAGACGGGGTCTCGCTCTGTCACCCAGGCTGGAGTGCAGTGGCCGGATCTCAGCTCACTGCAAGCTCCGCCTCCCGGGTTCACGCCATTCTCCTGCCTCAGCCTCCCGAGTAGCTGGGACTACAGGCGCCCGCCACCTCGCCCGGCTAGTTTTTTGTATTTTTTAGTAGAGACGGGGTTTCACCGGGTTAGCCAGGATGGTCTCGATCTCCTGACCTTGTGATCCACCCGTCTCGGCCTCCCAAAGTGCTGGGATTACAGGCTTGAGCCACCGCGCCCGGCCTTAGCTCCTCTTATTTCTTAAGCACTCACTATGCTAGGAAGACAAAGATGAGTAAGACTTTTGGAATCGTGGGAGTGACAAGTATGCACATGGATTATTTTGTATGCACTGTAACTGTGTGAAGAATATTTTGCAAATTTTCTTTTTCAGCTTGTGTATTTTGCCCAACATTAGGCGTCTGACATTTATCCATGTTAATACAGAAAGCTGTCGTTCATTCATTTTTATTACTGTACAGTATTTCTTTCTATTCATATACTGTAATGTATTTATCCATTCTTCTGTTGATACTCAGGCTGTATTCAGTTTTTCGTTATTATGAACAGCGGTGCAATAAAATAACTATTATTGACCTGTTGCCTTCCTTGTGTACAAGACTTTCTCCAGGAATATATAAGAAATGGGGTTGCTCTTAAATGTTGGCACCAGCGTGCATGCCCACCAACAGGATATAAGAATTCCCTGTTAAACTCATGATTTCTACACCTGTTATTGCTAAGTGTTAAAAATTTTGCCAATCTGATGCTATTTCATTGTTTCAACAAAATTTTTCCTGACTGCTAGTAAGGTTGAGACATTTTTTTTTTTTCCTACTTGCTTATTGGGTGTTCATGTTTCCTTCTCTGGAAATTTCCATTTTGAAATCTTTGCTCACTTTTCTTTTGAGTTGTTGGTGTTTTTCTTGTTGATTTTTAAGAGTTAATTATATATTCTAGAAGACAGTCCTTTGACCTTGATATAGGTTGCAAAGTTATTTTCCCAAACTGTGGAGCTTATTTGCACTTGTGTTATCTTTTGTGTACAGAAGTTTTAAATTTTAATTGAAGCCAAATTTATTAACAACATCTTTGGCTTGTGCTTTTTAAAGAAAGGTTTGTTTAAGAAATCTTGCAGCTGGGTACAGTGGCTCATACCTGTAATCTCAGCACTTTGGGAGGCCGAGGCGGGTAGATCATGAGGTCAGGAGATCAAGACCATCCTGGCTAACATGGTGAAACCCCGTCTCTACTAAAAATAAAAATAAAAAAAATTTAGCCAGGCATGGTGTTGGGCGCCCATAGTCCCAGCTACTTGGGAGGCTGAGGCAGGAGAATTGCATGAACCCAGGAGGCAGAGCTTGCAATGAGCTGAGATTGTGCAACTGCATTCCAGGCTGGGTGACAGAGTGAGACTCTGTCTCAAAAAAAAAAAAAAAAAAAAAAAAAAAAAAAGAAAGAAAGAAATCTTTCATGACTCTAAGGTCTTAAATACAGTCTTCCTTATATTTTGTTTTGAAAGCTTTCACTTTCACTTTTTTACACCTAGGTATTCAAACCCTCTTGAATTTGTTTTTGTGTATGGTGTGAGGTAGGGATCTAATTATGGTTTGTCCTATTGTCCCAGTCCCATTTATTGAGCAGTCAGTTCAGTGTACTCTCACTGCTCTGTAATCCACTTCTGTTGTATGTCAAGGTTCCTTATAAGTAGGTACTACTTCTGGCTATTTGTCTACCCCTGCATTTTGTCTCAATTACTAGGGCTTTATAATAAGTTCTTAATAAGGGTCCAGTAAGCCTACAATTTCCTTATTCAGAGTGTCTTAACTATTCTTGAATATTTGTATTTGACCAGAATTGCATTAAATGTATAAGTTAATTTGGTGAGAGAAGAGATCTTGATGATGATTTGTTCAGGACACACAAAAATGGACACTATAACTTCCTGAAGGGCAGGGACAGGTTGGAGGAAGGGATGGGTAACAGTGAGTTAGTTCACTTTTGGTCATTTGAGACCAATCTTCCCATGGGACATCTCATGGAGATCTTTGGTAGCCCCAGAAAATGTGGGTCTGGATCTCAGGGTGAAACCAGAGCTAAAGATGATCTGAGTCACTAGTGTGGCTAGTAAAAGAGAGTGCCCCAAGGGGCCTGGAAACAGAGCTTTGGAGGCCAGCATTTAATCAGCTGGTGGGTGGTGGGAGTGCAAAAAGGGGAGTGAGGAGGGGCGGTTAGAGACCCAGGTAGAGAATGTACAGCAAGTCTTCACTTAACATCATCAGTAGGTTCCTGGAAACTGAGATTTTAAGTGAAACTACATATAAACAAAACCAATTTGACCCATAGGCTAATTGACATACACAAGAGTTAAGTTCCTACAGCTTATTTCTGGTCTCAAAACATTTCCAAACTTCTAAATAAAGACCCCCAAACACTTCTAATATTAAACATTGAATGGCGTGAACCCGGGAGGCAGAGCTTGCAGTGAGCCGAGATCTGGCCACTGCACTCCAGCCTGGGCGGCAGAGCGAGACTCCGTCTCAAAAAAAAAAAAAAAAAAAAAAAAAAAATTAAACATTGAAATAAATGTGAGCTATATAGACATTTAAGAAAGACTAATAAAATCAAGTTTGATAATTAGTCACCCCATTTGTGGTGAATCTGTGAGTGATAGTGATCATAGCGGTAGTGGGTTAAATCCAGGAATAAATGTGTGCAAAGTGAAAATTGTAAGACGTGCCCCCCTCCCATCACATGGTTCCAAAATAATCAGTAACCAGTATGGGAGCCTGGCCAGGCACTTTTGGACTGCATTATTTATTGTCATGCCTTTGAGTGATCATCATATTCTTTATGATTTTTGTTTTATAACTATTTGTATTCATTTATTTTCCACCCCCTTTTTCCAGTTCAGTGTTGGTAGTGGCTGGAGCTCATCCTGGCAGCTCAGAGCACACACTAAGCAGGAGCCAGCCCTGCACAGGAAGCCACCCCATTGCAGGGCATGCTCACACCTGCACCCACATTCACTCACACTGGAACGTTGTAGACATGGCAATTCATGTAACACACACAGTTGTGGGATGTGGGAGGAAACCAGAGTGCCGGGAAAAAACTCAGGCAGACATGGGGAGAGTGTGCGAACTCCTACACAGACAGTGGTTCTGGGGGGAATCTATTTTTTCCCCTACCTTATAACAAAACAATGTGGAACAAACCAATGTTCTTGGAGACCCTGCTGCAGAGGGAAGTAGGCAAGCTCCTTGAAAACCTCCCCCTCAAATTTTACTGCTATACACCTACTAGAATGACTAATATGAAAAATACTGACAACACCAAGTGTTGGGAAAGATGTGGAAGAACTGAAATTCTCGTTCCCTGCTGGTGGGAGTGTAAAATGGCACAATCACTTAAGAAAACTGTGTGGGGATTTCAGAAACAGGTAAGCATACACATTCCACAACTCAGTCATTGCACTACTGAATATGGGCTCAAAAGAAACAAAACAAAAGACCATAAAAATACTTGTACAAATATATTCATAACAACTTAATTTGCAATGACCAGAACCCCAAACATTTATCAGCAGATGAATAAATAAACAAATAGTGGTCTAGCTATACAATAGAGTACTACTCAGCAATATAAAGGATCAAGACAGCTGGGTGTGGTGGCTCATGCTGAAATCCCAGCACTTTGGGAGGCCAAGGCAGGCAGATCACTTGAGGTTAGGAGTTTGAGACCAACCTGGCCAACATGGTGAAACCCTGTCTCTACTAAAAATACAAAAATTAGCCAGGCGTAGTGGCTCACACCTGTAGTTCCAGCTACTCAGGAGGCTGAGGCAAGAGAATCGCTTGAATCTGGAAGGCAGAGGTTGCAGTGAGCTGAAATTGTGCCACTGCAGTTCAACCTGGGTGACAAAGTGAGACTCTGTCTCCAAAAAAAAAAAAAAAGGAATCAAACTATGGATGCACACAATAGTATCTAGTATTGGTGAATCTCAGAAATAGAGTGAAAGTAAAAAGAATACATAAGAGGAATAATTTCATTTATGTAAAGCACAAACTAATTTATAGTGACAGATAACTGGGTTTGGGACCAGATGAGCTCTAAAGGGGAATAAGACATCTTCGGTGGTGATGGAAATGTTTTTTCTTTGTTGTGTTTTAATAGGCAGGATCTCATTTTGTTGTCCATGCTGGAGTGCAGGGGCACAATCGTAGCTCACTGCAGCCTCGAAATTTTGGGGCTCAAATGATCCTCCTGCCTCAGTCTCCTGAGTAGCTAGGACTATAGGTGCGCACCACCACACCGGGCCAATGTTTTAAATTTTTCGTAGAGATGGGATCTCGCTTTATTACCCAGGCTGGTCTTGAATTCCTGGCCTCAAGTGATCCTTCTGCCTTAGCTTCCCAAAATTCTGGGATTGCAGGTGTGAGGCACTGCACCCAGCTGGAGGGAGGGAATGTGCTGCATCTTGATAGTGATGGTGATTTCCTGGGTATAACCAATCATCGCCACTCCTCAGCGATACACTTTAAATAGATGGAGTTTATTGTTCTTAACTTACTCCTCAATGAAGTTGATAACTTAAAGACAAAAGGAAAGAAAGGGGTCCTTAGCAGTGTCAAGGGACCTGGCTGGGCACACCGGACGTGCCAATGAGGAGAACCTTGATGATTCTGGGGGCGTCTGGGTAGAATTTCAGTGGGCAGAAAAGTCAGCATTCCACTCCCTCTCTTCTCCCTTTCCTCCTTCCCCTCCTTCTTTCTTCTTTTTTTCCCTGCTTTGCCTCATTTTTTTCTTCTTCTTTTCTGATTTATAAGACAGCTAGAATAGAAGGGAACTACTGAGGGATCTGGAGATTTTTATGGTCCCCTTGGGAAGAGGCTGTGGGCAGAACTGGAGGAAAAGGTTTGTCGTACTCAGGGGAGAATTTCCAGTCTAGCTGTGGACACTTACCTTTGCACGTCTTTCGTCCCTCCTCCAATGCTGGAAAATGAAGGATTGCTGTGTTTATCATAACGCATTTTCGGTCATTTTAGTTTAGTTTGTAATTAGACTACAATTACCTAACCCAGTTGCTTAATAATAAAGACTATTCACCCTAGGCAGCATGGTGCAAAGGGAATTGTGCCCTCCACCCCAGGGCGCTGATCCCAGGTCCCTTTGGCCTTTATATTAACCTACGGTTTGAATCTTGGTCTGACCATTGAGCTGCTGTGTGACCTCAGACAAACCTCTAAACCCTTCTGAGCCTGGTTTATAATACTTGTAATGATCAAATGAGACAGTATGTGAAAATAAAGAGAGTGGCTGTCACATGAAAGGTGCCTAGTAAGTATGTGCTGTATCTGAATCCCTGACAGATATATTCAGTACCCGTGAGAGCACAGTACTGTGCCAAACAAACTAGAAATGCACACACATGGGAAAGAAAAGTCTCAGGTGAGTGAATGCATTAAAAAGGTACATGTGGTGCATTCTCAGATACCAAAATAGTGCTCAGGACTGAGGTGAGAGGTAGGGGCCCAGGAGTTTACTGAAGAGAGGACCTTTTCATTGTTTTCAGTGGGAGGGTGAAACTTCACCTGCAGTGTGACAGCGGCCACATCCAAAGACTCAGAGGAGCCCGCATGAGGAGGAGGAGCTGAAAGCGGAGGGAAGTGGTTGGTGCCACTGTGTGTGTGTGTGTGTGTGTGTGTGTGTGTGTGTGTGTGTGTGTGTTTAGCCAGGAGGGAGCTGTTGGGAAATGCCACCTAATCAAGTGCAATTCGAGCACTTCATGATGTGAAGAATAAATATGCTTTCCTTTGTAGTCCCTTGAGAGGGGAAGTAGAACATTCTGGGTGGCTCTGGAGTGGCTGATTTTGGTCCTGGGCTGTTGCTCAGGCTGTGGGGAGGAGCGGTCCCAGGCAGGAATCTGAGGAAGGAGCTACAGGGACTGTGGCCCTTGGCCAGGCGGGATGGAGAGTCTGCTGTGGATTTTCTCAGCGGTTAGAGCCTCTGTTGTCTAAGCTGGGAAAACTGACAATCACTGAGGGAGAAACACTGGCAGGACACTGACAGCTTCCTTAGAAGACACACATGTGTGCTGCGCCCAGCGTGATGTCTGTGCCCCAGCCTGAGCACCCAGGGTCTCACTTGGTGTCACACAACATACTTCTCCTCTGTCTTCAATGTCAAACCTTCCCCATGGTGAAAATGGGCAGGGGTGGGCCAGGGGGGAAATACGCTACATTTTTCTTACTGTGGTCAGAGTAGCACATTCTTTTTTGTTTTGTTTTGTTTGAAACGGAGTCTCACTCTGTTGCCCAGGCTAGAGTGCAATGGTGTGATCTCAGCTCACTGCAACCTCCACCTCCTGGGTTCAAGTGATTGTCCTGCCTCAGCCCCCCGAGTAAATGAGATTATAGGCATGTGCCACCATGCCCTGCTAATTTTGTATTTTTAGTAGAGACAGGGTTTCACCATGTTGGTTAGGCTGGTCTCGAACTCCCAACCTCAGGTGATCTGCCCACCTTGGCCTCCCAAACTGCTGGGATTACAGGCATGAGCCACCATGCCTGGCCCAGAGTAGCATATTCTT